>NC_136482.1:79448854-79768854 GCF_053919585.1 Euprymna scolopes | reverse complement strand
TATATATATATATATATCCGCAAAATAATACTTAATTTCATATCATTTTATATCATTGAGGTCGTATGGCAGTTTTGCTCAAAGGTTTCTACTAAGTAACTTTCTAATTTTTTTCATCAATTCTTTAGAATACCGAAAGCATTTATTTCAGACTGGGGAGAATGTAAGTGTGGGTAATCGTTCGGTAAGTGTTGATGGGTAATATTTCCTGTACCTTATATTACTCACCGATTGCGTGAGTATACTTAGCTAATAAGAATAATGGACGATAGAAATCGATGATAGACAGATAATTTAGCGCCGCCTGTCATCATGTAAATGGCCGGAAGATTTGAGCGAGTGTTTAGTTACAATGTGTTCTGTTGTTGATTGGTTAATGTAACAGACGAAGTTACAGAAAAAAATAATTAAACACAGACACAGTTTTTATGAACAAGCACTTTGTTTATATTTCAGAATTTTTGAGATGGAGAGCATAATTTGTATTATTTAGATTATTCTGACTACAATTATAATATATATTCTTTTGCAAAAAAAAAAAAAAATTGCCGCTGACATTTCATTTTAGTATACGTTTCAAATAGCCATACTAGTAAGTGCGCCGCCTAGCGTCGAATGTTAGCAAAAAGAGGTACACGATTAATATTCAAATCAAGTCGGGAATGACATAAGGAAATTTGTCGATTTGCTCAAGAATGACATATATTAACTTTGCTAACTGAATTCTTTCTTTACTTCAGTTAGTGAGAGGGAAACCTATCGTCATACTTTCCTATAAACAGGTCAGTTGAAGTTATATTAAGTAGAATACATATTATTATCATTTTTAATGGAGAATAGACAATGCATTGTAGATGCGTTGTCGGCAGCTCCGTAAGTCTCGCTTCTCTTTATTTGTCTCTCAGTCCTCGCTTAAAACGAGTTATTTTTCTGACAAAAGTGAGCTGCATCTTAAATCGGCAGTATTTTTACGTGAGTAGTCGCCTGAGATGTCGGAAATTTTCTTTTTCTATTTCTATCCTTGTAACTGTCATTAATAAAGGTGCTGGATGTAAATGTTTTACTGGGCTGACGTTATCCGCCTGATAGTCAGGGACCCGAACTTAGACTAACCACTAAGGAGGCAGTCCTATCAGCATGTACAAAGTACAGAGGCTACTGTATTGCTATTTGGTGAATGGATTCTGGACTAGGCAGTAGCTGCTGGTGGGGCTTCTCGATGCCATATAAATAAGTAATTGTTATGGCTTTATCTTGTTATGTTCTGCAAAAATATTTCCCCACTTTTTTTCTCTCTTACTTTCCCTCTCTATCCTGTTGGCCTATTCCACAAATCCTAAAACTCCATCGTGAAACGTCTCCAGAAACATACACGATTAAACCCAGACCCCAAATTTCCAAAGTAGACCCAAGCTATGATGTATCTTTCTCAAACATTAGGGGTACTACGTTCCAACCTTCTAAAGATTTAAATCCAATTACAGGAGACAAACCAAACCTATTCTTCCAAAGTGAAACTGGCATTGAACTGACTATTTCCCTAGATGAGTTCGTAAGTAAGGAATATTTTAATTTATCATCCAAATATGACTCCCAAGATCGCCATGGGCATGAAATATATGCCTACATTAGAGATGGCTTTCCATGTGGTCGGGACATCTCCACTGAAGACCCTAAATTGCCCTATATGTGCTTTCGGATTGCACTTGTTCACACCACTGCGTTTATATTTGCCCTCTATCGCCGTCATAACAGCGGAGTTACTATGTTTAAGAGCATATCTGAGAAAATTGATCAACTCTTGTCTGCCCATCCTTCGGCTAACATTCACATCTGTGGAGACTTCAATGTTTATAATGTGGAATGGTTAGCCCATTCAAACAAGCCAGATGATGAGGGGAGGTTCTGTCACGATTTTTCCATTGCTTATGACCTAACTCAGATTGTTCACGAACCCTCCCGTGTGCCTAACACCGGTGGTCAGTATGCAAGTCTCTTAGATCTTTTTCTCACAACTTGCCTTGAGCTATTTTCATCTGCCGTTATGTTCGCCCTGGTATCTTCTGACCACTCGGTTTTCTCAATTAAGATAAAATCCAAATTTAATAAGTTCTCCGATATATCTCTCCATCGTACAGTATATCAATAGTTTATGACTGACTAGGATAGCTTTCATATATTTATATCAGATCTGCCTCTGTGTTCCATATTTAAAAAGAACATGTCCCCGATAGTATAAGACCTGGAGGAATTGTTAATCGTAGGCATAAACCGCTTCATACTCTCCAAAATAAATTCCAGCAAAAATCCAACAGCCAGCCGTGGTTCTCTTCAGAATGTGCTGCTGCCATTGCGCACAGAAACCACTATTTATATTACTTTCGACGTAATAGATATACTGAGACTAAAGCTGCTTTCTGAACTGTCAGCAACAACTGTAAAAGAGTAATAAAGGACACGAGATAGTTGTATGCTCAGTCCGTCAAGTCAAAAGTAGCTGAGCAGTAGCTTGGTTTCCAATAATATTGGCAAATAAAAACAAACAGGGTTCTGATTTGAAGTGTGTGCTCTATCCCAGCCATCATCACCAATCTCATCAGCATCAGACAAAGCCAAACACTTTGCTAAAAACTTTGCAGATAATTTTACCCTATGCTATCAGGGCTGTATTTTCTCCTGTGTCAGTTAACGCGCTATGCGACATACAAATATGTATGACTGATGCTGCTAAGCTAATCAAAAATCTCAATTCCAATAAAGCAATTGACCCTGACTGCATTTCTATTATAGTGCTCAAAAAGCTTCTACCTGAACTAGTTCACATACTTACAAAACTGTTTAAGCGTTGTCTTAAGGAGAATTGCTTCCCAATACCTCATCAGTATGTCCCGTATTTAAAAATTCAGCTAATCGGTCTTCTCCCTTTCAATACAGGCCACTCAGTCATCTGTGCGCCATGATTAAGTTGCTAGACTCTGTGTTAAACAGTGACATGAAATATGGTTTCTGTTCTCTTAGATCTACAGCAGATGTACTAACAGTTATATCTCATAGGATTAGCGAATCTCTCGACGAAGGCTTCCTTTCCAGCGCAATTGCTCTTGACATATCAAAGGCCTTAGATAGAGTATGGCACGACTGTCTATTCCACAAAATCTTCTGCTACAGTATAGCTGAAAATGTATTTTAAATCATTAAATTATTTCTCTCTGATAGCTGCATAAGAGAAGTGGTTGATTGGCATAAATCAGAAGCTCACAATATATATGCTGGAGTCCCTCAAGATTATATTATGGGCCATACTCTTCCTGATTTACATCAATGATAACCCAAATCACATCCAAAGATCATTTGTTGATATTTATGCTTACGATACTAAAATTTATGGCAAAACTTCAAAGGCTGTAAACGACCAAGTTCTCTCTGATTCTTTCTCCTCTGATCTTGATCATGGAGTGCAATAGAGAAAGAGATGGCTGGTTAATTTTAACGCATCTAAAACCATGCTTCTATCTTTCTATCATCAACGCTCTGATCCTCGTCCGGCATCAATTGAAATGAATGGCTCTCGTCTTCGGGAGGCTCCATATTTTGACAAGCTACTAGGTCTTACCTTTACTACTGATATGAAATGGAACACGTACATCAAATCCGTTACCAAGGGTGCTGGAAAAATGGTGGAATCATTCTGCCGTTCCAGTAGATATTTCACTGCTGATGCTATTCTCTACTTCTATAAGAGCCAAGTACGCTCAAGGACGGAGTACTGTTGTCACATCTGGACTGGAGCTGCTAGAAGTAGCTTATCCTGCCTTGACAGAGTTCAAAATAGACTTCGTCGCCTAGTGGAGGATACCCTTTCTCTTCCCCGCAACCTTTTTCTCACAGAAGACACGTTACGAGCCTATCTTTGCTTTATCGCCATTTTCATGTCAAGTGCTTGTCCAAACTCCAATCTATGCCTACCTGGCCTTACTTTTACGAAAAACACCCGTTTAACTCAAAACCCTATAAATATTTTCCCCCACTCTTTATCCGTGCCTAAATGTAAACATAGATTCCATGAACACACCTTCTTTCTAAGAACTGCTTTCCAACTCACTACAATATGTTTGTCTTCAAGTCAACGTGAATAAGTTCTTGATGAGCCATCCTCTTAAGTAATCCAATTTACCCAATTCCTACTATTAACGATTACTACATTTTCCCATTGACTACTGTACACTGATTAACCCATCCTCGAGTAGCCTCCGGGCCTTGAGTAGTGGGGACTCTTTTTTAAATATATATATATATATATATATATATATATATATATATATATAATCTGTAGTAATAAGTAGTGATCTATAGTAATAAGTTGTAAGATTGTATATGTACAAACAAGAATAGTTTAAAGGACCCTTGAAAAATTAATACTAGAATTGTGTATAAGTGTAAGTGATATTTTATGGAAATTGAAGGTCCAATCCTTAGTGCGGGCGATGATCTAAATTACGAATTAATTAGGATTTCGTCCTGGTTATGGCTGATAGAACGAGAACATGCTGCCTCTGTGGATTAAATAATCGAAATTCTGTGAAAATAACACATAATATGAGAAAAGTTGTCTGAATAATCCAAAGATTGCATGTGTTTTTTTAAAACATTTGTTTCTTCGATTCGTTTTGTTGGGTTTCCACGAAAGGGAACACCTGAAGATTGCTAACGTTACGCGTGAAAGTGTTCAACTGCATACACACGATATAACAACATTGATACACGGATTGTAATTAGGTCACCGCAGGTAAGCGACGTCGATCCTGGTTAGTATCAAATGGGTGACTATTTGACAATACCAGACCATGCATGTAGGACGTTGATACCTTCCTGCAAGAACTGTAAAAACTTAACATCGCCATATCTTTAAACTGAAATATACGTGCAATTGGAGACCGCTTGTGATTGACATTACCTAGAAATTTGACTATTAAGAAGTAACTAGAACAGATACCATGTTCAGTTGGACACGACAGAATAACAACTAGTTATGACAAGTTTTCAATAAATTTTTGACTTCAAAATAACAAATGATCCAATGATGGAACTGAACTCTATTTAAATATCAATATAGAACCTTTTCCTGTATTCCTTTGGCGTTGACGTAAGTACTAGATGAAGTGCAATTTCCTACGCTATAAACTATGCAAAATCGTATCTCGCTCCAACTTTCAAGTCTGACATAACATCAAGGCAATGATTAGTATTGACTAGTCTAATCTCATCGATCTAGTTTCTTCTCAAATTAATCGACGTTTGCAAATACCTTTGCTAAAATACATTGAAACGTGTTTTTGCAAAAAAAAAAAAAATATATATATATCTGAAGCACATTTTCTTTAAAAACTGCGCAATACATGCCCCCTCTAGTGTTTCTTCTTTGATCTAGAAGCTCTTATTAACATTCAAATGAAATAAGCACCGAAAGACCTGTATAGATTTCATTCACAGGTGCAGTGATGATAATAATAATAATAATAATAATAATAATAATAATAATAATAATAATAATAATAATAATAGCAAATCCAGACGCTGCAGACAAAGAAACGAAACACTAAACCACATATAAGCGAATTCAGCAAACTAGCACAAAAAATATAAAAGTAGACACGATTAAATGGGGGAAGGCAGTACATTGGCAATTATGCAAACAATTGCATCTTGAACACATAGACAAATGGTACAAACACAAAAAGGCAGCAGTACTGGAAAATGGAAGTCACAAGATTCTATGGGACGTAGATATACAAACAGATAACCCTATCCAAACAAGGAGACCAGATGTCATTATCGTTAACAAGAAGGACAAGTTCTGACAGATTGTAGATTTTACCGTTCTAGCAGCCACAAAGTGAAAACCAAGGAGACTGAAAAGCGGAGCACATACACGAAAATGGCCATAAATCTCAAAGGGATCTGGAAGATGAAGAAAGTAAAGATAACATCATTAACAGTAGAGGAGGAACAATATCGGAACACTTTGAAAAAACAATGGGAGAGATTGGAATCAGAGGTATGGCAGATAAGATACAACGAATCTCAATAATAAAAACTGCAGAAATAATAAAGAAAACCCTTGAATGTGGAGACTAACACCACACATAAACCACGCACAAACTGGACACAGAAATGGCAACAGATGCAAAACAAAAAGAAACATCACACCGAATCATGAAAACTGAAACTGTATAATTGTAAGACATCGCCTCCTTTTTTGTGAATGTCACCATAAATGGGCACCACACAAAATAATAAGGGTCAAGGAGAATGGAAAGATCGAGAGGGGAAAGCACTAGCCAGACCTCCACAACAAAATAAGACTGGGATCATGGGAAGGCTTATTGTCTCCCCAAATTCCAGCGAAGACCAATGGTTGCTGCCAATGGTTGCCGCCAATGGTAAGCGGCTGTTGCGATAAGGCAAATTATCTAGCAAAGTTATCAAAAGAGGTTGATAGTACTTGAAATCTGGGGAGACTTTTCACTAAGACTCCAGGAAACACCACAAGTTGTTCTCAAAGAGCAATCTTTGACGATGGCTTGTGCGACTACTCCTAGTATGTAAATAATAATAGTAATAATAATAATAATAATAATAATAATAATAATAATGATAATAATTAACTAAAACTCTTAGAAGTCCCATGAACTGACTACACATACACACAAAAGATCCATAATTAGGATTAAAAGATGGAGGAAGAAAAGCATCAACCAGACCTCGATTAAACAGGTGTGGAATGCGCTGGAATCTTGGAGAGGATTATTGTCACTCAATTGTCAAAGAAGACTAATAGTCGGTGCCAACAAGAAATAAACGGTAAATTATTGTTGCGATAACTGAAAATGATTTGAAACGGTTATCGAAATAAGCTAAGAGTATTTGGTATCTTGTTTGCTGTCAGTGAGCAATTCCGAGAATAAATTGCGCGAAAATTCACATTATTTTTAAAGTGTGGTTATACCAGCATCTGTTGGTGTCAAAGAAGATGCCCGTGACGAGTCTAGGAGGATTGAAAGACTAACGACGAAGTATCATTCACAATGCCATTAAAAAGATGTGAAAAATGTGACAGACTGGTGAAAATGATATTTAAAACTTAAGAGTGATAGACCGAGCAACCGACAGACAGAGACGCTTATAACAGTGCATTGGACGTTGCTAAAATTTTAGTTCAAAATTTGATTTCCTATGTTTAATCAATCGGATATTACAGACAAAATATAAATATATATTAGATATGCACAATTCGAATCTTTTAAATAACCTAAAGACTCCATTCATTTGTTCTAAACCAAATTATATTCATTTGTTCTGACCCAAATAATAATCACTCATCTCTAGATATTGTCTTAAGCGACTAACCAATTTTTAAGATGACCAGAGAAGAGGCGCATAAAAAACAAAACAAAACAAAAGAAAACAAAAAACTCTACGTGGTTGAAAAGACGACACATGAACAGACAAACAAAACTCTACTGGCAAGTGAGAAAAAACAAAGAATGAACTAATATTAAATGTAAAGTAGACACACCCAAGTATATTTACTATAATGTTCACTATGCTAAATAGTACATCATATAATATGTGAATATGGTAAACTGGATCAAAAAAGAGTATAAAAGGACATGAATGCCCAGGAAAGGCATTATACTGGAAACTATGCACATGCTTGCATTTTGAGCACAAAAAAAAAAAAAAATGGTACAAACACAATCAGGCGATTTTTTTGGAAAATTAAAAGCAAAAAATCTTCAGACAAACACATTTAAGCAAGGAAACCAGACATGAAAATAGCTAACAAGAAAGGAACCCACAAAATCATACATGTCGACGTCCACATACTATACATATTACTATACTAAGTGATCGTGAAGGGTCAAGAAGAATGGAGAAACCCAGGACGAAGTGCATCAATCAGAACTCTACTGGAAGAGTTCGCGGAATACTAAAACTTTCTACTTATTACTACTGAAATCCCAGAGAACACTACCGACCTTTATCCAGCAAGAAATCTATGGTAAACAGCTTTACAAAGTGATTTGTAATAGTTTTCTAAAGAGACAAGAAGCGTAAAAATATGGCGCAAGTTGTTACTCAGATTCCAGGAATACCACTTTTAGTGCTAGTGAGTAATTGCTAATAAGTGTTTTCGTGAAAAAAACCCATACTTTGTAAATAATGTTTCTATGCAGTAGAAGCAGATGATATCACGTCAACAGAAATGAAATAGTTGGTTCAAAATATAATATAGGAAGAAATAAAAAGCTTGGTAAAAATAAAATTGCTGAAACCTAGTTCAAGAAATAAATACTTACACATTTTACCTAGTCCGAAACTTTCATAAATTGGACACTACAACAGCTCTGCGTAATGAAAAGAAAATTTCCGGCCACATTTATGGTCTTTGGTGTGGTTTCAAGTGAGGGCCACATCATGCCAACTCATGACCTTCCACAACACCAAAGCCAGCCTGATCGCAGCCGACCCCCCCGCCAGTGCTTATGGAAAAGGCATGCTCCCAGTTTCGGACTCATATCGAGGCGGTGATTGAGGCTGAAGGCGTCTACATTGAATAGATGTTAGCTCTACTACATAATCAAGTTACCTGAATTGATTTCGCAATAAAGTTTTAAAATAAAACTGTAGTGTTGCATTTTGAAACTTGTCGACAAAATTGATAAACTGTGTGAGCTGAAAATCATAGGAACTTTTACTGCAGCAGGGGTTGGGAAACTTATTAGATGTGAGAAGTCAATCAATGCAAAGGAGTACATTCGAATATTAGAAACAGGATTGTTACCAAGTATCCAGAAGCTGGGAATATCCCAGAACATTATTTTTCAACATGATAATGCCCCTGCACACACTGCTAAAGTCACAAAAAATCGTTTTCAATTGATGCGATTTTTTTTCCAGATCAAAGCCCCGATTTAAATCCAATCGAGAATATTTGATCCATAATATCTCGTGCATTAGCTGGAAGAACTTTTTCGAATAATGACAAACTGTAGGAAGATGTAAAAAGCGAATGGAATAGCATCTCCTCTTCACAGTGTTCCACTTTGGCTGAGAGCATGTCTAAAAGGATTGATCTTTTAAAGAAATCAAAAGGGAATGCGATTCCATCCTAAACATGTATTAAAGTAAATGCCTTGTTCTGTGTTATTAGTCTCGTTTAAGTTTCCTTGTTCAATTGTTCCTTGTGTAATATAGCTTTTTGTGCAATAAAATGTATAAAATTTGTTTGGCCCATTTTCTTTTGCTCACGTAAAATATATCATACTTTTGCTCACGTAAAATATATCATACTTTTTTTTGGGATATAAAATTTATATACAGATAGATGTTAAAAAGATGAGGAATAAAATTGCATAGAACATTGTTAAATCATCAAGTCAATAAAGATGAACATGAAAGGAAAGCTAGCAGCCACTGGAAAATAAAAGTTTATGAAATCGAATAGTTGCTGGTAGAAATAGAAAATACCTCATGAGTGGATTGAGAAATATTTACCTTCAGAAAATTATGGCCTAAAGAGGTTCTTTTCCATTTTGCTCTCATTTTTGTTCTTATTTTATAAAATTCTATGTAACTTTTAATCTTGGTGTTTTAAATTAAATTTATAAATCGCTCCTCATAACCGAGTAGAACTTCGACTATTTTGATAGTTTTGCTTTATTAAGGAAATATGTTTTAACTCATATATTACTCAGCTGATTTGTTGTTATACATACACACACACATAATTTTTTGAAGCGCATCTCTCAGAGAAAAACAAAAAAAATTTTTTTTCTTATTGCAAAAATTGTATTTTATATTAATAATTCTAAAGATTTCATAAAAATCCCAATTTCTTCATGCCCACCTAAGGTTTCTTTCCCAAGAAAGGAATCACCGAATGATAACAGAAGACGTTAAAGTTATTGCATTTCTTTTTTTTCAAATTTACTGAATATAAATCGAACATTTTCTTGTCTTCTTAATAGATTGTAATTCCATTTCCTTTCTGAATATCTTGAAGAGATTTGCAAGTGTAAATAGAAGTTTTAATCTCTTTTCTTCCGATGATAAAATCAATTGAGATGAGAGCACACTGAGAATGAAAATCTCCTCCAAAACAAAATGAAAACAAACGCTGATAAATTAAGATAAAAAGAAAAAAGTCATTAAGTAATTTAATATAAAAAATTAGCTGAACTTCATTTAAAAGATTTAAAAAAAATCTTTCATGCAAAATATTGAATAGCACTCTTTATTTTATAACATTTTCAGGAATTTATCTTCGTATAAATCAAAACACATTTTGGAAAACACTTTTTTATTATCTTGTTCATTACTTCAATGACGTGGGTTTTATCCACAAAACCACACATCTAGAAATTATTGTCTAATAAACTATAAATAACACTTGTTAGTAATACATAGTAAAAATACCGGTTAAATAAAAAGATTCTCAATAATATTTTAGTTTATGCTTTCATTTATCTTGATGGCGGCCGTGACACTTCAAACAACTAATGAATATTTATATCATTAATTAATTATTTAACTGTTGTTTTAGAAGACAAGACATATACATTTTCTAAGAAAAGGATATTATCTATTTCAAGATAAAACAAGCGGCAGACCGAGGAGATCCGAGGAAGATGATAACAGACATTGGCGAAACTCTTGATTTGATTCAGCAAAGTATTACAAATTGGGTTCAAATTAATCACTGATTATTCAGTAGATTTAGAAAACAAATATAAAATACAAGAACTTCGTTATGTGAACAACATCCGGGTGTGGTTGGCATATTAAAATCAGATTGATCTAGTGGAATTTTCTTATATTGTATATAAGACGATGCACGGAGTTACTTTAGTCTCGGCGCAAAATATTAACAACAATGTATAAGAGCTGTAGAATTGGCGAACAATGAAAGCCGACGGGAACTGGATTTCTAAACATAAAACATCGAAAGATATAAAAAAATTGCATTATTTAGCTTAATAACATCGAATGGAAAATCTCATTGAAACACTGCGCAAATATCACTCGGACTATTATAATAATGGTGCTAATAAATTGGAAAATGAGGCAATGTTGGTATTCATATCAGAGAAACATGAAAAGTTTAACGGTCTTATAGATAAACTGTGAAAACTTCAACGTTTCAATTCAATAAAATCTCGTAGCCGGAGCTTTAAAACGGAACTCCGTTCCAAACAACTTTAACAACTTACACGTGAATAATTTTAACAAATTCTAGATAAGAGTAATATCAGGAACCACCACGTTCACATTGCATAGGTTGAAAACGATATTCTATGATTGTCAACAAAATAGACGATTTCTTATATAAACAAACTAAACAGATTTTTTGCAATAAAAATACTAATTAACAAATTAAGATTTCAATAGGCAAAATACTGCCTTTGCCTGACATGTAGCTGCAATATTGTATTGTTTCAACTCTTTCCTTCTTTTCTGAATTAGTATACGATAAATGATAGTAAAACTTACTAAATAAGAAAAAAACATTGCTCGTAAATTTGTTTGGTCAACATAAAATTCACTTAAATAATATTAGAATTCTACTTACCCAGTATTGTGTTTGCCTCTTAAAGTGCCCTCAAGAATTGCTTACCAACCCAATAATATTTGCTTGTTTGGCCATTTATTTTTGCTCCATTTTCTCGACCGAACCTTGAAAAACCATTGAACACAATTACAATGTTAAAGTGTACACTATTAATTCACTGTTAATATAAGACGCAAATTCTATTAAATATTTAATCCGATATTTTATTATTTACTTGGGAGTCATTACTTATCATTACTATACGCCACTCTAGAATAAGGGGTAACGACTGTAAGGTAGACAATAAGAAAGCATCGTGGTCAGTAATGGGGAAACTTGGTTAGGATTGAGTTATTTAAGAGGACAGCTGAAGAAGAACTTATTTACATTAGGCATGAATACGTCATGTTATAGTATGCTGGGAAGATGCTCCATGGCATTTTGTCCCACAGATAGAAAGTTCTAGGAAAACAACATTGCCCATAAAATTTTCCTTTAGTTCTAGGCATATATAGAGAATAAAGGAAATTAGTTGTTGTTAGACAAGTATTTGTTGTGAATATTTTGCTTTATATTTTCTTTCTAACTTACCCACAGGAGTATACATCTACTTATTTACGTTTTCTGAGATGCATCGAATATTCTATTGTCTCCGTTAAGATCAAATCTAAACTCAGATAGACCACCGATACGCTCTTTCCACCGCACAGTTCACCGATACTAAGGATCATATTCGAATAGCTTAATACCTGTCATCTCTAAAAATGTCTCTGCATTTCATTTTCATTGTCTTTTGTTACTTTCGATATGTTTGATGTGTTAATTATTGACATTTAAAGTTTTATGTCCTTTTAAATATTCCATAAAAACCAAACAGACAGCTGTGGTTCAGCCCAGAGTGTGAAGCTGCGATTACCAACAGGAATAATAATTTAAATCTTTATCAATGGAATAGACCCCGTGAAAAGAAAATCGCCTTTAAAACTGCCCACAACCGTTGCAGATCATTTATACAATGTTCTATGCTTAATATCTCGAAGCAAGAATTGTTGAGCACCAGATTGTCACTCGCCAATTTTATAAAATAACAAATGACTATGTTATAAATGAAACAATTGCCTACTACAGTATACCCAATGATAGACAATACAGAGTTCATCATGTAAAGTACCTTCTGAGGTATTAACTGTAACATCAAAGAGGACCAGTGAATTTCTTGACGAGGGTTTTATTTCTAGAACAATAGTTCTCGATATATCAAAAGATTTGGATAGGGTCTGATACAATTGGTTTCTTCACAAACATGCCTAGTATGAAATATCTGTAAATTTCTTCAAAGCCAATGAATCATTTTTCCTCGTATTTGTAAATGCACTTGTTAATAAGCAAAAGTCTGAAGTATAGAATGTTAGTGTATAATAAGGGATCTATTACGTTAATTAATGTTTTTCGAAATCATATTCTGAGACCAACTTTGATACCTACCTAGATTATCTAATATTTATGATAGCACATTGAAGAACACGGGTGATCATTTTTTCACTAATCATCCTTATTTTGATCTAGAGCACATAGTGGAGTGGCTTGTTACTTTTAACATCTTAAAACCAAGATTCACTCTTTCCATAATCAACGCCTGGAGTTTTGTTTGTCGACAGTCGAAAAAATGTCTCTCCCTGAGAGAGCCATTTGCTCTGATAATTTTTAGAGCTGACCTTTACACCAGATATACAGGAAAGACATACATCAAGTCTGTTGCTATATTTTATGTTCGATCACTTTACTGTTTCAGTAAATACCTGGTACCTGATGCAGTGCTATACTTACACAGATGTCAGACATGCCCTAACATCTGGAATAGCGCGTACCATTCGTTGCTTAGATAAACTGCGAAATCTGAAGGTGATCACTTCTGTTCCACTCAGGCCCTTTCATACAGCAGAAACGTCGCTCATTTCTCTAGAATTCTTAATGAAAAGTTCTTGACTAATCTACAATTTCTCTCCTGTAAATTATTCACAGCAAGAATTCGTGATCCACTGCAGATTACAAATCCAATGCTAACAGATAGCTTGCATAAACTTCCCTATAATTACTGAAACCAATTTTATTCAATCCACTCATGAGGTACTTTCTATATAAACTATCAAATTAAGTTTTATTTTCAGGTGGCTGTTAGCTTTGATATATGAAGTTCTAAACTTGTTAAAATATATTATTCTATTTGCAAAAATACTGCATTATTCTAAGTTTGCTTTTAAAAAAGAAATTGATTACCTTCGTATTTTTTAAAAACTTAAATGACTCAAATTTAAATTTTTTAAAGATGTTGAGACGATAGAACATTGTCAATACAAATTTAAAATAACTAAAGAAACAATTCATAAAGAATATGAGTTCAGAGTCCTTGAGAACATTCTATGTGAAAAAAGTGTTGTTTTCTGTGAAGAGATATTGAATACACATATTTATTTCTACTGTCGACTTATGCGTTTAGGTATGTGTAAATACTATAGCCATTATAGGCTGTCTGTATAGAAACTTGTTTTTTTAGTGAGAGAATACGTATGTATTCCTTTAGCAGTGTATATATGTTTTTAATATATTTAGTAGTTCGTCTCTGTCTCTCGTCATGTGTGACCTACTTTCACCACAAAGGTCACGAGATGGATTATCAGGTATGAATGTCTAGGATAAAAACAAATAGAAAGAAAACGCTGTTTTTGGGTATATATAGTACTCACGAAATTTTAAAGTAAAGTAAAAGTTGTTATTACCCACGCTTTCATTCACATCTCCCCACTTTCTATGCCATAACAAACGAAATAATGCCAAAAGACGCACGCCCTTTTCTGCACATCGGTGTCAATGTCACAGTTTTAACAACAATGATTGCTAGAACTCACCAGGCACTCATGACCTCATGATAGAACATGGACTATGTTTCGTATGGAATCACAGATAATACGATACCGTGTGACTATTATGTAGTTGTGTTATTTTTTATGTTAATAACTGTCTATTTTAATATACTTTAAAAATCCTTTTTATTGATATATGTTTAGCATTTAAATTGTGTCTCCTTTTATTCGCTTCTGACTCATCCTTTCAAACTGAGGGATTGCCACTCTGTAATCAAATCTCCTATGTATGCTCGACTAACCCGAGACAAGACTGATAGAAGACATAATATTTATTCAACTGGATCGTTGTTACAAATCGCTTAAAAGACAGAGAAATACAGATAGATACAGAGAGAGAATCAATGTTTAATTATGCATTGTCAGCCCATTTCATTCACACGTCCGAAGGCGCTGCGTGCTTCTTACAACCTCCTTTCTTTATAATCACCTCCCTTGGAACCAAGTGACTTAATATTTTCCAAGTAATATATTCCCATAACTCAACTGATTAAACCTTATGCCAGCAAATTGACCTCCGTTGAACATTTCCTGATTGCACCTCCATTAAGGTTAAGGTCGCCTTAACTGAAATTCACAGAATTTACTCGTCTAATAATTAAGAGTTCATGTGTATGCGTTGTTCATTGTGAATCCCTTAAACCACTATCATGGAACATGAACAGTATTCGAACTCGGCAATTCCATAATACGTTACTGTAACGGCACAGAAAAATTCCCAAATAACGAATAGTTTGCAAAATAGGCAATATTCTTTCGAAATAGGCAGACCATCCAATTCATCGCTTTTGCAAGAATTTTATTGCATAGATTTTTTTAGTTCAGCGAAATTATGACGAACATATAATTATTAGATTTGCGAAAAATATTTAAAATCATTGTCAAGAAATTAATGAATCAACGTTTTTCCAAATAAAGAGAAATATTGAGAATAAAACATGGAACTGTTATTATAAAGACATCAAAGTTAAATTAATTATGCATATATGGTTGGCGACATTTCTGTCAAATGCAAAAAGTCTGTCTCGCACGGAGAACTAATGAAAATCATATAATTTGTCGAATTACTGTTCTAATTAGAGAGACAATTTTTATATAAAAAAGACTTGATTATTTTGATGGCTAATTAGAAGGACATTTTATTAAGATGAAAATAATTATGTAATGAAATAAAATATTACGTAATATCAAATACTTCATAAGAACATCAAATGAAATAAAAAATTTTACTATAAAAATGACATTTTGTAGAAATTTATTATTCATATTTATTTATTCAATTACTTATTTTATTTCTATCAACTTTTATTTATTACGACTTTTTAGAATCAATTATTTAATCAATAATCTCATTTTACCCTAAAATATAAACTCACAAAATATATAATTCACAATAAAATAAATGTCACGTAGCTGTCTCTATATTTCTATCCTGGAGTGTAATTAAAAAAAAAACATGTATCACTAAGCTTCCATGAGTAGATTTTACAAAGAGCTCACTTATGAAGTACCAAACACATATTTAATGTAGATTTTATGCCATCACTAGATGGGGTACCTACCATCGAGAGAAGGATAGACCGCACCAGTTTCTCAACCTGTACATACAGCGCTTCGCTTTCTCAAATGGCGACCAATCTGGTATTGGCCAGACTCAACTTCGATGATCTGGCGAGTACCGGTGTGTCAACGTGATTGTGCCGTATATATATAAAAAAAATGATGCACAGGGGTCAAAAGTGAAAACAAAACAGTTTGCCTTGGTAGAGTAAGTCGGATAACATATTAACCCTTCTGTTATTTTTAACATGTGCAAAATTAACCATTCACAACTCAATGTGGCTTAAATTTTAACTTTTCACATTCATCTGTTGGTAGCTCAGACTATAAGGACATTGGTGAAATAAATAGCGACTGAAGCTGGAGCGCTGACGTTCTGGTTTCGATTGTACCAAATGATACCCCAGTCATATTTTTAAAAATATCTTTTCAAATCAATACTATATGTTGGATAATAATCAATAGAGAATTGGCTCTATACAGGAAATTAAAAAAAAATCTGCACGAATTAAAATATAATATTTATATTACGACTGTGCAACGCCGGACGACCTACTAGTATATTTATACATTTCCATGTATATGATAATCTCCCAAACGAATGCATAGATAATTATGAATTTTGGAATAGCTATCTAAGTAATGCGGCAAATAACATGATCACATTATCTTTTTTGTAAAATTGAACATTTAAGGAGTATATGTATAAAAACTTATGTATATGTATATGTACACACCCACACACACATATGGTTGTACAAGATAAAATCTTGGACTAATAAACCGATCAATATGAATTTTGCGAAATATATTCTCATTAACACGATGAGTAAGACGACCACAATATGTTTTGTAGACTTTACCTTTCAAAGGGTTAGTTAACATAAACTCGCAACTTCCACAAGAACACTTTTTTGCCTATGATGTATTTAGCTCAAATTTGATTGTTCGGTGCAGTTGTCAGTAGCGACTTCGGTTTTATGTTTCAGTGTCATTTTATTTTACCCATGTTCAGGTTTTTCACGGGTTTCTTATTTTGTTATTATTATGTATAGTGCATGTAGCTGTGTTTCGTCCCAATTTTATTGCTTGTAGTTTCGCTGCTCTATTGTTTTATTGATGTTGTCTGCATCTTTTTCTGCAGTCATCAGCATTTCTGTATTCTTGATTATGTACTTTTTCAATTCTATTTGTGTCTTCGACACAGTCTACTATACTTACCGATGCTTGCCCTCCATCTCCACTTTCTTACATTGAATAGGTAAAACCATCCTATAAATGTAAGAAATTTTGCACGTTGACTAGTCTTCTGATTAGATACTTTTCTTTTGACCAGCCGATGAATAGACTAAAATATATTTCTAATGATACTACCAATATATTGATTCCTTTTTCTAAGTATCTAATATATAATCTTGTTTTTAAGAGTTTTCTCGTTCTACTTAGGTATTCTAATTGCAATTATTTCTTCTTTTCTTATTATTGTCGTACATGCATGTAAATAAAAGGATTATACTGAAAAGTTTGTCAGATGTGAACATGTTCTAATAGTATGCAAATAAAATTTCCAGAATTTCAATTCAAACCCAAGAAATAATAGCATCATAAAATATGAAAAAGATGCAATTTTGTCAATTAAAATGTTCGATTATGATATCATTCTTTTACTGCGTAGATAAAAAGAAGTAAATACTTGTAACAGAATTACCCTAATTATAGACGGTAAATAAAACGCGTTTGTTTTCGTTTGCATAAGATAAACAATGTTAATCTCAGGAAAGATATATGAGTTTAGATTAACGATAGCAAAAAAAAAAAAACAAAAAAAAACAAAACAAAAAAACTATTTTTGCTTCAAATTTGATATTACTTCTTTTTCATGAAAAGAAATTGAAGTATTTTTCTTAAGCTGTACTAATTAACCTCACTACGTAATCACCAGCGGAGATATGCAAAAAAGGATCACTATATTAATTATAGTTGTAGAAGAATTCGCTTTAATTAAGGTTCGTTTAGATTTTTTATGATATAATTATTCTCTTTCACAGTAGATTGGATATTCCACTATTTATGACATATATTTGAACAGATTGGGTTATATATGTATATATATATATTTGTGTGTGTATATATGTGTATGTATTTGTCTGTGTGTGCATTTATAAAATTGGTTATGTTTATGTGTATATATATTTCTATGCACAGAATATGCTCGAAAACTAGTGATGTATCGTGATAAGTTTTAGAACACGTCTGCTAACTGTGAGTGGTCCAAATATGTGATATATTAAGTTTAATTTAGTTTTGTGAAAAAAGAATCAGAAGGGGGGGGGGAAACTCTGCGTGAAATTTCAGGCACTTTCGAGTTCTGTAAATGTATTACATATAAATAAATATTCTTAAAGTTTCTTTCGGATAGTTTGAAATTTGATCCATAACAATTGAAAACGCCAACGAAGCAAGATTCTTTTAAATATCTTTTGTTTAAGGCGACTTAATATTTAATCATAAATTTTAGATGTTTTCTAGAATTAATATCATTTAATGGATTTTACCGAAAATTAGCATAAGGATTCTAGACATAAAGTTTTTTTACATGATATATTGATTTTATCTTTGAGTATCATCTCATTTGCATATTGGTAACGAGATTTCACGTTACTTTGTGAGATTAACTAGCATTTAATCGGGCGGGGCCGCCATGTAACCTTTTCATTTTTACTCGTAACTCGATCTTACACGACAGAAATTCGAGACAAGTTGCTTTCGCACTCTTATTAATTGCTACGAACGGCAACAAGGTATTTCATCACATGAAGGTAAAAGTAAAATTTTACAAAGAAAACTGTCCATTTCTGATGCATTTGTACGCTTGAATTAAATTAAATCGCCAGATTAAATATTACACCGTACTTATAAAAAATGAAAGCTTATTTGGCGATTTAAACATCATTATGAAGGAAGACGAAGTGCTAACTTAATTAATTTCAGTCGGCGTAAGCCTCGATCTTCTTTAAGTGAGTTTTGTCGAATTGAGAATATATAGAAAAAATCAAACTTAACTTTTATTTAATCCACGAGGGTAGGTTGTCCTCGATCTGTCATCTATGAGTAGTTGAATTCCTCATTAATTGTGTTTTTATTCCGAGTTAGTATCAGAACAAGAACACTCTATACTGCAGATCAAATAAATGTTCAGTTCGAAATGCCTTAGATATATATATATATATATATGTGTGTGTGTGTGTGTGTGTGTGTATGTGTGTGTGTGTGTTACTTCATGGCCTATAATAGGAAAACAAAAATAATGTTACGCATGGATAAAAGAAAAATACACCGGAATTATAAATATCTAATGTTAGTGCATTTATTATATTAATTGCACTGTAAAATTAACAAACAATTTGTACTATCATTCAGGAAAATGTAGGTAGGTAGGGCTGAAAAGGAAAAAAAACTTTCAAAATTGAGAATGCATCGAACTGTTAATGAGGAGGAGTATCTCTATTACGTCACTTTTTGTTATTTGGTTTTATATAGTTTTTATATATATCTAAGCGATGACAAGTGTCGTACTGATATGGCATTATAAAACACATGGGCAAAGAACTATATAAGAATATCGGTATGGGCCGAAACACTTGTACGCTTAAATCTCTTCTATTCTATCTATGAACTCATTTTTTTCCGTGTGAGTTTGATCTTAATAGGATTAAAAATCAAGACATTACATGCAAATGTAATGTGCAAAAACTGCAGCACAAGATCTGAGGTGTGCTATTCCTCGATAACCGTACATTCCTATATTTTTCCGGTAAGAGTCCACTGCGAAAATCGGTTAGAATCAATGGAAGTTGTAAAATCTTTTCTCTCTAATACATTCCTCCTACTCCTGCTCCCACTTAACACCGCTGAAAATGTGTCCACAAGGAACAGTACGAATAAACACCGGTTTGGAATCGTAAAGGGTTAATTAGGCCATTTTTTCTTTTTTTCTCTTTCTTTCGCTTTTCTCCCATAAAAAAAATTACGCTCCGATTAACATTATCGTTTTTCCTTTCTGTTTTTTTTTATTTACCTTAGAACGCACACTGCGGGACTACTTGGATTTTACTTTCGGTTTTGACAACTCTAACCGAGGAATCTGACTATGAGCTTTACTTCCCACTAAAAAGTTATTATTAAATAAATAAACAAACACTTCCCGATTTACAATTTATTATTACAACGCACCGATATCGTGAAATTACTTGTGTTTCACTTAAAAAACAAAAACAAACAACAAAAAATAAAGAACGCGCTCAACATCCGATGAAGATTAGGTTTTTTTTTTGCATTTTTTTTAGCGTAAGACGCACACTGCGAGACTACACGGTTTTTACATCCGGTTTTGATGACTCCAACCGAGGAATCTTACTATGAGCTTCCCTTATTAGTGCTTTCAACTACATATTTTTTTTTTATAAAACAAACATTCCATTTTTTTACAAATTACTATTTCAACGCTACAATATCGTGAAATTACTGGCATTACTCTTGAAAATCAAAAAAAATAAACATAAACTGCACGACAACTCGGTTTTTAGTTCCGGTCTGGATTACTCTAACCTAGGAATCTAACTATAAGCAATTTATTATTTACATTTATTATTTACATATTTATATTGGGAAATTGAAAAACAAAAACAAAAACAAAATAAAGAACCCAATAAAGGTCCGATTAAGATACGAAAAATATGATTGCTTTTTCTTTACTAAAGAAATCTGCACGTATTTAAATTAACATTAATGAATGCGTCTTCTTCATTAACGAAATTACATTTGGTATATATTTAGTTCAAACATACAAATGCTGTTGCTTACGTTACGTTCGGGTAATTCAGTTCAAACTAAAACACCCTGACACTGTTTTATATAGTTTTTAAATTATTTACCCAAAAGTTAACACATTCGCCAGAGTTCGCGACCATTTGTCTTCTCCAAAAACATCCATAAACACTGTCTTCTTCGAGACGATTAAACATTATACATTAAATAAAAACACTAACAAATCAGATTGCAAGACTACCACTACTTTTTACATTTTCGCCTTTTTTTATTTATTTTTTTGGGGGAGTCCATTGCTGTACTAAGACTATAAGAAAAATGTATTTTCTCTTTTTATTAGATTTTCCGTTACACCAAATTGAGCCACAGCAACGCGTGGCAGGGAACAGCTAATAGTAAATAAACTTAATCTTTTTTTGATGAGCATAAAAATGACTGTATGTTCACAAGGAAACAATACAATATATATATATGTATATATATGTGTATATATATATATATATATAAATAGCAATAAAGAAAAAAAGAAAGAGGCAGTGTTTCCCTCATAGGTTTAAAAATCAAGATTTAATACTACTAAATATTAACTCTAGAATTTCTATTCTAATTATGATCAAAACCAATTTCATGATTTTGATTCTGGAAAATATCTCAAATTTAAGGCTTGTGCTTAAGGGGTCTTAAAAATAAGGAATGTTGCTTAATTAATGTCTAATTAGTACAGAACATATTTAGTGCAAATCTGAATCATTTAACTCTCAAGACTATTATATTAATATGGATAAACCTTGTTTATAGTCGAATAAAATACTTTTTTTCAGAACCTCATTATATGTATATAACGATTCAATATTTTCCAAAAAGTCCAGGAAAATGTATGACGAAATATTAACATGTACAACAGGCAATGAATAATTATGTACTATGCGATTAAAACCATTTAATCACATTTTTATTCCGGATTTATTGGTCAAGCGAACAAGCGTGGTTGTGGGGACGGTCTAGTTTCCTTTCGCCATCCTGCTGTGATCAAAATCAGAAAAATGTGTTTATGCTGGCTGATAAGTTCCCTGGGGACTGGAATTCGCCGCAGAGAAGCATAAGGTGACATCGAAATTGGATGATTTCTATTAATGTAATGCAGTCAACTCGTTAGATTTCGCATAGATCTCTGCGAATGGTGAATGCTGCGAAATGGTTTGGGAAAGGAGTGGCTTGCCTTTGTAACAGCCACAGAATAAATTAAGGTGTTTTTGATGAATTTTTAACGCTTTTTGTCAGCAGTTGCTAGGGACACTCCCTCGATCTCGTTTTCTTTCTCTCTTTCCTCCTCTCCCTTTCCTCCTGTCTCTTTCCCTCCTCTTTCCTTTTTTCTTTAAACCATCTGTCGCGCTAACTCTAACTCAAAATAGTTTTCATCCATTCACCATTTCCCATTCGATGTTTTAATTTTTTCTCTTCTACAGAATAAAAAAAGAATGATTTTATTCTTACTTTAGTACTGGTTATTGTATTCTTTCAACTTGCCAAACGTAAACGAAAACCGATAGTTTGCTCAACTTTTTAGTTTGTTTTATTCGCCAGTCATTTTATTCTTTTGCAATACGACCGTTTCATCATTGTTATCCATGAAATATTTACCTTTACATGTATCTTTGAATACATGCATATATGTATACACATATATCTATATATAATATACATACATATATATATATATATATATATATATATATATATATATATATATATATATATATAAGAGACAGATTCAGACATACGGACACACGCACACCAACATATGTATGTGAATATTATTAACTTATGGAATAAATATTCAATGCTTAAACTATACCGCAATCAATAAACGTAAAAAGATTGTAATAAATTCGAAAGACATTAAAAAACTATATCTGTAATTTGCACACACACACACACACACACACACACACACACACACACACACACACACACACACACACACACACACACACACACACACACACAAACCCTTATCCCTGAGTGGCTTCCGGGCCTTGATAAGTGGTGATCACTGTGTAAAAAAAAGCACACACACATAATACATATATATATATATATATATATATATATATATATATATATATATATATATATATATATATATATATATATATATAAAGATAATTTGAATGCCTCCTAGACACTATCGTTGAGTATTTAAGGTCTTTTTGTTCAGGATTTTGTCAGAACTTCTTGGCAGATAAACCCTGACCGAAGCTTAAATAAGATCATCCCAGCATGAGTGTACACTGGCTTATACGATAAATGGTGCACTTACCCCAACTACCAGATTAATCTTTTTTCTGGTATTCAATTTCCCTATGCAGCAAGCATTCATGGGCCCTCTGATATGAAAATATATCGGGTTTTTAATGGAAGAATCAAAAATGAATCTCTCTGATATATCACTACTTGATTCAAAATAGCTTATTTTGGATTCTTTGTCTTACACTATGTTATTGGCTCGAATGTATTTTTTTTCGCGTCAGTTTGTTTCTAGAAATATCATTTTTGGCAATGAAACCCTGTAGATACATTTTCTCGTTACTCACTGAACATCCGTTGAATGTCATGATTTATTTCAATTTACACATGAGTTAACTTGTCTCCTTCATAAAGAATTGATGCATAAAATACGTTATATGTTTAAAAATAAAAAAGCTTTCATTTTAATTTTATATCATTAATAATGCATAAACATAAATTACTGAAACTTTTGAAAGAGTCCTGTTTCACAAAATAATTTGCTTAAAGAATTTAAGTCAAGAAAATGACAATACTTCGAAAATAAGTTATATTTTTACTCATGGGAAACACTGGATATGTACAACTTGTACACACACTGACACACACACAGACACACACAGACACACACAGACCTATATATATATATATATATATATATATATATATATATATTTTTTTTTTTTACACAGTGATCACCACTTATCAAGGCCCGGAAGCCACTCAGGGATAAGGGTTATTGCAAGTACATAAAGTTAGTGAGGAGATTTGCTAAAGTGTTTACTTAAGGGGGCGGTTCATTAGGAATTTGTTAACATTGGACTTGAAGACATCCAAATTGTAGTCCGGAGGGAAGCAGGCAGACGGAACAGAGTTCCACAGGTGTGCAGTTCTAAGAAAGAAGCTTTGTTCATGGAATCCGCGTTTTGATTTAGGCACAGATATAGAGTGGGGGAAATTTTTCACAGTGGATTCAGCTAGACGGGTGTTTCTCTTGAAAGATTGGCGAGAGGGATAATTAGTCATATTTTCTTTACTTTTTTATTTAAAGGGTGTAAGGGGGATAATTAGTCTAACTTAATTCATATATATATATATATATATATATATATATATATATATATATAAATTAATGTGATTGATAATTTAAAATTTAAAAATCAAATTATAATCAAATTAAAAATCCGTTTCATAAGAAGGAACAACAACAAAATCAATTATCTGTACGATCCTTTCGGAAAACAATGGTTTTTATTGTGGTAGACATCAAGTTACGTACAATAATTATTACATATAGTTTTTTAATAAGCAAGGTCTTCTCGTCAGCAAATTTTGAAGGGGTTTTATTAAATTTAAAAGACACCATAAATAAACCTAGCATTAAAATAAGGCAGATGTATCTGAAAAAAATTGAAATAAAAGGTCTGGATTTAAAATTTATAAGAAAATTAATATGGGTTAGAGATAGAAAAGAAATAGAGAAAAATATAGATTTGTATTTAAATTATAATTTTGCTTTAAGTACAACATTACAAATATATACATGCATATATGTGAAAAACTAGACACATATACATATGCATAGATATACAGGTATATACATAAACATATATAGAAATTTACCTTTTAATTTTTCGCCTTTTGAAATCAGGAACTATGGTTAAAATACTCATTTAGATGTTTGCTACAGCTTTTTACCTTATTGAATGATTAATTTAAAAAAGGGGGGACGCCCGTGCAATAAATTATTTCCGTTAGCGTACTTTTGATTTAAAGACGCTACGGTTTATATTTCGAATGTTGTTTGTGTAATTACATAATGTAAGGGGGGATAATTAGTCATATTTTCTTTACTTTTTTATTTAAAGGGTGTAAGGGGATAATTAGTCTAACTTAATTCATTAAAAAAATGTAATCTATTTTTACTAATAAGTAATTTTTAATGATTTAAGGTGGTTTATATTTATTAAATTTACACCAACGTCTATGACTGCATGTGAATATTAGTTCCTGTCTTGAATTTAATAGTGTGGTTGCATTTTTTATATCTTCATTATATATGTAATAATTATTGTACGTAACTTGATGTCTACAACAATAAAAAGCATTGTTTTCCGAAACGATCATACAGATAATTGATTTTGTTGTTGTTCCTTCTTATGAAACGAATTTTTAATTTAATTATAATTTGATTTTTAAATTTTAAATTATCAATCACATTACTTAATATTGAATTAGCTCTAGGATATTTACCTATCGAGCTTATTATATATCTAAATTACAACGAGTACTTTCTCTTTCCTGTATTTTAATTAAACTAGTAATTTCACTGTTACATGTAAATACACTCAGCTCTTTAGACTATTGTTCTAATCTCGTTTAAATATATATATATATATATATATATATATATATATAAATAAATTTATGCACTTAGCTTTTATGTATTTAATAATATTTTGTCTTATTTAAAATATTACATCTAATAATACTATAAGACCAAAAATCACTGGATTTGCATACCAATAGATATATTCTTATTTCATTATTCTGAAGTGTGTGTATATATATATATATATATATATATATATATATATATATATATATACATATATACGTTTATTTTTTATTACCGCATCTTTCTGTTAAGTTACATTATTGTTTCGGCTACACGGCCGTTTTTTTGGCCGTCTTTAGCGTCCTCAGACTTTTGCATCTCTCTCTCTCTCTCTCTCTCTCTCTCTCTCTCTATATATATATATATATATATATATTTTTTTTTTTTTTCTGATATATAAATGTATATGTATGAGTAGAATCGACGGGAATAGTACTGCGATGAATATTGTGTTTTAAAGCGAGTTTGTTTTTCCGTGGATTCGTATTGTTTAACTGTTTAGCAATTAGATTATTTTGATCGCCAGCAGATGTCGCTGCGATGAGAATTGATCTGTTTGACCAAAAACTGATTCCCTAATTGCCTGTTGTCAAGTGAAAACATCTAACGGAGTGACTTGATAAATATTAATAACTTATCTCACTCACATACAACAAAACGTTGGCAAATCCCCTGGAAATGATAGCACCTTACATGACATATCTTGACATAAACGCGCGCACACAACACCCACCCATATATATGTATATATATATATATATATATATATATATATATATATATATATATATATATATATTCCGGACAACAATATATAAAGATATATATATATATATATATGTTTATACATAAATATATATATATATATATATATATATATATATATATATATATATATATATGTGTGCGTATACACACAAACAGTCACACACACACACACACACATATATATATATTGTTTTCAAGTAAGATCTTTGACTTACTTGTTGTTTCATCAAATACTTTTGCATGCAAAATCCAATCCCGCATTTTGCTAATTCCTACCCTCTGATGAGAAGGAAAGTATTTCTTCGAAACTCCGCGGATTAAGAACTATACACTTATCTAGTGTTTCCTTTTCAGATTAAATATGTTTTTAACTCATTTCAAATTGTTTTTAACATGTTTTATTAATTGTTAGCTCGTATACATACATATATATATATACATACACACACATATATATATATATATATATATATATATATATATATATATATATATATATATATATATATCCGGACAATCATAAATAAAGCCAAACACAAACAAAGAAATTATATCTATTTCACATTTTGGTATATTTTAAGGGAAACACAAGATTATTATAGTGTTATTTCATATATTCTATTATTGAGGAAATTTACAGTGGATGAAGTCTGGTTTTATTAATTACTAGCGGATGTACCCAGCGTTGCCCGAGTGTTTGTTTCCGGGACGGGGGGGAGTTTAAAAAAATGTTATGGTAGGTAAGTAGGAAGGATCAAACCCGGAGTCATGAGTAAAAGTAGGAAAATAAAGTGTGAAAAAAACAAAACAAAAAAAAAAACATCTGCAACGTTAACAGTTCGGCCACCAAGAAAAGTCCATTCCAGTTATTTAGGAAAAAAAAAAAAACGACTACGGTAGGTCGGCGCGAACGTGAAAATATAATGTGAATTGTCCAGCACGCTAACCACTACGCCACAGAGCACTGCAGCTTAGTTTAGTGATTTTAAATAACTTCACATGAAAGAACTACGAAGCCAAACCGGTGTTCTCTTCTCAACTGTTCCTTGTGAACGATCCCCAAACGTTGTTAAGTGGTGGCAGGGGGAGGAGGAATTTATTAGAGAGAAAATATTTTACCACTTCTATTGATCTTAACCGATTTTGGCTGTGACTTCTCAGCAGAAAAAGTATAGAAATCTAAGATTATCGAGGAATTTGAGAAATAATAAGCCTATAACACACCTCAGATATTGTTCTGCCGTTTGTGCATATTATATTTGCATGAAATATCTTGATTTTTAATCCTATTAATGTCAAAATCAGACGCGAAAAAATGAGTTCATTTTATTTATATAGATAGATAGAAGAATAGAAGAATAGAGAAGATTACATAAATAATAGATAATAGTATAGTCCTGTTTACTAAGCCCGTATATGTTCTTTATATAAGCATTAAAATGAAAATGAAAAACTGATTATATAATGTAACGAATAAACGTTGATTTGTTAAATGGAGCAATTTTATATTACTGAGGAATTTGAAATGGTTCATTTGCATTTTAATACTTTTACTACAGTAAAAAACTAGTTGAAGTTTAAAAAAGTAAGAATCTACTACTATTGAGAGGAGAGAGGCGTTTTCTTTTTCTTTTGTATGACAAATATAAAAATATAAACGTCTGCATTTAATTATTAGAAAACCTTTTTAGTCATTCCGTTTTATGCAGAGTTGGATTACTAAAATTATGCTATTCCAAACTTATCGATGTTTTTGCTACCTATAAATGTATATCTGCGTAAACATAAGGGGGAAAAAGATAAGAAAATAACCACGTTTTTCTGTATTTTTGCCATCAGAATTGATTATTTGTATTATTTGGATTCTTCAGACTACGTTTCTAATCTTGAGTATTTCTACAGCGTTTCGGCCGATGTAACCACCTACTTTCTCCAGGTATATCTTTCGTTGGAACTTCGAACGGAACTCATTATATAATTCACAGCAGATACATGTTCT
The DNA here is from genome assembly GCF_053919585.1 of Euprymna scolopes. Taxonomy (NCBI): domain Eukaryota; kingdom Metazoa; phylum Mollusca; class Cephalopoda; order Sepiida; family Sepiolidae; genus Euprymna; species Euprymna scolopes. The sequence goes on along the minus strand of NC_136482.1, from coordinate 79,740,484 downwards.
CATTACGTCAGCCATGGCTGGATAAAGGTATTACGTAATTCAAATTGTATTTATCGGTCACCGAAGGTATTGAATCTTTGAAATGTAGAAGAATATCACTTTTAAAAATTAAGTTTTCCAAGTACTGTAACCACATAGTTTTTGCAAGAGATATAGACCAAATAATTATACGGAAGTTTTGATTTCGATTTTTATACGTTTTAATTAAATCTTCTTTTTTATTTACTGAAAGTAATAATATTAATATCAGGAAAACTGTTGCGTATATATAAAATCGTAAGATCAGATTATAAATACATCGTACAGAAAACGAATTCATCAAACACTGTTTAATATATATTTATATATATATACATACATACATATATATATATATATATATATATATATATATATATATATATATATATACAGTCATCCACATACAGTACTATTTCGCTGTTTCACAGCTCGTCGGTGCGTCTATACAGGCAACTACCTCAATTCAGGATTGAAACCCGACCGCCTGTACAACAGTCAAGACTCCTAACCACTACGCTATCGGCGGCTGCTGCTCGAGTCGTGATTTAAAATACCGAAGCTCGATTTGTTTACACAAAGAGCATCGCTTATACGCTAATGGTAATTCGTGTATCACTTCTCAATATGCTCAACTAAAGATGAGCATTACAGTCATCCACATACAGTACTGTTTTGCTGTTTCACAGCTCATCAGTGCGTCTAGACAGGCAATTACCTCAAGCCAGGATTGAAACCAGACCGCCTGTACGATAGTCAAGGCTATATATATATATATATATATATATATATATATATATATATATATATATATATATATATATATATGCGTATAAAGGAGAGAACTTGAATGCTTACTAGACACTATCTGTGAGTGTCTGAGGTACAGGAGTTTGTCAGTACAACCTAGCTTGAGGATAATTTTCTCTTCAAGTAAACCCTGAATAATATTCAAACTAGGTGTAGTATTCACAGCCCAAATAAGACCTCTTCGCTAGGTTTTTATAAGAATGGCGCACCTTCTTCAAGTGATATTGCCTAAAGTAACAGCACGAAGCTGGATACTTCAGACTAGAAAAATTTTAATACTGGAATCCAGTAAGGATAAGAGACCACAAGAAATATATGACCTTCACCTTCACTTTCACCGAGGTGCACGACTTGACACAAAAAAACAGCTTCTTAATCAACTGCTAACGCACGCGTCACTGTAACGTCCAATGACAACAACAACAACCTTCTCACTCGACCTGCCTTTTATACCACTCTCTCAATCCCTCCTCTTGCGCATGCGCCCGGAGATTCCTGACAAGCTCGAGACTTCCGCTTATAAAAACCTAAGTTTTGTTGTCGCGCATGCCTACACAAGGCAAAAACACGTGGGCGTTTGTTTTGTTGGTAAGTACTACACTCCCCCCTGATCTGATGATCACATAGAGTGCACTCCGGAGGTGGCCTCTCAGTTCGTTGGCTTCTGCAAAGGGTGGTATTTACAATCTCGGATTCAGGTGCTGGTTCTGGGTGTGGTTCTGGTTCTGGTTCTGATCCTGCCTGATCAGACGAACTACAACTACGACTCTCTTGCTCTGTGACCTCACTTATCAGCAGCTCATCATCTGATGATTCATCGCTCTCTGTAGTTGTGGGATGTACTTCACTAGCTGGGCGAAGATCGCGTACATGGCGTGGGGTTCCATCAACAAGGATCGACTGCTGGCTGACCACTCCAGATATTCGTCCTCGCTTGAACTTGGTGGTGCACCGGTTTCCAGGGGGTCTAACCCAAACTGGATCCCCTACCTTGTATTTGTCATGACTGTCCTCGTCGATTGGATGGACAGTGTCAATGCCCTTTATCCTAACACGGTATGTGTGTATGGCATTTGCCGGTGCTGTTGTTAGTGTCTTCCCATCCTTTGGTGTGATGTTATACCAATACGTGGCCTCCGTAATAGTGCATTGCTTTCTGGCAGCAATTCTCTTGATGCTGCGATGGCTCCTCTCAGCAATGCCATTCCCTGATGGCACATGAGCACATCGCAGTCGTAGTCGGACACCCAACTCATTCAACAACTGCCGAACTTGGTGGCTACAAAAAGCAGCATCGTTGTCCATCAATATCTCTTCCGGCGCACCTCGCTCAGAAAAGATAGATGACAGTTGTCGGACAACATTCGCTGAGTCCTGCCTGGTCATTTGCCGCCACACCGCAAAACGAGTGGGTCCACAGTCGATAAGGGTTAGAAAGGGCTTACCACTGTAATGGGTAATATCCATCGCTAATCGTTGCCACACATGCTCAACCTCCAATCGCCCCTTCTGCCATTGCTCAGGTGCAGGATCGATAGACTGGCATGCCTCACAGTGCTTGATGATCTGCTGACACCCGCCCTTGTCACTGCCGGATCCACACGCCTCGCAAAATACAGAGTTCTTTTGATACCTGGATGCCCACTCTGCACATGAATTCTTTGTATTTGGCATGAGCTAATCGCACCAACTGCGCAAGATCGACCAGCGAACTCCACGCCTGTCTTCACAGCTTCATACCATTTGTGAGGCACACGGGTTAGTTGGTCTGCACGATTACAGTGTGATGCCACGAGCGTTACACTCACCGACAGGTCATACTCCGATACCAGACTCTTCAGGGTGTTAAGCCTCCGCCAGATTAACATCTCACTGGCTGTCTTAGTGCGGACTCTAGTTCGTCCCGAAAGAGTGTCGGACACCCAGTGGTAGACGCAGAGAGAATCCGTGTACAAGTGCAACTTCTTTGACTGCCATTGCAGTGCCAGATTTTAACCCTTCACAACAGCATCCAGTTTCGCCAGGTTTATGTGTTGAGCATCATTCACGGGTCGCAGCCAGCACGCGTCTTCAATTACGTTTCCACGTTGCTCCAATAACACTTCCAATGCCAAAGAACTAGCGTCAACCCACACATTCACAGTCCCCATCGACACACCATTCTTCACAGGCAGGGCCCTCCTTGTTAACTCTCTCTAGGGTTTCTGTCGTCATCAGAGTCAGAAGAGCATCATGAGATACATAATGCCAACCTGTAGTTACTAAACTTGCCCTGCGTTTGATGACGCCCACAGCTGCTCGGAGCCAGCCACACGCTGGTAAGTGACCAATACATTTCCCACACAAGGAAAAAATAGTCCGCCGCGTAATAACATCAGGGATGTTTGGAATCTCACTGCCACGCCTCCATCGTAAGGTACCGTCTTTCCAGCAAACGTCCAATCCTAATACCCGTGCTCCATCTCTCAGACGTTCGGAATCTTTGCACTCCAACCCGAATTGAGCTAACTTTTCTCTGACGTGCGACGCAGATTGTATATCTTCATTGACGTACACATCGTCAATATAGGCCGATGTTTCGTCCTCAGTGGTCTTTTCCTGGGACAACACTGCATTTACAATAGTCTTCATGATTTGCGGTGCCAGATTCAGCCCAAAGCCAAGTCGAGTAAGGCAGTATCTGTAACCCCGGAACCACACTGTCTGAAACGGCCACAATGTCTCATCCACTCGCACCTGCAAATAAGCCTTCCGCAAGTCTACTATAGACACATTGGAGCCCTTCTGGCGCCATTCTCTCAGCTTGCTGGCGCACACGTCGGCATCGGCAGTGTACGTCTCAATGTATCTATTGAGTTCACGATAGTCCAGCACCGGACGAACTTTTGATTTGTTATGCTGGACTACCGCCATTAAGGGAATCAGACCCTTGGGTGGTCCCAGCTTGTTGGGGTAGGGGATCAGCCACCCATCCTGAATCCATGCCTCAAGTTCCTTCTCGTATTCATTACGGGCCTTGTCGGATATCGAGTACTCTGCAATGCTATTCTTGAGTTCGGTTGGCGCCCTTCCTTCTGTCCACTTCCACGATGCAGTCCCTGCTTTTTGGTGAGGGTCATAGTCCACCTTAAAATCAGGCCGATCAATGTGAAGTGCAGCACACACTGGAGTTTCCAAAAATCGCACAGTCCCATCTCTTCCGATAACAACTTCCCCCAGTGCCTTAATAGCATCATATCCCAACAGTACATCGAATCCCAGCAAATCCCCTCGCATCACCAGCACATTAATGTCTGCGGCCACACCAGAGTCTGTGTGGACTTTGACAGTTCCGGCTCCACAGCAAGCTTGCGTATTGCCACCTATTGTGGTTACTTTGATGTTCTGCTTTGTCCAGTTTCGACACAACTTGGCACTCATGATGGTGTGTGAGCACCCGGAGTCGAGAAGAGCTGAACAAAGCACTTGGTCCATGTACACATTTATTGTCGGTTGCGCCTCAATTAAATCTTGTCAGGGGAACAGGGCGGTGCTGACGTCCTGCCCCCTGATGCATTTCCCGCACAATTTTGGGATAAATGTCCATAACTACCACATTAGAAACAGCACGAGCGCCCCCGCCCCTTGTTTGTACAACTTCTTGCGAAATGTCCTCGCTGGCCGCAGCAGAAACATCTCCCATTGGTCGTGGGTCTCAAACTGGGACTCTTTTCAGCATTAGTCTTGGCTGCCTGCGCCATCATTACAACCGGTTCCCTCAGGTCTTCCTCATCTCTGATAATGGCTCGAGCGCGTTCTAACAAATGTTCCATGGGCGTTACAGATACGCTGGTGGAAGCCCTCAACAGTTGATTAACATGGATGGGAAGGCTGGCCACAAACGCATATGCCAGTATTTGCTCTGACACTCCATTGCCGCGAAGAAGACGTCCACGGTTTCTCCTGGCATGAGCTTCCTAGAGGCAAATGTTTCGTAGGCCGTGCAGGGATCCATGGCAAATGCCTTGTATAAAGCATTTTTTATACAGGTACCATCAGCCTTCTCCACGGCACTAAGTTGCTGATATACATTTAGGGCGCCTCCAGCCAATCTCAGGGGAATCACGGTATGCACCCCCTTTACTTCACAGAGGTTGCAGGTCAGCTCAACCCTTTCGACCCAGTCGACAACAGAAGTGGATCCGTCGAATTCGGGTATCAGTTTTAAATCAAACTTTGCCCCAGCCATAGTTGTCCAGGAAAAGAGACAAAACAAAATAGCCGAAATAGCTTATGACCTTCACCTTCACCGAGGTGCACGACTTGACAAAAAAAGCAGCTTCTTAATCAACTGCTAAGGCACGCGTCACTGTAGCGTCCAATGACAACAACAACAACCTTCTCACTCGACCTGCCTTTTATACCACTCTCTCAATCCCTCCTCTTGCGCATGCGCCCGGAGATTCCTGACACACTCGAGACTTCCGCTTATAAAAACCCAAGTGGGCGTTTGTTTTGTTTCTTCAAGTGATATTGCCTAAAGTAACAGCACGAAGCTGGATACTTCAGACTAGAAAAATTTTAATTCTGGAATCCAGTAAAGATAAGAGACCACAAGAAATATATATTATAACATATTTAAATGATCAATTGCGGAGAAGAAAATATATTCTTAACTTCTTTAATAACTCACTGTTTGGGAATTAAAAACAAATCTCATGATATATCCGGATATCTACGTATCTCATGTAGAGATTAATGTAGCTCCAGGAAATGGTCCTCTTGATTTCTAAGAACTTCGACATATAATGTAAAAAAAGCAAATAATTTTTCGGTTAATATTTATAGTGTATTTGAAGATATTTTGTTGTATAATTGAATTAAATTTATCTAAGATGTTTTGATATAAATATAATTCGGATAAATGAAACAAAAAACAATTTCGCATTCATTTATTTAGAAGACAAAAATAATTCATGAAGTTTAAAAAAAATAAAAAAATAAAAACCACTTTTATAATTGGGAAAATGAGAGAGAGTAGTTTCATCTTTATTTTTCACGGCAACTGTAATGGTTAGCATCATAACGACATAGCTTTTCGTCATTGGCGTTAATGAAAGACTTCTTTTGATGCGTTTCGGATGATTTATGACAGGAGATGTAACCGTGCATGGTTGTGGCATTCATCGTGATTCACTTGGGCCATCTCTTTTCAGCAAGTTCACCACGTCCCGAACACTGACTGACCATTGACAGCGATCAAAGATTGTCTCCGTTGCGATTCCAGCGAAGAACCTGTGAATCAGTTCAGCATTTTGCTTCACTGAGCCGTTACCTCACTGACCACCTTGCAGTCATTAACTCATTGTAAAAAAACAGAATCCCGCATAATTAACTTAAACCACATTTTTAGTTTGACACTGCGACGTTTATTCCAACTGGGTGATGGTGGTGGATCGGTAATTTCACGGATGAAGTCACCTGGGTGTTGTTGAAGTGCGTGTCCGAGCCAACGAAGCCGTCTGGCAAGGAGACGTTTTGGAAGAAATGGACCTTGCAGCGAGCGCGAATTGTACTGTTGGGGACAAACTCTTGCAGAGGATACAACGTAGGCAACGATGGTCGAATACATCTATGCCAAGTCTCGAAGCTTTAAAGGAGAATGGTGCTGACGAGGGCCAAGTAGTTCATGACATTGGTGTTCAACCTTGTTTCTTTTCAAGACCAGATCGACGATCGAAGTCGACAGAAGGCGGCGCGAGCATTGCTAATACAGTTGAGCATGTCTTCCGCCCGCTTAGCCTTTTGCGATTATGATGGAGTCAAGATATCTGAACCAATCGACCTATTCAAGATTTTGTTTGTGGTGAGAACAACTGGTTTATTTTCATTTAGGAGGAGACCTGTGGCCATAAACTCTGTCTTATTAGCGTTTATCTCTTTGAAGCGTAAGATTGCATTTTCTCAATGGTCAACTGAATGTCAGCGATGCTTTCACCTAATATGGCGATATAATAAGCGTAGTCGAAATTCGATATTTGTAGACCACAACTTACTGTTACGCCATGAAAGTAGGTCAGGGCGTTCGATGATCCAGTCGATGGCGTAACTGAAGAGCATAGACGAACGAATGCATCCTTGTCGGGCGTCGATATGAATGTATAAGAAACATGACTCCTGACCATGCATGCGAACTTTGGCGTGGACGAAGAGTTACTAATATTTGGTAAGGTTGAACAGTTATGGAGGAATGCATGACCTTCCAAAACACTTCACGGTCAATAATGTCAAAGGCAGCGATTTAGACGTTGTTCTACGACATACTTTCTAATGGAAAACTGCAATGAAATGTCAAATAAGACTGAACTAATTTTAATATTGTTACAGGCTTTTGAATATGCAACAGTATCCATGTGTCTCGTCAATTGTTCAAACGCTATTTTCATCCTTAGTATACGTTGATTTGAAAAGACATATCTAGCGCTTTAAGTTCTAACTGAATATTAAGGTGCTTGTATAGAAAAATGATGTTTTGAACCTATGGATTTCTGGTGAAAACAGTATTACGTACATACGTGTCATGCCAAAATTAGTTTAAATTTCAAACATGGCGACAAATTATCTAGTAGAAGATGCTAAATGCATTTTTAACAAAAAATCAGCCACAATTGCGTTCCGACATTTTGTTTTTAAAGTGTTGAATTGTTATTATTTAGTCAAAATGTTTGATTGCAGTTATCTCCCTGGATCTTCCAAACTCTTTAACATTAAAAAAGAAAAAAAAAAAACTATAAATCGATAAACTTAATAACTTTTATTTTTACTTGTAATTATTTTTTTTACTTGTCAATTTTTTTTAATATTTGAAATTTATACTATTTTCGACACGCTACCTTAATATGTAATAATGTTTTTACCTTAAATGCGTTGTTTTAAAATATTGCTATTCCACTAAGCACCGGTACTGTACATGTAAATGATATATATATATATAAACCTGAAATCACCCTTTTCTTCACCCTATTTCCTGTGCCTCACTATTTGTTATCAAGTAAGTAACAAAGATCTTTGACTTACTTGCAGTTTCATCAAATACTTTTGCATGCAAAATCCGATCCCGCATTTTGCTAATTCTTACCCTCTGATGAGAAGGAAAGTATTTCTTCGAAACTCCGCGGATTAAGGACTATCCACTCATTTAGTGTTCCCTTTTCAAATTAGTATGTTTTTAACTCTTTTTCAAAGTGTTTTATTAACTATTTGCTCTTATATATATATATATATATATATATATATATAATTTAACAAAAGATAATATTATTGATAGAAGGGACATGGGCTTATATCGTGATGATGGGCTGATAATAGTGAAGAATGCTACAAGTGTTAAATGTGATCAGATTAGGAGAGCAATTCATAGGGACATAAAAGATTTTGGCCTAAAAGTAGAAGTTAATGCTAACTTAAAACAGGTTAATTTCCTTGACGTTACTTTGGATCTGGATTCAAATACTTATAAACCATATATGAAGGATAATGCTAATCCTATTTATATACACCCGCAGTCTAACCATCCACCATCCATTATTAAACATATACCGTTATCTATTGAAAGTAGAATAAGTAACAATTCATCTAATGAAGTAACTTTCAATGATTGCAAAGCTGTTTATAATACAGCACTTAAAAATAGTGGGTATAAGGACATAGAGATAAAATATAAAGTAACTAACGCTAGCACAAATGGATCTAGAAATCGTGGTAGGAAAATTATTTGGTTCACACCCCCCTTTAATATAATGTTGAAAACAAAACTTGGTACAAAATTTTTACAACTTATTAACAAGCATTTCCCACCAAATAATACATTACATAAAATATTTAATAAAAATACATTAAAATTAAGTTATATCTGTAGTGATAATTTGGAAAGGATTATAAAAAAGCATAATGGAAGAATTTTAAAGACGACTAATAGAGAAGGTGAAAATACTAGTGCAAACTGCGGTGAATAAATGTAACTGAAAAAAGCCTGAGGAATGCCCGATAAAAAAATGAATGTCTGACCTCATCAGTGGTATACCAAGCTAGGATATTCCCGGTGGAGAACCCAAGGGACGAAAGATTCTACATAGGAAGTACCCAAATGACTTTCAAAAATAGATTCTATGGACATACACGCTCGATGAGTAATCAAACATATGAAAAGGACACTTCCTTATCGTTATATTACTGGAAATTAGTTAGAGAAAATAAAACACCTAGTATAGAATGGAAGATTATTAGGAGAGCCAATACTTGCCACTCATTGATCTCATCATGTCCATTATGCTTATCAGAAAAACTTGAGATAACTAGGTTTAAAGACAGAGAAAAATTATTAAATATTAAACAAGAAACTGCTATATCCTGCAAATATTTCAGAATACACGCATTTAAAGAACTCTAAATTAGTAGACTAGAACAACTATAAGTACAATTAACCCCCCATCAAATACCCCCCCCCACAAAGAGGATAAGTGAGGTCGCAACTATGATCATACCCGTATGGGTTACGTAAGTCGCTTAATATTCTACTTCATCGAGCAGTTATAATACTACTAACCGAAATAAGTACCTGTATGAAGGTATATTTGAACCAAACGAGTAATAGATTGTTTTGGGTGAACCTCGTAATAATGTATGCATATGGATATTTTTGGGTGTATGCATGTATGGATATAAGATCTTTATATACCCGGGTAGGAAAATTAATTAAAAAAAAAAGAATGAAGAAATAAATAGATGAAAGAAAGTAAGGAATAAAGGGTGAATGAAAGAAAAGGGGATAAGGGAATTAAGGTGAATAAACAAAGATGAAGGTAAGTACTACAATATATAAGCTTGTATACTCGGTTTGTAGAACCTAAATACCCTGATTTCTGTCATGTGTTATTATATATTATTATTGTATCGTTATACATTTTATGTATATCTGCCTAACCATCGAAAGAGTGTTTGCTTAATATGAGGATAGGCCTATGAACTTCATGCTGAATTCAATATAAATTTTTACGTAGTATAAATTTTTACGGAAAAAACCTACAACTTAGGAAAATGTAACAAGCGGGTGGGGCCATGAAATATAACTATGCGTGTGGAGTTTGATAGAAAAAGGGAATTTATATGGTAAATGTATTCATGTCTGTTTCTACTTTAGATGTATCATTTGGTGGCAGGGTACATGTATATATATATATATGTCTATATTTGTGTGAGTATGTATGTATAAGTGTATTTTATGTATACATGTATGTTTGTATACTTATATATATGTGTATCTATATATCTGTGTGTATGTTTGTATATGGATGTATTTGTATGTGTGTATGTATGTATATGTATTTATATGCATATATATTTCTGAACTATTAGAATAGGCTGTCTCGTATATGATTGTTGTAACAATATAGATTACAAGAATATATGGATGTCCGAATATTGTTTATATGTATGTTATATATGTATGTATGTGTGTGTATGTATATATGTATATATATGTATATATATGTATGTATGTGTGTATGTGTGTGTGTATTTATATATATACACCCGTCTGGAGTGTAGTAGCATACTATTGCATATATGAAGGGGTTACCACGCTACAGAAGTAAAGAAAAAATGCCATTATTTTTCTCTGTATGTCTATATGTGTGTGTGTATATATGCGCGGGTGTAGCAAAGTGTAGGCATTTATAAGTATATTGATATATTAATATATATAGGTACATGTGGGGTTTAGATAACTTTCGTGTTTTATGTTTATTCATATTTTGTTTGTTTATTTGTTTTAATTTAATTTTATTTTTATTTATTTTTATTTAATTTTATTTATTTTTTGTTTTGTTTTATTTACTTTAATGTAATTTTAACTTTATTCCTGCGTAGTTTTAGAGTTATAGCCTAGTTTCAGTACGTTTTTTGTGAGTAAAATAAAAGCGTACAGCATGGATTCGCTTTTGAATATATGTATTAACGTGAGTGTGTGTGTGGCGGTGTCTGTGTATGTGTGTGTGTGTTGTGTGTGTGTTGCATGTATGTGTGGGTGGATGTAGATTAAAAGGCACCGGTCAGTACTTAGTTGACCATCGCTAAGGTTCTTAACTTACAGACTCCAAGACAAAAAAAAACTAAATTCTCAAGTACCTTATGCCATAAAAACCCAAAGTTAGGTTGGATGGGGGGAAAGGGAAATGAAAAAGATGTTTATTATCTTCAAAGACCTCACTCATCCTCTTACCGTTTTTATGACTCCCACCCAGGTTGCATTCTAACTTGATAAACGAAATAGGAAAATGTATTTGGTGGAAATATCACTTTCGACGGTAATTCTTGGCCTGAAGACGTAATCCCCCAACGTGGGTGATTACAGAAACATGTATGCACATATGTAGCCATTAATGTTTGTATTAATAAAATTAATATATATATATATATATATATATATATATATATATATACTAGCGTTTCTAAACATTTTTACTATTACGTAATTCTTAAAATTAATTTCATGTCCTAACGATAACCTGAACAAAAATAATTATATATTTTATCTTTATCATTTTAAGTTTTACCGTCGTTTTCATGAAAATTATTATCTATCTATATAATTATAATACTCTGTGGACCTTGCTTGCTTGCATATTGTCTTCGACGATCGGGAAATTCCATGTTATAAAAAAGGATGACAAGTGAATTTATATGCACACACACACACATACACACATATATATACGTATAGTCGTGGCACAGAGGATAAGGAATGAGTGTAGAGAGTTGTGTGTCTTGGGTTTGCTGATGGCACCCAAGTCATAATTTTGATCTTTTGATTTTGATATATTAGGTTCAATATAATAATCGAAAGAGAATTGTCTCTATAATAATAAATACGTAATCTGCATGAATTAAAATATCATATTTTCGCGTATCTTACGACCGGGCAGCGCCGGGCAGCCTGTCAGTACTACATATTTTCAAATAACTGTAATATTTTTTCATTAAATTTGGATGTAAACGCTACATAAAACTCATAATATTTGTGTATAATACATTATCGGGATGTTTACAGTAAAAGTTCAAACTCATACGAAAATTATAAACATTTTGGGCAATCAGGTATTTTTATGAAAATAAAAAAATAAATACAAAATGGAAGTAAATTTATCAAGAAAAAGTAAACTAAAGAAATTAAAGGAAAATTGTACTAGCTTCGAGAAAATAGAGGGCAAAATGGAATAATAGAGTCGCAAATAAACCTAAAATGCAATAAAAATGCATGCTTAAATTTTACAGTTCATAAAATTTTTCTCAAGGCTGGAAATAAATTTACTAAGTATTGTGGGCATAAAAACACACAGAAATGTGACTTGGGCGGAATAGATTATTTCATTGATAAATAAGTAATGTAAAGCTCTGTGAGCTAAGTGACATTTTTTAGTGAAGGTGTTTTCTTACTGCCATCTTATAGACATCACCAAACATATTCCCAATCGTATTATATTTTCAACATAACATAAGAGGGTTGATATGATGACATCTATATTAGAATATTACAATGCTACAATAGCCAAGATTATATATTGTCTGTTTAGTAATATTATATGAAATGAATAGTCAGAATTGCATGAGCTTATCTAATTTGGTTTTATGTGACACTTGGAGATCTTTGGCGGAACCAGGTGGTCTGGGAAACTCTACTTGAGGAAAGTTTCTGTACCATACCTGTGATGTCTCCGTTGGCATGTTGTCTCTTTGTACAGTGGATTAAATTTAAAAGAAAGTCTGATACCAAGATAAAACAAATTTTCTGGAGAATATTTTACGAAGAATCCAATGATCGTAGGAATTTAGCATTAGTTTTTTTACGATAACATTTTGAGGTTTGCATTCGTTGGAAATATAAGGCTTTATTTTCCTTTTCATTATCCTTTTCATTATCCTTTTCATCATCCTTTTCATTATCCCTTTTCATCATCCTTTTCATTATCGTTTTCATTATCAGGGGTAACATAAGATGTGTGCATTAGCCTGTACTATTTTGGCCACTAATTTTTAAGGTTAAACTATATATTCCAGAAATGTTACTGTCTTAATTACTTTATCGTAGCGTGTAAATATTCTAAATATTTACTACATCATTTTGAAACCACAGAATAAAATCATATAAATTATTAAACTTTTAAACTCTAATGTTTGACACTAAATAATATCTCTATTTATATAAAGTTTGGTGTGTGTATCCGTTTATATAGTTCTGTGTATAGACTCAGGCATAAACTAATTCACTGATCATAATGCATGTTGGAACTGATGTGGACCCATGTTGAGATCAAGAAATACAACTCGGAACGTTTTATAAGTTTAATGATATATTGAAAAAAGAAAACAAATACAGAAAAAAGTGGTGACGGAAGCAAGACTTACTTGTCAGTAGAATATCGGAAGTGTATTCAATACCCACGAGAGTACTTGGCTCTAAATTGATATAGAATGTGAAAGAGTCCATAAATGGATAGTTAACGGTCTTATAACATCCCCTTCATGAAGTGTTTTTCTTTCTGGAGAAAGACAAAAAATGTTTAGTATATTTTCCTTTAAACAGGTGATCCGTAAACTTCCTTTTCCCTTAAACCTGCCACTTCCCAAAACGGTATTTATGTAAACTTTTAATAACAATTTCACAATTTTTTAAGAATGGTGACTGTCTTTTCAAATCTTGCTTGCCTCGAGATGAATTTGTCTAACACCGATCTTATTTTCTTCGCAAGCATAGTTTCTGCGGACGAATATACCATATATGCATTTGAGTTTATCGTTGTTCTGTACACCCGCAGAAACTGTTGCAGCGCTCTATCTGTCGGCGAACCTTGTGTTTTTTCTCAGAAATATCTTCAAAGTGTCCATACGTATCGCAGAATTTCTTAAATACATTAGACGTGAAGTGCATCGCATTATCAGTAACAGCACAGACGACAATGAAATAGTACTGTACATTCAAAGGACCTGCGAAGTCCATAAGAATAATTTGCCACGATTATTCCGGTTTTGGCCCCGGTTTACACATAGTTGTTAGCACTGCGAGTGTGCAACCTTTACATGAATCAACCATATCTACTATATCTTTGTCCATGGACGTAACAGAGTATGCGATTTTTAATGTGGGGGTCCCCAGATATCCCATATGAAAATTCTGCAAGATGTTCTTCTGTTCTGCTCACTATCACCACTCTGTCCTGATATAAAAAGGCATCGATGCAAAGTGAAAAAGAAAAACAAAAAAACTCCGCCGCATTAGGATCATTATTATAGATTTTATTCTTTGTGATCTGGATTAAGTAATGCCCACAAGTGTGACGAGAAGAACTCGTACCTATCCGTAATCATATTCTTTATTTCACAATTAGTCGTTAATGTTGCGAAGATTGAATCCTTGAATACTTCAAAACAAGTCAGGATAATCCGTCAACATGAAAGATGTTTTGAGAAGACAGGCACTCAATTTTAAAATTGTAGTTTAATAGTGTAGAACCTCAAAGTAGAAGCCTGTTGGCAGTATATACTGGTAGACATATTTTTGATCCAAATATGGATAACAGGGATTTATGATCTGTCGGTAATGTAAACCGTTTGCGTGGATGTTTATGTGGAACTTCGTCACAGCAAAAATCGTGTCCACATCCTTCTTCTTAATCTGCTATGACTGCTTTTTCCGCAGGTAGTAATCATCCGAATGTATGTATAATGGGTTTTCTCGTTTCCTCTGGTAGCTTATGTAAAATATTGGCCCCGATATCATAACAGTTGGCATCACTTGCTACTATTATCCTATGTTTAGGACAATAATGAGTGAAGGAGAGATAAGATGTGTCTTTTGTATTTTTTCGAATGTAACTTGGCATTATGGTGTAAAACTCTAGGTTTTATCTTTCTGAAGAAGTTCATAGAAGAGATCCTTAAATTATGAATATTTATAATAAATATTTAGTAAACGTTTGTCAAACTAAGGAAGCTTTGCAGAGCTTGGAGATTGCCTGGAACCAGCACGTCTTTTATCGCAGTAGCACTGTCAGAACCCGGCTATGGACGGTCTTTATTAATTATACGCCCCAAGTATTTTATTTCTGATAAGAAAACAATCACACTTAGCTTCCTTAACTTGAAGTTTGTTGAATACGCACTTAATATGTTTACTTATGCTCTGTCACAGATTTGCTGGTGACGGGAGATTTTTATAATCGAGTTCAAGTTCAAGATAAACCCCATATAGAATGCGAGACATCCTTTGAGCAAAAAAATGAGGAAAACCAATATTAGTTTGAACTTTGTCCTATGAGATATCTCAAAATTAAATCAGTTCTAAGTTAAACAATGCTCACCAATTTAACCGGATTTAGGGACTATTAGTGGCGTGATTTAGATGCTAGTCAGTACCCAGACAAATATAATGACGGATATAGGAAAAAAATAAAAATATTGTGTTTTTAATAAGTAATATTTATGAATCACTATTCAAGAATAACAGATAATATTAATATACAAATACGGTCATTTTTTTAATGGAGAGAAAGGGAATAAGAAAAGAAAGATGTAGAGAATAAAAAGTGAATGAGTATTATCAGAAAGGAAACTATATATATATATATAAAACAATACTAACCCAACTAGTCGAGTCAGATGTGGTTTATATCATTATATAATAGTAAACTCTTTTGGAGAGAAACGGAGAGAGTGAGAGAGATAGAGAGAGAGAGAAAGAGAGAGAGAGAGAGAGGGAGAGAGAGGGAGAGAGAGCGATAGAGTGACAGAAAAACAGAAATGGAAATAAAAGAAAGATCATATAAAATAAAATTGAAATGGTAAATTGGGGAGAGGGAAATTATGTTCTCTACTTCTTTCCAACCTGGTGTTTGAAAGGCAAAGGAGAAATGTAATGGAATCTTCACAAATCTATGTATCTCATATTGAGATCAAATCTTCACAAATCTATGTATCTCATATTGAGATCAAATCTTCACAAATCTATGTATCTCATATTGAGATCAAATCTTCACAAATCTATGTATCTCATATTGAGATCAAATCTTCACAAATCTATGTATCTTATATTGAGATCAAATCTTCACAAATCTATGTATCTCATATTGAGATCAAATCTTCACAAATCTATGTATCTCATATTGAGATCAAATCTTCACAAATCTATGTATCTCATATTGAGATCAAATCTTCACAAATCTATGTATCTCATATTGAGATCAAATCTTCACAAATCTATGTATCTCATATTGAGATCAAATCTTCACAAATCTATGTATCTCATATTGAGATCAAATCTTCACAAATCTATGTATCTCATATTGAGATCAAATCTTCACAAATCTATGTATCTCATATTGAGATCAAATCTTCACAAATCTATGTATCTCATATTGAGATCAAATCTTCACAAATCTATGTATCTTATATTGAGATCAAATCTTCACAAATCTATGTATCTCATATTGAGATCAAATCTTCACAAATCTATGTATCTCATATTGAGATCAAATCTTCACAAATCTATGTATCTCATATTGAGATCAAATCTTCACAAATCTATGTATCTCATATTGAGATCAAATCTTCACAAATCTATGTATCTCATATTGAGATCAAATCTTCACAAATCTATGTATCTCATATTGAGATCAAATCTTCACAAATCTATGTATCTCATATTGAGATCAAATCTTCACAAATCTATGTATCTCATATTGAGATCAAATCTTCACAAATCTATGTATCTCATATTGAGATCAAATCTTCACAAATCTATGTATCTCATATTGAGATCAAATCTTCACAAATCTATGTATCCTATATTGAGATCAAATCTTCACAAATCTATGTATCTTATATTGAGATCAAATCTTCACAAATCTATGTATCTCATATTGAGATCAAATCTTCACAAATCTATGTATCTCATATTGAGATCAAATCTTCACAAATCTATGTATCTCATATTGAGATCAAATCTTCACAAATCTATGTATCTCATATTGAGATCAAATCTTCACAAATCTATGTATCTCATATTGAGATCAAATCTTCACAAATCTATGTATCTCATATTGAGATCAAATCTTCACAAATCTATGTATCTCATATTGAGATCAAATCTTCACAAATCTATGTATCTCATATTGAGATCAAATCTTCACAAATCTATGTATCTCATATTGAGATCAAATCTTCACAAATCTATGTATCTCATATTGAGATCAAATCTTCACAAATCTATGTATCTCATATTGAGATCAAATCTTCACAAATCTATGTATCTTATATTGAGATCAAATCTTCACAAATCTATGTATCTCATATTGAGATCAAATCTTCACAAATCTATGTATCTCATATTGAGATCAAATCTTCACAAATCTATGTATCTCATATTGAGATCAAATCTTCACAAATCTATGTATCTCATATTGAGATCAAATCTTCACAAATCTATGTATCTCATATTGAGATCAAATCTTCACAAATCTATGTATCTCATATTGAGATCAAATCTTCACAAATCTATGTATCTCATATTGAGATCAAATCTTCACAAATCTATGTATCTCATATTGAGATCAAATCTTCACAAATCTATGTATCTCATATTGAGATCAAATCTTCACAAATCTATGTATCTTATATTGAGATCAAATCTTCACAAATCTATGTATCTCATATTGAGATCAAATCTTCACAAATCTATGTATCTCATATTGAGATCAAATCTTCACAAATCTATGTATCTCATATTGAGATCAAATCTTCACAAATCTATGTATCTCATATTGAGAACAAATCTTTACAAATCTATGTATCTCATATTGAGATCAAATCTTCACAAATCTATGTATCTCATATTGAGATCAAATCTTCACAAATCTATGTATCTCATATTGAGATCAAATCTTCACAAATCTATGTATCTCATATTGAGATCAAATCTTCACAAATCTATGTATCTCATATTGAGATCAAATCTTCACAAATCTATGTATCTCATATTGAGATCAAATCTTCACAAATCTATGTATCTCATATTGAGATCAAATCTTCACAAATCTATGTATCTTATATTGAGATCAAATCTTCACAAATCTATGTATCTCATATTGAGATCAAATCTTCACAAATCTATGTATCTCATATTGAGATCAAATCTTCACAAATCTATGTATCTCATATTGAGATCAAATCTTCACAAATCTATGTATCTCATATTGAGATCAAATCTTCACAAATCTATGTATCTCATATTGAGATCAAATCTTCACAAATCTATGTATCTCATATTGAGATCAAATCTTCACAAATCTATGTATCTCATATTGAGATCAAATCTTCACAAATCTATGTATCTCATATTGAGATCAAATCTTCACAAATCTATGTATCTTATATTGAGATCAAATCTTCACAAATCTATGTATCTCATATTGAGATCAAATCTTCACAAATCTATGTATCTCATATTGAGATCAAATCTTCACAAATCTATGTATCTCATATTGAGATCAAATCTTCACAAATCTATGTATCTTATATTGAGATCAAATCTTCACAAATCTATGTATCTCATATTGAGATCAAATCTTCACAAATCTATGTATCTCATATTGAGATCAAATCTTCACAAATCTATGTATCTCATATTGAGATCAAATCTTCACAAATCTATGTATCTCATATTGAGATCAAATCTTCACAAATCTATGTATCTCATATTGAGATCAAATCTTCACAAATCTATGTATCTTATATTGAGATCAAATCTTCACAAATCTATGTATCTCATATTGAGATCAAATCTTCACAAATTTATGTATCTCATATTGAGATCAAATCTTCACAAATCTATGTATCTCATATTGAGATCAAATCTTCACAAATCTATGTATCTCATATTGAGATCAAATCTTCACAAATCTATGTATCTCATATTGAGATCAAATCTTCACAAATCTATGTATCTCATATTGAGATCAAATCTTCACAAATCCATGTATCTCATATTGAGATCAAATCTTCACAAATCTATGTATCTCATATTGAGATCAAATCTTCACAAATCTATGTATCTCATATTGAGATCAAATCTTCACAAATCTATGTATCTCATATTGAGATCAAATCTTCACAAATCTATGTATCTCATATTGAGATCAAATCTTCACAAATCTATGTATCTTATATTGAGATCAAATCTTCACAAATCTATGTATCTCATATTGAGATCAAATCTTCACAAATCTATGTATCTCATATTGAGATCAAATCTTCACAAATCTATGTATCTCATATTGAGATCAAATCTTCACAAATCTATGTATCTCATATTGAGATCAAATCTTCACAAATCTATGTATCTCATATTGAGATCAAATCTTCACAAATCTATGTATCTCATATTGAGATCAAATCTTCACAAATCTATGTATCTCATATTGAGATCAAATCTTCACAAATCTATGTATCTCATATTGAGATCAAATCTTCACAAATCTATGTATCTCATATTGAGATCAAATCTTCACAAATCTATGTATCTTATATTGAGATCAAATCTTCACAAATCTATGTATCTCATATTGAGATCAAATCTTCACAAATCTATGTATCTCATATTGAGATCAAATCTTCACAAATCTATGTATCTCATATTGAGATCAAATCTTCACAAATCTATGTATCTCATATTGAGATCAAATCTTCACAAATCTATGTATCTCATATTGAGATCAAATCTTCACAAATCTATGTATCTCATATTGAGATCAAATCTTCACAAATCTATGTATCTCATATTGAGATCAAATCTTCACAAATCTATGTATCTCATATTGAGATCAAATCTTCACAAATCTATGTATCTCATATTGAGATCAAATCTTCACAAATCTATGTATCTCATATTGAGATCAAATCTTCACAAATCTATGTATCTCATATTGAGATCAAATCTTCACAAATCTATGTATCTTATATTGAGATCAAATCTTCACAAATCTATGTATCTCATATTGAGATCAAATCTTCACAAATCTATGTATCTCATATTGAGATCAAATCTTCACAAATCTATGTATCTCATATTGAGATCAAATCTTCACAAATCTATGTATCTCATATTGAGATCAAATCTTCACAAATCTATGTATCTCATATTGAGATCAAATCTTCACAAATCTATGTATCTCATATTGAGATCAAATCTTCACAAATCTATGTATCTCATATTGAGATCAAATCTTCACAAATCTATGTATCTCATATTGAGATCAAATCTTCACAAATCTATGTATCTCATATTGAGATCAAATCTTCACAAATCTATGTATCTTATATTGAGATCAAATCTTCACAAATCTATGTATCTCATATTGAGATCAAATCTTCACAAATCTATGTATCTCATATTGAGATCAAATCTTCAAAAATCTATGTATCTCATATTGAGATCAAATCTTCACAAATCTATGTATCTTATATTGAGATCAAATCTTCACAAATCTATGTATCTCATATTGAGATCAAATCTTCACAAATCTATGTATCTCATATTGAGATCAAATCTTCACAAATCTATGTATCTCATATTGAGATCAAATCTTCACAAATCTATGTATCTCATATTGAGATCAAATCTTCACAAATCTATGTATCTCATATTGAGATCAAATCTTCACAAATCTATGTATCTCATATTGAGATCAAATCTTCACAAATCTATGTATCTCATATTGAGATCAAATCTTCACAAATCTATGTATCTCATATTGAGATCAAATCTTCACAAATCTATGTATCTCATATTGAGATCAAATCTTCACAAATCTATGTATCTCATATTGAGATCAAATCTTCACAAATCTATGTATCTCATATTGAGATCCAATCTTCACAAATCTATGTATCTTATATTGAGATCAAATCTTCACAAATCTATGTATCTCATATTGAGATCAAATCTTCACAAATCTATGTATCTCATATTGAGATCAAATCTTCACAAATCTATGTATCTCATATTGAGATCAAATCTTCACAAATCTATGTATCTCATATTGAGATCAAATCTTCACAAATCTATGTATCTCATAATTAGATCAAATCTTCACAAATCTATGTATCTCATATTGAGATCAAATCTTCACAAATCTATGTATCTCATATTGAGATCAAATCTTCACAAATCTATGTATCTCATATTGAGATCAAATCTTCACAAATCTATGTATCTCATATTGAGATCAAATCTTCACAAATCTATGTATCTCATATTGAGATCAAATCTTCACAAATCTATGTATCTCATATTGAGATCAAATCTTCACAAATCTATGTATCTCATATTGAGATCAAATCTTCACAAATCTATGTATCTCATATTGAGATCAAATCTTCACAAATCTATGTATCTCATATTGAGATCAAATCTTCACAAATCTATGTATCTCATATTGAGATCAAATCTTCACAAATCTATGTATCTCATATTGAGATCAAATCTTCACAAATCTATGTATCTCATATTGAGATCAAATCTTCACAAATCTATGTATCTCATATTGAGATCAAATCTTCACAAATCTATGTATCTTATATTGAGATCAAATCTTCACAAATCTATGTATCTCATATTGAGATCAAATCTTCACAAATCTATGTATCTCATATTGAGATCAAATCTTCACAAATCTATGTATCTCATATTGAGATCAAATCTTCACAAATCTATGTATCTCATATTGAGATCAAATCTTCACAAATCTATGTATCTCATATTGAGATCAAATCTTCACAAATCTATGTATCTCATATTGAGATCAAATCTTCACAAATCTATGTATCTCATATTGAGATCAAATCTTCACAAATCTATGTATCTCATATTGAGATCAAATCTTCACAAATCTATGTATCTCATATTGAGATCAAATCTTCACAAATCTATGTATCTCATATTGAGATCAAATCTTCACAAATCTATGTATCTCATATTGAGATCAAATCTTCACAAATCTATGTATCTTATATTGAGATCAAATCTTCACAAATCTATGTATCTCATATTGAGATCAAATCTTCACAAATCTATGTATCTCATATTGAGATCAAATCTTCACAAATCTATGTATCTCATATTGAGATCAAATCTTCACAAATCTATGTATCTCATATTGAGATCAAATCTTCACAAATCTATGTATCTCATATTGAGATCAAATCTTCACAAATCTATGTATCTCATATTGAGATCAAATCTTCACAAATCTATGTATCTCATATTGAGATCAAATCTTCACAAATCTATGTATCTCATATTGAGATCAAATCTTCACAAATCTATGTATCTCATATTGAGATCAAATCTTCACAAATCTATGTATCTTATATTGAGATCAAATCTTCACAAATCTATGTATCTCATATTGAGATCAAATCTTCACAAATCTATGTATCTCATATTGAGATCAAATCTTCACAAATCTATGTATCTCATATTGAGATCAAATCTTCACAAATCTATGTATCTTATATTGAGATCAAATCTTCACAAATCTATGTATCTCATATTGAGATCAAATCTTCACAAATCTATGTATCTCATATTGAGATCAAATCTTCACAAATCTATGTATCTCATATTGAGATCAAATCTTCACAAATCGATGTATCTCATATTGAGATCAAATCTTCACAAATCTATGTATCTCATATTGAGATCAAATCTTCACAAATCTATGTATCTCATATTGAGATCAAATCTTCACAAATCTATGTATCTCATATTGAGATCAAATCTTCACAAATCTATGTATCTCATATTGAGATCAAATCTTCACAAATCTATGTATCTCATATTGAGATCAAATCTTCACAAATCTATGTATCTCATATTGAGATCAAATCTTCACAAATCTATGTATCTCATATATCTATGTATCTCATATATCTATGTATCTCATATAATGATTAAGTGTTAGCCCCAGGAAAGGGGGAACCTTGATTTCTGAGAACTTCGACTGAAGTAACATGAAACAAAAAGAAATTCTATTGCAGAAAACTCGGAGAATGGCCAACGAACATCGTGTCAAGTGTTTTCTGGGTGAATTCACACAGATAATGAACGCTTTATCGACCGGCTACAAAGGTCGTTCCACTGTGAGCAAGAGATGATTATCATGGTTGCTAAAGTTTAAAACTTAATGACCAATACATTGTCGCTATAACGAAACAACTTCAGATTCTGCAACTAGCAGAAGTAGTGATTGTCAGAGATTTGAGATACGTTATAAGTCTCTACTGAGAAATAGCTACTATACAATGCGACACAATATAGCATGTAAATTTATTCGCTAGACCATCTGGAAAAAGTTGAATAGCGAATGTAGCAGCAGGTCCTGGGAACGTTTTTACTTGAAAGTCACTACATATAAAAGCCAGGCGCCCACTCAGTGATAAAAGTTAATAAGTGTTATATAATATGTAAGACAACCCAATTATGATCAGTAGCGGCGGAACTTTGGTCGGGCTAAGTAATTTAAGAGGATAGGTCAACAAAAGCTGATTTACATTGGACTTGAAAATGACCACATTATAGTTAATCGGAAGCAGCTCCATTGTATCTTGTTGGCAGACAGACATTCTCGGAAAGAAACTCAGTTCATGGAATTTACGTTTATTTTAGCCACGCATTTGGGGGGGGGTAAGAGACATTGTTGAGGTTACAAGAGAGAACAGCTGGAAATGAATTATACATCATCCACTATGACTATGCACATCTTACAGCTATACAATAAAGGTATAAAACTTGATATAATGATATCGGATAAAATGGAGAAAGAAGCAACCTTAGTAGAAGTTAGTCTCTCCAGTTAAATAGAGCTCAGAGGAAAAAGATAATGAAATACTAGGATTATAAAAAGAAACCTAAATCTTAGGAAAAACTCTATCAATCTAATAATTAGAGGTAACCGGATTTATGAAAAAAAAAAAAATTCCAAACTACTCAATAAATATACCTGGTTGACTAAGTGCAAGTGATATGCGAACAATTGGAATATCAGAGATACGGGAAAATGTCTGGCATCCGATAGGATACCTTATCTTAAGCTAGGACAAAATAATGGTAATTTTTTTTAAAATACATATAAACTACCAGTATGTATTAAAAATAAGATACGTATTATATACGTTTGAAGCCAAAACAACGCATTGTTACAAAGTAAACAGATATTTATTTCGTTTGAAATTTATGTTAAAGTTCATAAATTTTAATGTGGATCTCGCGTGACCAAACGCACCGTTCCGAGACATAAAAAAACTACCGTACAAACAACAAACGACTAATTCTCTGCTCCAACAACAACATGGCAAAAAAAGACATACTGAAGATGAAGGTTTCCTTCGAAATATATTTATGAAGTTTAACATAAATTCAAACAAAATAAATATCTGTTTACTTTGTAACAATGCGTTGTTTGGCTTCAACCAGCGCTTCTAAGGAACAAAATCTTAATGTGTACCAGTATGTATTTTCAGTATCATTGTGCAAAGAAAAACTAAACAATGCAGTAAGTGCGCATCTAACTTGACTTCGTTTTAATGGTTACTAGATCTGCTTCTTTATATATCATTAGCATGAATGCCCGGCGTTGCCTGGGTATTTGGAGGTGTATGTTGTGCAAAAAAAAAAGCAGTCAATTTTTTTTTTTAACTTCGACCCCTATTATGACCCCTTAAAATTTATTGTTTTGGGCTCTAATGAAGTTATTAAGTCAGATCCATGTCCAAAAAACCTATATCTAAAATTTGAAGTGTTTAGACTAAAAATTGTCGGAGGAGGTTGGTAGAGTTCTCAAAGGTCAAATCGTCGAACTTTGACCCCTTAACAGCAAAATGTCTGGCCGACAACTGATTACATCAATTTTTCCAAATCTCAGTACCCTGTATATCAAATTTCGAGTCTGTAGACTTAAAATTGAGAGAGTTATTTCGTAGGGAAATGTACACACACAGACAAACACACAGATACACAGACACACAGATACAATAACACGTTCACTTTTATAGATATACTAGCATGGGTGCCCGACGTTGCCCGGGTGTTTGGAAGTGTATGCTGAGCAAAAAACAAAAACAAAAAACGGTCAATTTTTAAAACTTTGGCCCCTATTATGCCCCCTTAAAATTTATTGTTTTGGGCTCAAATCAAGTTATTAAGTTAGATCCATGTCCAAGGAACCTATATCTAAAATTTCAAGTGTTTAGATTCAAAATTGTCGGAGGAGGTTGGTAGAGTTCTCAAAGGTCAAATCGTTGAACTTTGACCCATTAACAGCAAAATTTCTGGCGGAAAACGAATCACATCAATTTTCCCAAATCTCAGTACCCTGTATATCAAATTTTAAGTATGTAGACTAAAAATTGACAGAGTTATTTCGTAAGGAAACGTACACAGACACACACACAGACACACACACAGACACGTTCACTTTTATAGATATATAGACTAGCATTTCAGCCCGGCGTTGCCTGGGAGTTTGGGTGTGTATGTTGAGCAAAAAAAGAAAAAAGTGGTAGTAGGAAGGCAGGCTCGAACCCGTACCGCAAAGGAGGAAAAGAACGGGGTAAACCTAACGTTTATGCTGTTACGACCACCGCCAAATCGGAAGCGACATCCTTTAAAATTAAGGCTAGACAATCTAAAGGAGAGGATAACTTTAAAAAATATCGGCGAAAAAAGTGTCCCCCCTGTAGAAAACTGCTTAGTTGAAGAGGGAGATATTAATGTTTTTAGCCAATTTTTCGATATTTGTCGTATGAAAGATCGAACTTTAAAACGATACTGATCTTGGTAACATCCGCCGCCTCTATTGAAAGTTTAAGGCAGACATGCAAACAGACATACATGCATACATTTATATATTGGTAACTAAAAATTTTCGACCCAAACTGATGAAAAGGCTTGTCCTATCTCTGAATACCCTTTATGTAAAATTTCAAATATTTAGACCAGAAATTGTTTGAGTAATTTGGAAGAGACCGTAGAGGTCATTTTTTAACCTTTGACCCTTATTATGACCCCTTGAAATTTATTGTTTTGGGCTCAAATCAAGTTATTAAGTTAGAGCCATGTCCAAGAAACCTATATCTAAAATTTCAAGTGCGTAGAGCCAAAATTATCGGAGGAGTTTGGTAGAGTTCTCAAAGGTCAAATCGTTGAACTTTGACCCCTTAATCGCCAAATTTCTGGCCCAAATTGGATCACCTCGGTTTTCCGAAATCTCAGTAACCTGTATATCAAATTTCGAGTCTGTAGACTAAACATTGACAGAGTTATTGCGTAGGGAAACGTACACAGACACATAGATACACAGATACACAGATGCACAGACACACACACATATATATATATATATATATATATATATATATATATATCCATTTAGTATTTTTACGTCTCTCTTCGAGATGAATGCATGACTATTTAGTAGTTTTTGTCTACATATAAATACATAACTCGTTAGCATTTTATAATCTACTAGCAAAAGTACCCGTTGTTGACTGGGTTCAAAAACAGCCTGCAGAAAATGAACTCTGATTTATTAAAGTATGATAGGTTATGAAAAGGAAGGGTTGTAAAGAGATAGCTTCGAAGTTGGGGGTATCAAAACCAAAGCAAAATATGATGAAAGTAAAAATAAAATAGATAAACCCCATAATTTATTATACCATACCGGTTCACACTAAAACACTTATCACAATATTCTGTGGATCTATATTAAAAAAACCTTGTTAAACTTTGTGATATATTTCCATCTATGGAGGCCAGGTGCGGACGAACACCCCATAATTTTATTATACCATATTTCTTCAAACTGAAACATAATTATCAAAGTATACCTAAGCAGATAGATATGAAAAGTCTTTATTAAAGTTTCTTCCTATTTCCATTCTATGGAGGCCAGGCGCGAACGGAGACCCCACAATTTTATTATACCATCCCTATTTAAGTTAAAATATACTTATCAAAGTATTTCTTATGTACATATATATAAAAAAAATCACTTGTAAACGTTTTTTTTTATTTTTAAATTTTTGTTTCCATACTTTGTGGACCAGGCACGAACGCAGACCCCACAATTTTAATGAACCACCGTTCTGCCAGATCAAACATATCCCTTCCTGTGTCTCGATACATCTTCTATCATTATATGTAATCAGTTTTTTTTAAATAGTCAACCATATAGGAGCCTATTCGTGACCAGACACACACACACACACACACACACACACACACACACACGCATTCAGCTTTATATTATAGATATGTGAGTATATATTACTTTGTATATATTTATCATTTAGCAACTTACCTTTGTCATTGCCTTCTTTTGTTATCGACGATGATATCTGAATTCCATAGAATATTCATGGGCACAACTAGTATATATTATCTTTCCATTGTGATATTGATCAGTTGGCAAGTAGTAGCATTGTCTGACAAAACCATTATGCATCAAGCATTCGGCCAGTTCTAAAGATTGGATCGATAAAAGTCGGGTCTCTGCAGTGGAAAATTGGGGAAAACCGCCGTCAACAAATTTGACAATACGATTGTCGTCGAGTGGTTATCCAAGATTATGCCTCTGAAAAAGTCATCTTAACAAAATGTAAAGAACAGTCAGTTATTGATATTTAAGGTTGGGTTGTCTCCGGGGGAAAGGTGTTGAATAAAGCAAAAGGGACCAAACCTCATCAATCTTGAGATGTGTCTCCCATTTTTGTGAAGCCTCAAACTTGACAATGGCATTAAACGAGTAAAGTGCATGATTATTTGCGTTATATCTATAGACGTTGTGCAGGAAGATTTGGGATGGGATTAAATAAGACGTGATGTAGGATTAAAGAAATCTGTCTAGTCTGACAGAGAGGCCAAATAAAAGATTCTGTCAGTAACATCCGTAGAAATAAATGGGAAAAGCATTGTCATTAACAATTTGTGTTTATAAAGTCGGTAAAGTTTTTGATGACAGTTATCAGATTCTTTCTTATGTAACGGCCTTATCGATTATATTTAGTCTATCATCCAAGCTACAATAGTCAGTGGTTTTTGTTTTTGATACGTTGATATATCGCAACAATTGTTTCGGTAAGTATTCTCCGAAGTATATCATTTTATTTACATTTTTACTTCAATAAAACATTAGAACATGTTTTGAAGGCTGAATGTGTTTTCGGCATAATCACGTTGGCACACTGGTTCCTGACAAATCTCCAAAGTTAAGCAACGATGAGCCTGGACAGCACCAGATGCGTGACCATTTGGGAAGGCTAGGCTCTGTATGTACCGCGCCGACTCATAAAAAATTTCCAGGTTGATATCTGGAGGCACAATAATTCACTGGGAGAGATGCACCCCTAGTCTTAGTTAAGGCATGCATCTAAGAGAAAATAACTCTGATGACGTCGGCAGCAGGACGTTAGATGGCCATAGAAGAAGATGAATCTCTAGTAGATCAACGGTTATATGGTATTAACAGTTACATTATTCGATTGTAGCTATGCGGATGATCTAAGAACAACGGATAGGTGGAAAACAGGCAAGTCAGATGCCACTCCACTGGGAAGGCAATTTTAAACCCATCCCATGTATTCTGCCAAGTTCAAAATCATGTGAAGTATTCAGAGGAATCGGACCAAAAATGGAGAACACTAACTATGATTTCATCTACGGCATGGAAAAATACCATGATACAAGAAGAAGAAGAAGAAGAAGAAGACGAAGAAGAAGGAGGAGGAGGAGGAGGAGGAGTAGAAGATGATCAAGAACAAGAAAAAGAAGACCTTTTTATAGTATCTATCTATAAAAAAAGTTATTTGCACCTGTTTACATATTTGTGTGTACAGAATTCACTCCTAAACTAAATAAACGATCATTATGAATTTTAAAATACAGCATAAAGTTATGTAATGTGGCTAAATTTGTTTTAGGAAAAGAAAGTAAAAGAAGGGTAAATCCCACCAAGAGAATTCAAATTTTTGTAAAATTTTAATAATAAAGGGTTAGACACCAATTAATGAAGACTATCCAAATTTCACTTTCTTTAAAAAATTGTGAAGAGGTTTTAGACAGCAAAGTGTAAAAACTGCCTCTCATTTTATAATTTGAATATTTTTATGGTTGCATTAAATTCGATCCATAGTCATTAATCACCAATTAACACAGATTCACAGAATATAATTTTCTTTCTTAAAACCGTTTACACTAAAACTGAAATGTTTATACATTTTCTAAAGCCAGTAAATGGATTTATATCAAAGTTAGAAGAAAAATTCTCAACATAAGGTGTTTCAATTCTCAAAAGGGATAATATAACATGTAAGAAATAGATTCGTTTTGTTTGGAATCCAGTCAAGCGGATGAATGTTGCAAGGGTTGACTAATGTGAATGAAAGAAAGAGGGAAGACAATAGAGAAAAAGAGTGGCGCTACTGTTTTCTGGCTGAAAGAATTTATTAGAATGATCGCATGAAGTACTTTTGAAGGCTGCAATTGAGGAATTTCTAACGAAGATGATTAATGAGATTCAGGTAAAGTGTGGTGAAGAGACTAACGAATTAAATTGACTCTTAGAATTTCGACACCAAGTTATTTGTCCTAAAAACACATCGCTCGGATAATCCTATTTACAATATGTGCCCCCCCCAAAAAATATGTGGGAGCAGATTACATAATATATTGTCGGAAATAAATTCCTATCTTTACTTATATTTATCAGCATCCATATCTACACCACAGACGCCATCGCCAAACCAACAATGTACCCATACTACACTGCTACGCTCATTTCCATTTCTCATTCTAGCCATGTGCAGTCTTAAACAAGGAAAAGGAGTTTGCGATTGATTATGGCGAATAGCGAAATGACACGGTCCGCTCTCAGAAAGAAAAAAAGTTTCGAAAATATGCTGCTATCTCACTCCTATCACCGTACCAATATATATATATATATATATTTATATATATATATATATATATATATATATAAACAATGATTCTGTTATTTATCATATATACTACCTTTGTGTTAATTTATCATTTCAATTTTTGTTACCGAAGAATGTTCTCCTATAAAAATACTGAATTCTTTTCAATTATTAGTATCATAAATAACAATATCTATATAAAGAAAATGAAGTAATTTTTCCCCTCTGAGTTTGACCTTAATAGAATTAAAACTCAAGACATTTAATGCAAATGTAATGTCCGCAAACTGCAACACATTATCTGAGGTGTACTATACGCCAATTACCCTTACACTTCCTCCATAACTGTACATTCCTATATTTTTCTGATGAGAGTTCACTGCCAAAAACCTTTAAGAATCAATAGAAGTGGTAAAATCTTTTCTCTCTATTACATTCATACTCCCCTCGCGACCGCTTAACACCGTTGTGGATACGTCCACAGGGAAATTTGGGAGGAAACACCGGTTTGAGTTCTTAGTTGCTTAAAAAACATGGAATGGCATTTTACCGTCAGGTGAAACGCAACTTTCGATCACATCTATTATATGAGTTACTTATACCATTTCTTTTATTTCTTTTATTTTAATTTTTCCCCTTTTTTGGAGAGGGGGGCGGCAATTAGAAGGGTTACTAAAACGAACCGAACTAACCTTGTATTCAAGGTTTTACAACAACCTATAACAGTCAGCCGCTAGCGTTCTTCAAATGTTAAAACAATTACTCGATTTATATATTTTATTTACTGTATTTTTCCTCCTATTATGTTTTCAGTGATTTTATACGTTATACTAGGAGGGGAGAGCTGACTTCTTATTTTCGGATTAGTTATCATTCATTATCTATTTTTATACATTGAATTTCTGGTACTTTCATAAGCCCAATTACTATTACGCTATCGATATGGAACCAGACGACATTCCAATTGGTAAAATGCGACAACAAAGAAAACAATACAAAAAAACCCACATAACAAGCCGTTATACCTACACCTAACAATTATACGGTTAAAATACTTTTTTTGCATAAAACAAACCAACAATTAAAAAATTATGACTAAAATCTATTAAACATTTATTCGTTATACACGATCAGTCTTCTGGTTTTATTTCTTTTTTTCTTTTTTTTCAATTTGTACTTTTTCCTGTTTGTTTTGTTTCTTTGATTTTGTTGCAGAAAACAAACCAACAAAAAAATAAAAATAAAATAAAATAAAATAAACATAATTGCATTTTACACGGTAACTTTCTGGGACTTTTTACTTTTTTTTCATTTGTATTCATTCCAGTTCGTTTTGTTTGTTTGTTTCGTTTTTTCCTATTAATTCTTTCACTTTTACGCGCATAAAATACATGAAAATAACATTATACATATTTGGGTCCTTTTGCTTACCAGGGGGGGCAAATACAGTTTCATTTCTTCGCCAGATTGGAAACTAACAGAACAAATTCCACATACATCATTACGGGTTTATTTCGTTTACAAAATAAAGTCCGCTGTTTGCATTTACAGAAAATTTACCCCCCTCATATATTAGCTAAATATAAAAGCAAAAATGTGTGTGTGTTCGCTTCTTCTTGTGTATGTCTGCAAATTCTTTGGCTTGCAGCACAAAAATAGGTCAGACTTCCTCACACCTATTCATTTAGCTTCATAAACCTTCATATAACGACCTTATCAGTTCCTCTCGATCGTGGCACAGATGGTTAGGTGACTGACTTTTTTCCCATTTCGTTTCCACCTTCGCGTCAAGGCTTCGGGGTTCAATCCGACCTTCTGACCAAAACATTTTTCTTTTACACCTCTTTTTAACACACACACACACACACACACACACACACACACCTCCAAACACCCGGGCAACGCCGGGTAACCCAGGCTAGTTAAATTAATAATATAATTTATAATGTGATACAATAGTGGTTTATTGGCACAGTTAAAAAAGCGACAGACTAAATCACTGCAGTCACGGTTTCGAATCACACTAAGTCTAAATGTAGCTAATGGGTCGCAGAGACGCCGAAACACTTGTCTGTGGATATCTAGATTTTAATATATATATATATATATATATATATATATATATATATATATATATATATATATGTGTGTGTGTGTGTGTGTGTGTGTGTGTACGCTTTCAAATCAAAAAAGAATTCTAGTTAAGGGAAAACATATTCTCACTTAGCACAGAAACAATTCTCCTCCCATAAAAGATATATCATATATGAATATCGTAAATAAAAACTATTAATAAATAAATAACATTTTGATAATGCTATACAAGTTCTCTCACTAAAATGTAGAGGTTCCTGGCACAGTGACTAGTTTACCAAATTTATTCACTGAGGCCCCGGTTTCAAATCTCACTAAGGGTCGAATCTTACTAAGCGTAGTCACACTGATAGATGGAAACGCGTGTCTGTGCATAGCTATATTTTTTATATATAGACCACTCTATGCTTGTCTTGGATATATCATGTTTAAACATAAAGCTAGATCTATCTTAAAAAATATATTCTTATCTAATATTCATACTAGCCACCACTGTTTAACAGAAATTAGGTTGCAGATAGATGAAATCAACAAGAACTAAACAAGAGAAAGCACATGAAATAATATGTCTCTGATAGAATATAACACGCGTTAATCATTTGTAGAAAAATTTAATGCGTATAAAGGTCAGAGTTTAATCGAATTCTATCATAAATGATAAAAAGACAGCTATTTACCAATAGGAAATATTTACCAATAGACAAATAAAAACGATAGGTAAATCTGAATAGAAATAAAAATAGTTTATTACTGTGCATGTGTGTGTGTGTGCGCGTGCGTGTGTGTGAGATTGGGAGAGAGAGCGTTTTTCTATGTTATCATAGTTACAGGGACTTTATTGATCGGACGACTAGGCCATTTTCAAGATTGGTAACATGAGCAGGAAGTTACAATTTTTGATATCCTAAAATCCCCAAATCTTTTTCACGCAAAGCAAGGTCTATTACCACTTGGACCCATGCAACTACTATTTGGGATTATGTCTAACCGTGGATTGTGGGGAGTTGAGTAGCGAGATATTGGTTCATGTTACAGTTAAACTCTCACATGTTAGTACAGTTAGGGAAACAGGAAACAGGGAGGGAATTACAAAATCTAGAAGTTCAAAAGAATAAACTAATAACGACTTACCAACATTTGGGGACCACAACAGTAAAGTAGGAGGGTTATTGGTTGTCTGGTTGGTCGGGAGTATGTATGTCGCGGGAGCACAAGTGCTAAGAGTTCATCAGAGCATGATTCATTAAAGTACTTATAAAACAGGGATAGGGATGTAACATTGTGGCGATGGGACAGAGGTTAGAGCTTGGCCAATATTGGAGGACCTATTAGATTTGAAACCTTTTTGGAATATCTCACAATTTAAACTTTATCTTCAATATATTATTTACTTTTAATAACTTAGGATGAAATTTATCATATAGTTTCATAATAAGAAAGCAGATGCTATTTACGTGCTTCCAAAAGAGAGACAATTATGCAGAGTACGAACCCTGGTGCTTTTGATAGGATTTCCAAGTTAAATTCATATTTTATTACACCTTTCGTTTATGTAATGGCTATGTGAAGGTACAGACTAGTTATAAAACGGTCTCCCTTCTACATATTATGAATGGATTTCTAAATAGTAACGTTATTATTTCAATGTGGTTTTTATTCTGCATAAGATCTGACAGAACTAAAACTCGCTTCTGTTGAGAAGGGTTTCTTATGCGGTTTATTTGAGACAGAACATAAACCACACTTTGATCGCATCCTGATAGCGATCGGTCAGTCAGTCCCTATTTATTTTGTCTACCCACGAGGACAGAGCCAGACATAAAATCAGTTTTTAATGTGGAGAAAAGGCCAACTCTCCGAAAATGGACACTGCGAATTAAGACAAATATAAAACTTATATTAGACTAAAATGATTTCTACTTCACTGACCGAAAACAGAAAAGATGTTTTGTATCAGAACAGATGCTGCATTTTGATCTCAGCCAAAATGTCAACTCAGTCGGTAAGTGTATCTTTCGCGCTTAGTTTCGAATAACATTTTTACTAAACGGACAGATTTATTGAACGCAACTCATTTCAAATTCGCCTAATCATTTCTATAATAGATCCTGTCTGTTAGTTTGTCAGCCATTTAGTAAATCAGTATTTTCATCACTAAACGCGCAGATTGAATAAATGTATGTTAAGAATACCAAATATTTTTTTCCATTTCTTTCCGACGTCACTTCATAGTTGATTGATGGTACGAGTTGATTAAACACACAGTTAAGAACAACAGACGGAATGGATACGAAGATTTTTTTGTAAAATGGAAAAGAATAACCCGAAAATATGTTGTCATATATTTTTTAAAGTTAACCTCCTGTCAAAACAGATTAAAACAAAAAAATACTGGAAAAGGGTGGCTAAAGGGGTACTTG
The DNA here is from genome assembly GCF_053919585.1 of Euprymna scolopes. Taxonomy (NCBI): domain Eukaryota; kingdom Metazoa; phylum Mollusca; class Cephalopoda; order Sepiida; family Sepiolidae; genus Euprymna; species Euprymna scolopes. The sequence goes on along the minus strand of NC_136482.1, from coordinate 79,706,084 downwards.
GCCGAGAAGGGGTTGGGAAAATAATGGCAAAGTCAATAAAAGCGAAACAATACCGATGTGGCTTTGAGAAAGCCTATTGTTTTGTTATGAATCAATTCTTTATATTCAAAGTTGTTTTGGTTTGCTTATTTGTGAATGTGAATATACGATATTTGATGAGTCGAAACAGAGATTAGGATGGCTGTCGTAAAATCTAGCAGAAGGATGACAGAAAAGAGAAACAATTGGGGAAATAACTAAGTAAAACAACTAGAATATGACACGTAGTATATACTGCTTCCATAAGGGATAAAACATGGTCATCTTCAAATTTAATGCCAATAAACACTTGTCTTTAACGATCCTCATAAACCTTATTGTCGAATGGATTTAAACTTTGACAAGGAATGATTCGCCGGTAAAAAAACACACGAGTCTTTGTATTACTGTAAAAATTGAGAGGTGACAGTAGTTTAGTGGGCGATAACACATACTGACGATCTGGATGATCCAAGCTCGAATCCAGTACGTTCCACAAAAATCACTTCTACCTAGGATATTGACAAACTTCTTGTTACTACTCTCGTAAAATAAAGAATTCTGACTAGAAAATTATCGGGGAAATCAATTTAAACAATAGAATCTTTGGATTCATGCGATGATGATTATGATGATGATGATGATGTTTTGTAAAAATAATCTATATAATTATAAAACTCAGATCAGCTTGCTTGCTTGGGTGTTTGAACCGTCCATCCGGTCTCTAACTTCTAGTTTCCAAATATTCGTCTACTTACCTATTCCATAGCCTCCCTGTCTTAAGTTCGATATTAAAAGCCACTGCTGCTATTCAAAGCATACACAGAGTCAACAATATTTTTTGTTAAAAACTAATTTAAATATAAATATACAATGTATAACTATAGTCATATTTATAACCATATTTACTGCTTTTAGTAGCGCACCTTTTTTTTTACACACTGATCACCACTTATCAAGGCCCGGAAGCCACTCAGGGATAAGGGTTATTGCAAGTACATTACGTTAGTGTGGAGATTTTATGAAGTGTTTACTTAAGGGACGGTTCATTAGGAATTTGTTAACGTTGGAATTGAACAAATCCAAGTTGTAGTCCGGTGGGAAGCAGGCAGACGGAACAGAGTTACACACGCGTGCGGTTCTAAGAAAGAAGCTTTGTTCATGGAATCAGCGTTTTGATTTAGGCACAGATAAAGAGTGGAGGAAACTTTTGACAGTGGATTCAGCTAGACGGGTGTTTTTCGTGAAAGATTGGCGAGGGGAGACCAGAGATTGGAGTTCAGACGAGCACCTGTCATGGAAATAACGATAAAACAAGGACAGGCTCGCAACGTCTCCTCTGTGGGAGAGAGGTTGCAGGGTAGAGAAAAGGGCATCCCCCACTAAGCCACGAAGTATATTTTGTACTCTGTCAAGGCAGGATAGGTTGTTTTTAGCAGCTCCTGTCCAGATATGGCAACAGTATTCCATCCTTGAACGTACTTGGCTTTTATATAGATAGAAAATTGCATCAGTAGTGAGATATCTTCTGGAACGGTAGAAGGATCCCACCATCTTTCCAGCGACCTTGGCAACAGACTTGATGTACGTGTTCCATTTCAGATCAGGAGTAAAGGTCAAACCCAGAAGCTTGTCAAAACACACGGGGCCTCACCCAGACGAGAGCCATCCATCACAATTGATGCCAGCTGGGGATCAGAGCGTTGATGATGTAAGGATAGGAGTTTGGTTTTGGATGCATTAAAGGTAACCAGCCACATCTTCCCCCACTGAATCACGCGCTCGAGATCAGAGGAGAGAGAATCCGAGAGAACTTTGTCATTTACAGCCTTTGATGTGTTGCCGTAGATGGTCGTGTCATCAGCATAGATGTCAACGAATGATTTAAGTATGTTGTAAGTACATTGATGTAGATCAGGAAGAGAGTTGGGCCCAGGATTGACCCCTGAGGGACTCCAGCATTTATATTGCAGGCCTCCGATTTTTGTCCTGTGGATTCTGAGGATTTAAAAAAAAATTACTTAAAAATATTTCTCTTCAAGGAGGAGGAGGAGGAGGAGGAGGTATGAACTTTGCTTTAATAGTGCTTTTGGTAATTTTAATTAGTGCTTGCAATAGTGCTCTGGAGGCTTCCTGAGTTTTATTTTTTTTACTCATCACGTAAAAATGTTTTCTCAAAACAATAAAAAGGTTGCTCGTTTTAATGGTACTACTCCCGTCTTCGCAGCTCTTCAACTTTTTTAGTTAAAAAATAGGAAGCTTTACTTTTGCCATGACCTTCGCATAACAAAGCGCGCTTCCGACGCCCGTGAAGTTATCGTTCATCACTGGTAAAACTGCATTGAGAATGCTGGTGACAATGTAGAAAAATGAATTCTTGAGCACAAAAGCATCTTGTTTTAATCGTTCCACTCCTGTCTTTGTACTTCATTACCTTTTTTAAATTAAAAAAATATATATGTTTTACTTTTGGAACTACCCTCGTATGTTATCCTGGTGAAGAACCCTTTTTCCTCGTCTTTCATAGAATAATAATAAACCACCCTTAATGATATGTAATCCCTACTTTTTACGTATATCACGTTCACTGAATAAAACATGAGTAACGTTCCTAAGCTTTATGTCGTTATTTACAACAGTTTATTCAGCAGAAGCGATTTCGATTTTTCTTTAAAAATGCATAAACTACTGTGATCACATATATTTGAGACTTTTCACAGTTCGAATAATGGCGAAAAGGATCGCAGGCGCTGGTTTGCTACATTTGAGAATCTACTGCAAAATTTTGAACACTTCGCCCTCGATTAACGAACGGTCTCCCTAAATCGTACCGATCCTTCGACATACGAGTTAATTTGTGACTATTGGAGAGACATCATTAACTTCAACCTTTGTATGACAAATATAAGAACTCAATCCTTGTCAGGTATATCCCACCGAATCACTGACAGAAACTCAGAGGATGCACATAACGAATATATCCTTAGTCTGAGGAGTCTAAACAAAAATTGCTATTAAAACGCAGTACCGATGTACTAAATGACGATTGTATAAGGTATCTCCTATCAAATACTATTAAATAGCCACTACTCTTAAACACTAGATATCACCACTGTCTTTGACCAAGCAAGAGCATTTACACAAGCTCAAAATGTTCAGGATCTTTCATTTTCAAAATATTTTCCCCCTTTGAAGGTAAGGTTCTGTCTGAAAACGTAATATACGCAGTGGCTTAAAAATCTAAAAAAAAAAAAAGTTTCTCTTTTAGAAAAAAATATGCATCCTCGTATTTGTCTTGCACACAATATTACTTGTCGAAGATGTGAAAAGTCGCCCATTATGCAAAGATACCTTGTTTTGGTAATTCTGCCTCTTTTCATTCTTAAAATCCTGTATCAATGGCTGTATCTTTAACCGATTTTTTACTGCTGATACTCCTATAAAATAAATAAGAGCAAAGATAGAGCTCTAGAATTACTGAGAGCTTCAGATGTAAATCGAAGGCACGACAGCTTCATTCTCCTATTAAATAGGGAAATAATACTGTGTCAGTGGTATCTATGTTCATGAGATCTTGGACGTCAAATGTGGAACTGGAGAAAAAATATTTTGTTGTCAAACGGTCTATACTTCCTAATTAATTGCTACTGCCATTCTTGGACAAAATTTCATGGAGCAACAGGAAAGTGTGTGTGGGATATTTGGTTGAAAGAAGCCCAATTTAAGTGTATGCGAACTACCTTCTCTGTCCCCACTCCTTGTCTATTTGCTAATTTTGTTGAGGATTGTAAACCGATAACCGTCAAATGTAGAAATATAAGCAAGATAAATAATTCATGGCTAGTGAAGTAAAAAAGAATTTTTATTGCATAGATGTCACAACTTATTAAGGGCTGGAGGTCCCTCGATGATAAGAGCTAATGAGTGTACAGTAGTCAATGGATAATATCGTAGTAATCATTAGTTGTAGAAATTTAGTAAACTGGGTTACTTAAGGGGATGACTCATCAAGAATTTGTTTACTTGAAGACAACCGAATTGTAGTCAACTGGAAAGCAGGTAAACGGAAGAGAGTTCCACGGGCGTGTAATATATGGAAAAAGCGTTGTTCATGGAATCTACGCTTAGGTTTAGACACAGATAAAATGTGGGGGAAATTATTGATAGTCGTTACAGATAGATGAGTGTTTGGCGAGGGGGCGTAGATTAGAACTCAGAGAAGCACTTGCCATGAAAATAACGATAAAGTAGAGACAGGCTCGCAACGTTTCTTCTGTGGGGAAGAGGTTGCAGGAATTCTTTAACTAAGCATTTTCTCTTGACGAGTCCACTATCGAACAACATTAAAGAGAGTAGCGGTCGAAAATTCTCAAACAATTAACAGATTCATTATGCTGGATGCTTAATATTTTTTCACACAATTTCAAGGTTGTTTCTTCATGCGGGTGCATGTCAGATTTACAATTTTTATTTAAATGATTTTTGAATACATTTGATAGCTACTTTATTTTTCTTGCAGGTGTATGATTTTATCAAAATGATTTTCTGGTTCACACAGGCTTACATATCCAACACAATAGTGAGTGTCATAGATTGTTTGAAACAATCTGTTAAAAAAATAATAAAATTTACAGGTGGAAGGTCGAACTTACCTGATATAGTCTCACCAATAACTACCGCCTGGGAAAGATAATGTCACTGCATATACGTCATTTAGAGCCTATACTTCTACTGTAGGTTTAGATACCCGAGAGAAATTACACATCTATCTTTGTAAACCTGATGTTACGAGATTGTACATTTTGTTAGGATGAGGAGGATACAAATAGAGAATCTCTCTTGCCGAAGGCAAAACTAGATTTCATAATTATTATACTCTCTCCCTAATAAAAGCTAGTATGCATCTGACTTCAAATAGCCTCTGGTATCTTATTCTCATAATTGCTTTCTACTTATACTAATAAACTAATATTCTTGCTTTCCATTCCCATTTGCTGGTATTGATATTGTCACAAATTGTTATCAAATGTCTTACCCAACTCTTTGCCATGTTCAGTGTTCAAATATACGCACATTCCGGCAGGGGTTGCAGTTTAACGTCTGACAACTTTTCTTAATGTTGTTCGGAATCAATGCAAATAAGTCGATTCTAGTCAATATGATTTAGCTGAATGAAAACAAATTCTGAAAAAAGTGTTATGCTTTGTTTTTTCAAAATGCTTCATTATTTATTGAATGATTCCTAATAACGTCCTTACTTTTAACGACAAACAAACATGTGTGATATCTCTATCATAATGGTATACAATAATTTTTCCCAGTCATTTGAAAAAACAAAAAGAAACGGAAGAAAACTGGACGAAAAATAATAAAAAGAAAACAACTAAATGAAATGTCCAGGAAGAAATAAAAGAAAACAGAAAATATGTGACGAAATACAAAGTGACCAATCTTGCTTGATTATCGAGAATTATTTTAAAATCTTAAATACAAAGTGAACTTAGTTTTAACTCTATGTAAGTGCGCCATAACATTGATAACATTAAATCAATGAACATTTTTATTAGCAAATTATTTCTGCTACATATTAATCTTATATTGTGGAACACAATATTTAGGTTTTGATCTTAATATTTCATTAAAAATATGTTAATATATACTTAAAATCAGAGGGGGGAGTTCACTCTCAACATTATATATACTTACAGTAATTATCTATGCTACAAATATGTGTAGGCGAACAATATTTCATTTAGTTACAAACATGTATATACGAAATTATTTAATTTAGTTACAAACATGCATATACGAACAATATTTAATTTAGTTATAAACATGCATATACGAACAATATTTAACTTATACAAATATGCATATACAAACAATATTTAATTTAGTTATAAGCATGCATAAACGAACAATATTTAATTTAGTTACAAACATGCATATACGAACAATATTTAATTTATTTACAAATATGCATATACAAACAATATTTAATTTAGTTATAAGCATGCATAAACGAACAATATTTCATTTAGTGACAAACAAGCGTATATGAAAATATTTAATTTAGTTACAAACATGCACATACGAAAATATTTAATTTAGTTACAACCATGCATATACGAAAATATTTAATTTAGTTACAACATGCATATACGAAAATATTTAATTTAGTTACAAACATGCATATACGAACATATTAAATTTAGTTACAAACATGCGCATACGAACATATATAATTTTTTTACAAACATGCATATACGAAAATATTTACTTTAGTTACAAACATACACATACGAAAATATTTAATTTAGTTACAAACATGCATATACGAAAATATTTAATTTATTTACAACCATGCAAATACGAAAATATTTAATTTAGTTACAAACATGCACATACGAACACTATTTAATTTAGTTACAAACATGCACATACTAAAATATGTAATTTAATTACAAACATGCATATACGAACAATATTTAATTTAGTTACAAACATGCATATACGAAAATATTAAATTTAGTTACAAACATGCATATACGAAAATATTTAATTTATTTACAAACATGCATATACGAACAAAAAATATTAAATTTAGTTATAAACATGTACATACGAACAATATTTTATTAAGTTACAAACATGCATATACGAAAATATTTAATTTAGTTACAAACATGCATATACGAACAATATTTAATTTAGTAACAAACATGCATATACGAACAATATTTAATTTAGTTACAAACATGCATATACGAAAATATTTAATTTAGTTACAAACATGCATATAGGAACAATATTTAATTTAGTTAGAAACATGCATATACGAAGACTAGTTAATTTATTTACAAACATGCATATAGGAAAATATTTAATTTAGTTACAAACATGCATATAGGAAAATATTTAATTTAGTTACAAACATGCATATAGGAACAATATTTAATTTAGTTACAAACATGCACATACGAACAATATTTAATTTAGTTACAAACATGCATATACGAACAATATTTAATTCAGTTACAAACATGCATATACGAACAATATTTAATTTAGTTACAAACATGCATATACGAACAATATTTAATTTAGTTGCAAACATGCATATACGAAAATATTTAATTTAGTTACAAACATGCATATACGAACAATATTTAATTCAGTTACAAACATGCACATACGAAAATATTTAATTTAATTACAAACATGCATATACGAAAATATTTAATTTAGTTACAAACATACATATACGAAAATATTTCATTTAGTTACAAACATGCACATACGAAAATATTTAATTTATTTACAAACATGCATATACAAACAATATTTAATTTAGTTACAAACATGCACATACGAACAATATTTAATTTATTTACAAACATGCATATACGAACAATATTTAATTTAGTTACAAACATGCATATACGAACAATATTTAATTTATTTACAAACATGTATATACGAAATTATTTAATTTAGTTACAAACATGCATATACGAACAATATTTAATTTAGTTATAAACATGCATATACGAACAATATTTAACTTATACAAATATGCATATACAAACAATATTTAATTTAGTTATAAGCATGCATAAACGAACAATATTTAATTTAGTTACAAACATGCATATACGAACAATATTTAATTTATTTACAAATATGCATATACAAACAATATTTAATTTAGTTATAAGCATGCATAAACGAACAATATTTCATTTAGTGACAAACAAGCGTATATGAAAATATTTAATTTAGTTACAAACATGCACATACGAAAATATTTAATTTAGTTACAACCATGCATATACGAAAATATTTAATTTAGTTACAACATGCATATACGAAAATATTTAATTTAGTTACAAACATGCATATACGAACATATTAAATTTAGTTACAAACATGCGCATACGAACATATATAATTTTTTTACAAACATGCATATACGAAAATATTTACTTTAGTTACAAACATACACATACGAAAATATTTAATTTAGTTACAAACATGCATATACGAAAATATTTAATTTATTTACAACCATGCAAATACGAAAATATTTAATTTAGTTACAAACATGCACATACGAACACTATTTAATTTAGTTACAAACATGCACATACTAAAATATGTAATTTAATTACAAACATGCATATACGAACAATATTTAATTTAGTTACAAACATGCATATACGAAAATATTAAATTTAGTTACAAACATGCATATACGAAAATATTTAATTTATTTACAAACATGCATATACGAACAATATTTAATTTAGTTACAAACATGCACATACGAACAATATTTAATTTATTTACAAACATGCATATACGAACAATATTTAATTTAATTACAAACATGCACGTACGAAAATATTTAATTTAGTTACAAACATGCATATACGAACAATATTTAATTTAGTTACAAACATGCATATACGAAAATATTTAATTTAGTTACAAATGTGCACATACGAAAATATTTAATTTAGTTACAAACATGCATATACGAACAATATTTAATTTAGTTACAAATATGCACATACGAACAATATTTAATTTAGTTACAAACATGCACATACGAACAATATTTAATTTAGTTACAAACATGCATATACGAACAATATTTAATTTAGTTACAAACATGCATGTACGAAAATATTTAATTTAGTTACAAACATGCATATACGAACAATATTTAATTTAGTTACAAACATGCATATACGAAAATATTTAATTTAGTTGCAAACATGCATATACGAAAATGTTTAATTTAGTTACAAACATGCACATACGAACAATATTTAATTTAGTTACAAACATGCATATACGAACAATATTTAATTTATTTACAAACATTCATATGCGAAAATATTTAATTTAGTTACAAACATGCATATACGAACAATATTTAATTTAGTTACAAACATGCACATAGGAACAATATTTAATTTAGTTTCAAACATACACATACGAACACTATTCAATTTATTTACAAACATGCATATACGAACAATATTTAATTTATTTAAAACATTCATATACGGAAATATTTAATTTAGTTACGAACATACATATACGAAAATATTTAATTTAGTTACAAACGTGCATATACGAACAATATTTAATTTAGTTACAAACATGCGTATACGAACAATATTTAATTTAGTTACAAACATGCATATATGAGCAATATTTAATTTAGTTACAAACATGCAAATACGAACAATATTTAATTTAGTTACAAACATTCATATACGAAAATATTTAATTTATTTAAAAACATGCATATACGAACAATATTTAATTTATTTACAAACATGCATATACGAACAATATTTAATTTAGTTAAAACATGCAAATACGAACAATATTTAATTTAGTGACAAACATGCATATACGAACAATATTTAATTTAGTTACAAACAATCATATACGAACACTATTTAATTTAGTTACAAACATGCATATACGAAAAAATTTGATTCAGTTACTAAAATGAACATACGAAAATATTTAATTTAGTTACAAACACGCACATACGAACAATATTTAATTTAGTTACAAACATGCACATATGAGCAATATTTAATTTAGTTACAAACATGCATATACGAACAATATTTAATTTATTTACAAACATGCATATACGAACAATATTTAATTTAGTTACAAACATGCACATACGAACAATATTTAATTTAGTTACAAACATGCATATACGAACAATATTAAATTTAGTTACAAACATGCATATACGAACAATATTTAATTTAGTTACAAACATGCATATACGAACAATATTTAATTTAGTTACAAACATGCATATACGACCAATATTTAATTTAGTTACAAACATGCATATATGAAAATATTTAATTTAGTTACAAACATGCATATACGAAAATATTTAATTTAGTTACAAACATGCATATACGAACAATATTTAATTTATTTACAAACATTCATACACGAAAATATTTAATTTAGTTACAAACATGCATATACGAAATTATTTAATTTAGTTACAAACATGCGCATACGAACATATATAATTTTTTTACAAACATGCATATACGAAAATATTTACTTTAGTTACAAACATGCACATACGAAAATATTTAATTTAGTTACAAACATGCATATACGAAAATATTTAATTTAGTTACAAACATGCACATACGAAAATATTTAATTTAGTTACAAACATGCACATACGAACACTATTTAATTTAGTTACAAACATGCACATACGAAAATATTTAATTTAATTACAAACATGCATATACGAACAATATTTAATTTAGTTACAAACATGCATATACGAAAATATTAAATTTAGTTACAAACATGCATATACGAAAATATTTAATTTAGTTACAAACATGCATATAGGAAAATATTTAATTTAGTTACAAACATGCATATAGGAACAATATTTAATTTAGTTACAAACATGCACATACGAACAATATTTAATTTATTTACAAACATGCATATACGAACAATATTTAATTTAGTTACAAACATGCACATACGAAAATATTTAATTTAGTTACAAACATGCATATACGAACAATATTTAATTTAGTTACAAACATGCATATACGAAAATATTTACTTTAGTTACAAATGTGCACATACGAAAATATTTAATTTAGTTACAAACATGCATATACGAAAATATTTAATTCAGTTACAAACATGCACATACGAAAATTTTTTAATTTAGTTACAAACATGCATATACGAACAATATTTAATTTATTTATAAACATGCATATACGAACAATATTTAATTTAGTTACAAACATGCATATACGAACAATATTTAATTTAGTAACAAACATGCATATACGAAAATATTTTATTTAGTTACAAACATGCATATACGAACAATATTAAATTTAGTTACAAACATGCATATACGAACAATATTTAATTTAGTTACAAACATGCATATACGAACAATATTTAATTTAGTTACAAACATGCATATACGAACAATATTTAATTTAGTAACAAACATGCATATACGAACAATATTTGATTTAGTTACACACATGCATATACGAACATATTTAATTCAGTTACAAACATGAACATACGAAAATATTAAATTTACTTACAAACATGCATATACGAACAATATTTAATTTAGTTACTAACATGCATATACGAACAATATTTAATTTAGTTAAACACATGCAGATACGAGCAATATTTAATTTAGTTACAAACATGCATATACGAACAATATTTAATTTAGATACAAACATGCATATACGAACAATATTTAATTTAGTTACAAACATGCACATATGAAAATATTTAATTTTGTTACAAACATGCACATACGAACAATATTTAATTTAGTTACAAACATGCATATACGAACAATATTTAATTTAGTTACAAAAATGCATATACGAACAATATTAAATTTAGTTACAAACATGCATATACGAACAATATTAAATTTATTTACAAACATGCATATACGAAAATATTTAATTTAGTATGAAACATGCATATACGAACAATATTTAATTTATTTACAAACATGCATATACGAAAATATTTAATTTATTTACAAACATGCACATACGAAAATATTTAATTTATTTACAAACATGCATATACGAAAATATTTAATCTATTTACAAACATGCATATACGAACAATATTAAATTTATTTACAAACATGCATATACGAACAATATTTAATTTAGTTAGAAACATGCACATACGAAAATATTAAATTTAGTTACAAACATCCATATACGAAAATATTTAATTTAGTTACAAACATGCATATACGAAAACTATTTAATTTATTTACAAACATGCATATACGAACACTATTTAATTTATTTACAAACATGCATATACGAACAATATTTAATTTAATTACAAACATGCATATACGAACAATATTTAATTTAGTTAGAAACATGCATATACGGACAATATTTAATTTAGTTACAAACATGCAAATACGAACAATATTTAATTTAGTTACAAACATGCATATACGAAAATATTTAATTCAGTTACTAACATGCACATACGAAAATATTTAATTTAGTTACAAACATGCACATACGAACAATATTTCATTTAGTTACAAACATGCATATATGAACAATATTTAATTTAGTTACTAACATGCATATACGAACAATATTTAATTTATTTACAAACATGCATATACGAACAATATTTAATTTAGTTACTAACATGCATATATGAACAATATGTAATTTAGTTACAAACATGCAAATACGAAAATATTAAATTTAGTTATAAACATGTACATACGAACAATATTTTATTAAGTTACAAACATGCATATACGAAAATATTTAATTTAGTTACAAACATGCATATACGAACAATATTTAATTTAGTAACAAACATGCATATACGAACAATATTTAATTTAGTTACAAACATGCATATACGAAAATATTTAATTTAGTTACAAACATGCATATAGGAACAATATTTAATTTAGTTAGAAACATGCATATACGAAGACTAGTTAATTTATTTACAAACATGCATATAGGAAAATATTTAATTTAGTTACAAACATGCATATAGGAAAATATTTAATTTAGTTACAAACATGCATATAGGAACAATATTTAATTTAGTTACAAACATGCACATACGAACAATATTTAATTTAGTTACAAACATGCATATACGAACAATATTTAATTCAGTTACAAACATGCATATACGAACAATATTTAATTTAGTTACAAACATGCATATACGAACAATATTTAATTTAGTTGCAAACATGCATATACGAAAATATTTAATTTAGTTACAAACATGCATATACGAACAATATTTAATTCAGTTACAAACATGCACATACGAAAATATTTAATTTAATTACAAACATGCATATACGAAAATATTTAATTTAGTTACAAACATACATATACGAAAATATTTCATTTAGTTACAAACATGCACATACGAAAATATTTAATTTATTTACAAACATGCATATACAAACAATATTTAATTTAGTTACAAACATGCACATACGAACAATATTTAATTTATTTACAAACATGCATATACGAACAATATTTAATTTAGTTACGAACATGCACATACGAAAATATTTAATTTAGTTACAAACATGCATATACGAACAATATTTAATTTAGTTACAAACATGCACATACGAAAATATTAATTTAGTTACAAACATGCATGTACGAAAATATTTAATTTAGTTACAAACATGCATATACGAACAATATTTCATTTAGTTACAAACATGCACATACGAACAATATTTAATTTAGTTACAAACATGCACATACGAACAATATTTAATTTAGTTACAAACATGCATATACGAACAATATTTAATTTAGTTACGAACATACATATACGAACAATATTTAATTTAGTTACAAACATGCATATACGAAAATATTTAATTTAGTTACAAACATGCGTATACGAACAATATTTAATTTAGTTACAAACATGCACATACGAAAATATTTAATTTAGTTACAAACATGCATATACGAACAATATTTAATTTAGTTACAAACATTCATATACGAACAATATTTAATTTAGTTACAAACATGCATATACGAGCAATATTTAATTTAGTTACAAACATGCATATACGAGCAATATTTAATTTAGTTACAAAAATGCATATACGAACAATATTTAATTTAGTTACAAACATGCATGTACGAACAATATTTAATTTAGTTACAAACATGCACATATGAAAATATTTAATTGAGTTACAAACATGCACATACGAACAATATTTAATTTAGTTACTAACATGCATATACGAAAAATATTTAATTTAGTTACAAACATGCATATACGAATAATATTAAATTTTGTTACAAACATGCATATACGAAAATATTTAATTCAGTTACAAACATGCACATACGAAAATATTTAATTTAGTTACAAACATGCATATACGAACAATATTTAATTTAGTTACTAACATGCATATACGAACAATATTTAATTTAGTGACAAACATGCATATACAAGCAATATTTAATTTAGTTACAAACATGCATATACGAAGAATATTTAATTTATTTAAAACATGCATATACGAAAATATTTAATTTAGTTACAAACATGCATATAGGAAAATATTTAATTTAGTTACAAACATGCATATACGAACAATATTTAATTTAGTTACAAACATGCATACAGGAAAATATTTAATTTAGTTACAAACATGCTTATAGGAAAATATTTTATTTAGTTACAAACATGCATATACGAAAATATTTAATTTAGTTACAAACATGCATATAAGAACAATATTTAATTTAGTTAGAAACATGCATATACGAACAATATTTAATTTAGTTACAAACATGAATATACGAAAATATTTAATTTAGTTACAAACATGCATATACGAAAATATTTAATTTAGTTACAAACATGCACATACGAAAATATGTAATTTAGTTACAAACACGCATATACGAACAATATTTAATTTATTTACAAACATGCATATACGAACAATATTTAATTTAGTTACTAACATGCATATACGAACAATATTTAATTTAGTAACAAACATGCATATACGAAAATATTTAATTTAGTTACAAACATGTATATACGAACAATATTTAATTTATTTACAAACATGCATATACGAAAATATTTAATTTAGTTACAAACATGCATATACGAAAATATTTAATTCAGTTACAAACATGCACATACGAAAATATTTAATTTAGTTACAAACATGCATATACGAACAATATTTAATTTAGTTACTAACATGCATATACGAACAATATTTAATTTAGTTACAAACATGCATATACGAAAATATTTAATTTAGTTACAAACATGCATATACGAACAATATTTAATTTAGTTACAAACATGCATATACAAACAATATTTAATTTAGTTACAAACATGCATATACGAACAATATTTAATTTAGTTACAAACATGCACATATGAAAATATTTAATTTAGTTACTAACATGCATATACGAACAATATTTAATTTAGTTACTAACATGCATATACGAACAATATTTAATTTAGTTACAAACATGCATATACGAATAATATTAAATTTTGTTACAAACATGCATATACGAACAATATGAAATTTATTTACAAACATGCATATACGAAAATATTTAATTTAGTATTAAACATGCATATACGAAAATATTTAATTTATTTCCAAACATGTACATACGAAAATATTTAATTTATTTACAAACATGCATGTACGAACAATATTTAATTTATTTACAAACATGCATATACGAACACTATTTTATTTATTTACAAACATGCATATACGAACAATATTTAATTTAGTTACAAACATGCAAATACGAACAATATTTAATTTAGTTACAAACATGCATATACGAACAATATTTAATTTAATTACAAACATGCATATACGAACAATATTTAATTTAGTTACAAACATGCATATACGAAAATATTTAATTTAGTTACAAACATGCATATACGAAAATATTTAATTTATTTACAAACATGCATATACGAACAATGTTTAATTTAGTTACAAACAAGCAAATACGAACAATATTTAATTTAATTACAAACATGCATATACGAAAATATTTAATTTAGTTACAAACAAGCATATACGAACAATATTTAATTTAGTTACAAACATGCATATACGAACAATATTTAATTTAGTTACAAACATGCATATACGAAAATATTTAATTTAGTTACAAACATGCATATACGAAAATATTTAATTTAGTTACAAACATGCATATACAAACAATATTTAATTTAGTTACAAACATGCATATACGAACAATATTTAATTTAGTTACAAACATGCACATATGAAAATATTTAATTTAGTTACTAACATGCATATACGAACAATATTTAATTTAGTTACTAAAATGCATATACGAACAATATTTAATTTAGTTACAAACATGCATATACGAATAATATTAAATTTTGTTACAAACATGCATATACGAACAATATGAAATTTATTTACAAACATGCATATACGAAAATATTTAATTTAGTATTAAACATGCATATACGAAAATATTTAATTTATTTACAAACATGTACATACGAAAATATTTAATTTATTTACAAACATGCATGTACGAAAATATTTAATTTATTTACAAACATGCATATACGAACACTATTTAATTTATTTACAAACATGCATATACGAACAATATTTAATTTAGTTACAAACATGCAAATACGAACAATATTTAATTTAGTTACAAACATGCATATACGAAAATATTTTATTTAGTTACAAACATGCACATAAGAAAATATAGCTAATTTAATTACAAACATGCATATACGAAAATATTTAATTTGTTTACAAACATGCATATACGAAAATATTTAATTTAGTACCAAACATGCATATACGAACAATATTTAATTTATTTACAAACATGCATATACGAAAATAGTTAATTTAGTTACTAACATGCATATACGAACAATATTTTATTTTATTACAAACTTGCATATACGAACAATATTTAATTTAGTTACAAACATGCACATACGAACAATATTTAATTTAGTTACAAACATGCATATACGAAAATATTTAATTTAGTTACAAACATGCATATACGAACAATATTTAATTTAGTTACAAACATGCATATACGAACAATATATAATTTAGTTACAAACATGCATATACGAAAATATTTTATTTAGTGACAAACATGCACATACGAAAACATTTAATTTAGTTAAGAACATGCATATACGAAAATATTTAATTTAGTTACAAACATGCATATACGAACAATATTTAATTTAGTGACAAACATGCATATGGGAACAATATTTAATTTAGTTACAAACATGCATTTACGAACAATATTAATTTTAGTTACAAACATGCATATCCAAAAATGTTTAATTTAGTTACAAACATGCATATACGAACATATTTAATATATTTTCAAACATGCTTATACGAAAATATTTAATTTAGTTACAAACATGCATATACGAACAATATTTAACTTAGTTACATACATGCATATACGAACAATTTTACTTTTAGTTACAAACATGCATATACAAAATATTAAATTTAGTTAGAAACATGCATATACGAACAATATTCAATTTAATTACAAACATTCACATACGAACAATATTTAATTTAGTTACAAACATGAATATACGAACAATATTTAATTTAGTTACAAACATGCATATACGAACAATATTTAATTTAGTTACAAACATGCATATACGAACAAAATTTAATTTATTTACAAACATGCATATACGCAAATATTTAATTTATTTACAAACATGCATATACGAACAATATTTAATTTTGTTACAAGCATGCATATACGCAAATATTTAATTTATTTACAAAGATGCATATAGGAACAATATTTAATTTATTTACAACATCATATGCGAACAATATTTAATTTATTTACAACATCATATACGAAAAATATTTAATTTGTTTACAAACATGTATATACGAACAATATTTAATTTATTTACAACATCATATACGAACAATATTTAATATATTTACAACATCATATATGAAAAATATTTAATTTATTTACAACATCATATACGAACAATATTTAATTTATTTACAACATCATATACGAACAATATTTATTTTATGTACAAACATGCATATACGAACAATATTTAATGTATTTACAAACATGCATATAGGAACAATATTTAATTTATTTACAACATCATATACGAACAATATTTAATTTATTTACAAACATGCATAAACGAACAATATTTAATTTATTTACAAACATGCATATACGAACAATATTTAATTTATTTACAAACATGCACATACGAACAATATTTATTTTGTTACAAACATGCATATACGAACAATATTAAATTTAGTTACAAACATGCATATACGAACAATATTAAATTTTGTTACAAACATGCATATAGGAACAATATTTAATTTATTTACAACATAATATACGAACAATATTTAATTTATTTACAACATCATATACGAACAATATTTAATTTATTTACAACATCATATACGAAAAATATTTAATTTATTTACAACAACATATACGAACAATATTTTATTTATTTACAACATCATATACGAACAATATTTAATTTATTTACAAACATGCATAAACGAACAATATTTAATTTATTTACAAACATGCATATACGAACAATATTTAATTTATTTACAAACATGCACATACGAACAATATTTATTTTGTTACAAACATGCATATACGAACAATATTAAATTTAGTTACAAACATGCATATACGAACAATATTAAATTTATTTACAAACATGCATATACGAACAATATTAAATTTAGTTACAAACATGCATATACGAACAATATTAAATTTAGTTACAAACATGCATATACGAACAATATTAAATTTAGTTACAAACATGCATAATCGAACAATATTAAATTTAGTTACAAACATGCATATACGAACAATATTAAATTTAGTTACAAACATGCATATACGAACAATATTAAATTTATTTACAAACATGCATATACGAACAATATTAAATTTAGTTACAAACATGCATATCCGAACAATATTAAATTTAGTTACAAACATGCATATACGAACAATATTAAATTTAGTTACAAACATGCATATACGAACAATATTAAATTTAGTTACAAATATGCATATACGAACAATATTAAATTTAGTTACAAACATGCATATACGAACAATATTAAATTTAGTTACAAACATGCATATACGAACAATATTAAATTTATTTACAAACATGCATATACGAACAATATTAAATTTAGTTACAAACATGCATATACGAACAATATTAAATTTATTTACAAACATGCATATACGAAAATATTTAATTTAGTTAGAAACATGCATATATGAACAATATTTAATTTATTTACAAACATGCATATACGAACAATATTAAATTTATTTACAAACATGCATATACGAAAATATTTAATTTATTTTCAAACATGCATATACGAACAATATTTAATTTTGTTACAAACATGCATATACGAACATATTTAATTTATTTAAAAACATGCATATACGAACAATATTTAATTTAGTTACATACATGCATATACGAACAATATTACTTTTAGTTACAAACATGCATATACGAACATATTTAATTTATTTTCAAACATGCATATACGAACAATATTTAATTTAGTTACAAACATGCACATACGAAAATATTTAATTTAGTTACAAACATGCATATACGAACAATATTTAATTTAGTTACAAACATGCATATACCAACAATATTACATTTAGTTACAAACATGCATATACGAACAATATTACATTTAGTTAGAAACATGCTCATACGAAAATATTTAATTTATTTACAAACATGCATATACGAACAATATTTAATTTAGTTACAAACATGTATATACGAACAATATTTAATTTAGTTACAAACATGCATATACGAACAATATTTAATTTAGTTACAAACATGCATATACGAACAATATTTTATTTATTAACAAATATGTATATACAAATGATATTTAAATTATTTACAAATATGAGTATACGAATAATATTTTATTTAGTTACAGTTGAGTAATATTTCATTTAGTTACAGATAAGTAATAGTGATATATATTTACAGATAAGTAATATTTATATATAGTTACAGATAAGTAATATTTTATTTAGTTACAGATGAGTATACGAATAATATTTAATTTAGTTACAAATACGCATATCTGAATAATGTTTAATTTAGTTACAAACATGCATATAAAATAATATTTGATTAAGTACGAATACGTACATACGACTATTAGTTTTAATAATAATTGAGTTACAAACATGCATAAATTAAATCTATATCCGTGTTTGTTAATCTAGTCTTATCTTATTTTGGTTTCGTTTCTTTGTGGTGTGTTCAGTGCAAAATAGTAGGTTGATTGAAAACAAGATGTGTAAATAAGGACAAAAAACCCACTGAGTTTACAGGTTTGTCATGTAATTAAAACCACAAAAAAGCAAACGATTTATAACTTTTGACGGTTATTTCACTTTTCTGCTTACAAATAGCATGCAAAATCTAAATAAATATAGCTATTACGAATCGAGACTTGCTTCACGAGTTTCTATTGATGCGGAGTAAAATAGAAGTAATGATATAAGAAAGAGACACATTGAAAAATATATGTTAGTCTTTGATTTTTCACCAAGCAGCCGTTATTATCTATTATAGGAGTTTCAGACATCATTTTTACGCTAATAAAGTGCACGAAGGATGTGGTTCTAATAGCAGGTTCTAATAACGAGCACTGCGCATCTTTTGTTCTAGTGATGAGCTACTAAGAATTGTTTTTACTCTCTTAGTGTTGATATCGATCACGTCATTTATGTATCTGAAGCTATCGATATATATATATATATATATGTATATATATAAATACATACACATACAAACACACACACACACACACACACATATATATATATATATATATAGAGAGAGAGATGTTTGGAGGTATATTTGGTAAAAAAAAACAGGGAAAAGTGCTCAATACTTTAGTAGAGCTAAGTATTATTATTACTCAACCTCAGGTTTTTTTGCTTATAATTATTGCAAATTGTTTTAATCGATTGAAACAATTTGTAATAATTTAAGCAAAAAACAAAAGAAAAACGAAGCAAAAAAAAAACAAAAACAACCCCCCCAAATAACCGAGATTGAATATATATATATATATATATATATATATATATATATATATGATCTAATTCTCAAAATCGGAACAACCGAATCATGATAGCAGATCTTCGACAAATGAAGAGCTCGATAGCTTATCTGTTGTATCGTCGAGTGGGAAATAATACATAGCTACTACATATATAATAGATGCATTTCATTAGCTAAAATAATAGAGGTCCCTATTTGATAGCAACAACTATCAAATGAGTTGGCACATAAACCGCTGTGTTGGAATTGGAGCTCACAGCTTAAACTGACTTCAATAGTGTCACTCTCCTTTAATATACAGAAACTGTAGACACGTGTTCGAATTACATCACTACATTATCAATAATAATTGATAATAATTATAATAAAATAAAAGTAACAGCTTTAATGTCAATTGCGAGCCTATTAAAATAAGTTTTTCCTTGCAATATTAATTGTAGAAATTGTGAACAATGTTTAGAGGGAAATTTGGATTGTAAACTTCCAAAACCAAATTAACGTATCCAATAAAACAAATGAATATATATATATATATATATATATATATATATATATATATATATATATATATATATATATATATTTGCTTTGCAATTTTACCTTGATTGAATAAAAAACTTCTATTCTCAATGTAACTTTTTACATAACTTTTGCGAAATAAAACCAAACAATAGCACCTACATTAGTAAATATGTATAAAACGCGCGCAAAAAGCGTTTTATACATAAAATATATTGTTAATTCTATCAGTTTGCTTTACGATTGCTCTCAGTTGGAGACATTTCAGGTGATCAATTATACAGTGAAACTGCATTGTTTCTCTTCTCCGCTAAAAACTTTGAATCATAAATGAATCAAATGCCTCGTGAATACTAAACATCTTTCTGAAAAACAGTATGTATTTACGTGATCCCCTTCTACTTCGGATATTTTAAGGATCGTCTCTGAACGCATATACAATGAGCTGCATCAGGCGGAGGAAGTTAGTACGGTAGCTCATCTCCTTTGACAAGGCCTGACATGAAGGACTTATGAAACTTAGATCATACGGTTTTACTGAACCTATATCTAATATAATTTGATCCTTCTTAGATAGGTTGTCCTTGGTAGACGTACATCCAAACAACATGGTATTAATGCAGGCGTGATTCAGTGCTCAAGCATTGTACCTTTAATATTTCTGATATTCCTAAACGGCCTTCTTGATAAAATTATGTCTGAGATGGATACATTTGTTGATGGCAACACGTTCCAAAATAGACATGAGTAATTAACGAATGTTCACATACCCAAGATAATGGCAGAAATCTTAGAAAACGACATTCAATTTGTAGTGGAATCCGTCCGTAAATGATGGGACATTTAATGCAATTTAACAAAGCTTCTTTCATGCAAGTTACAGGAAACCCTTTCAATCACCGATTGCCATGACTAATGATACCTAGTTGTTCAATGAGAGATAGTTGTTCAAACTCCTGAGCTTGATACTCACAGTCAACATGAATACTAACAAATACATTGAGGACATTGCCAAAGCTGCTGTGAAGAGGGTGGGCAATCTCTGCCGTGCTAGAAAATCACTCACACCTGAGAGTATCCTATATCTCTACAAAGCAACAGTTGGCCCAAACATCGAGTATTATTGCCACATATGTTGGATAGTGCATTATAGAAAGGGTAAAAAAGTGTTTTTAATCTAAAAGGTTTCGCATTATCAACCAATTTCTAACCCGAAATGTTGCATTTCTGTTCTTGTTATTAATGATGGTTGAAATAGAGGTCGTACGTATTTTTCAGCTGTGTTATTCGCCAAAATTCGTGAAAACTGTGCCTCTGCCCTGCCACTGGAATTTAACAGATTAAGCATAAGACTTTCGCGCATTTTCTATGAGCTCAAATATAATCTACGTCAGATTACTGCATCAATCCGTCTATAAACATCTCTATCTATCTATCTATCTATCTATCAAGTACTTTAATATAATGTTCTCTTATAAACTCATAGAACTTGTGCCTTCTGGACGTAATATTTCGATTGACCGACAAGCAGTAGAATCCACCCCTTTCATTGTTGTGGTACCTTAATGCCGGAAAGCCTTCTCCTGTAATAGTTTCTTCCTTCAGACTATGATATTACATCCCCATTTCCTGATTCTTTGATTATACTAACCTGCAGAAGTTTAAATGTAATCCGAATGGACATCTGGCTGCTTAAATCCTCGCATAAAACTCTGTAGATATGATCTCAAATATTTGTCCCTTACGGCCAAGTGCCAATAAACCTTTTTTGAGGTAAATAAGAGTAAGAACAATATTAAAAACACAAAATTTATTATTATTCATAACTCCATAGATTTCTATCTTTCTTACAAAGATATCCATTATATACATTTTGATATACGAACGAGGGCAATGGACGCTGGACAGATCCCACTTATTATACAACCTATCTTCATACGTATTCTCCGACAGATGAAATAACGGAAGTTCAAACAAAGAAAGGAAATGACTGGCTTTCTGTCTTTAAGAAAAAAACAGTTTTTTCTTTTAGAAAGTTATCCGGGTTATTGATATTGATTAATCAGAAGATCCATATTTGCGATTCAGTGAGAAGGTATATGAGGCTGTGGGTTTAGGCGAATCAGGATTGGTTGGCGAATAATAATGTTCATACTACACTTCCTCCAATAAAAAGAAAACAATTGTAGACAAACGTCTATTTCCTGATTAATAAAAAGTATCAGATTTGTTTTCAAACCGTTTCACGGTTTATTGAATGATTCCAAATATTGTCCTTACTTTTAACGACAAGCATGCATGTTTGATATCTCTATATTAATGGTATATAAGAAAAATTTCCCAGTTATTTGAGAAACCCAAAAGAAACAAAAGAAAACTGGGTGAAAAATAACAACAGAAAACAACTAAATGAAATGTTCAGGAAGAAATAAAAAAAACAATAAATACATGTTTGTATTGATGGAGTATGAAAATATTCCTTGTTTAAAGCTATTTTGGGAAATTTCATTATTATCAGTTACTTACACAATGGCAACATTATGGCACAATAACAAACTGATAACACATGATAGTCTAAATGCATTTAATATTTTCAAAAATATCTTAGCATTAAGTTTCTGCTGGCGGAACTACTACTATAGAATAATACACAACGGAGTTTGTAAATGTCTCCAGTGGACTATCAGCAAAAAAAAAAAAAAATTCAGTATAGCAGCAAGCCTTTGGAATAGATATGAAGAAAGAACTATTGTAAATCATACGCTATCTACTAGGCAATTCTGACAGCTACATACTTCAAAGTGTTGCTGCATATGCTTGTGTAATCTGCATAAACAACTACTCTCATAATATTAGCTAGGAACTCATCAGTGAAGATCAAAAAGATCAAGGCACAGGATAGAATTTTTGATAGTTTGTAATAATATAAATAAATTCACTGATCCTTTGTGATATTACAGTCAGCATATCAGCTGTTGATCTTGCAAAACGAAATCCACATTGCTTGTCACTGAATAGAGTGTTTTGCGGAGGTGGTTGACAACTTCTTCATTTATGACAGATTCAGACAACTTGCGATGAGGCACAGGCCACTGATTGATCTTTATTCAGATGCAGAAGATAGAATGTCAATGTTTTTAAATACTGAGCAGACTAGCAAGGTTTTCAAAGTGGTGGGAATCATTTTTCCTATACATAACCATTAAACAGCTTTGTAAGAATAGAGTTAATTTCGGTTGTAGCTTCATAATCACTAAATATAAAAGATTTTCAAGACTAGTTGCTTCGCCGCTATCGAGGTTCTTGGAACGTTTGACAACAACCCGGAGAGCTATATGTATATCACTCAGCGTGTTTAAAGTTATGGGGAAAATTACAGAGGTAGATGACCCTGATCACCAAATGCAGAAAAATATTAGAAACTATTTTGTGAGATCGGATTCTGAGAAAATCACTTCCGGCCTAATCATGGTTGTTAAAATATAATTCATATGCCTGTTCCATGCTGTATTATTCGCCAACATTCGTGAGAACTATGCCTCTGCCCCACCACTGACGTTTAATAGATTAAGCAGAGAACTTTCGCGCGTTTTCTAGAGGCCTTAATATTATCGACGTCGTATTGCCACATCTATCTATCTATTTATCTATTTACGAGGGATCTTTAATAAGTTCGAAGACTTTATTATACAGGCATTTAAAGTTACCGTAGGCTCTTGAAAATTCAGTATGTTATTGTTATACAACTTATAAGATTACTGGCCAATTTTTATGATTTAAGGTTCAAATGAACAGTTACAGCAGGAATTGGAATACCCCCTAATAAAGTCTGATTGTTACAGCTGGTGAATTTCAAAAATGCAATCTGGGCACGAGGACACTTTAGAAGAACGATATGCAATAACATTTTGTTTTAAACTTTGAAAAAAATGCCATAGAGACATATGAGATGATTTGGATTGCTATAGGACCATTTTGTATGAATCTGGCATTGGCTTTTAAATGGCATAAGAGTTTCAAAGAAGCAGAGAATCAGTCAGATATGATGAGATGTGTGGGAAGGGGAATGAAGAAAGTCAGAGCATCAGAATTGATTGGCCAAATAATAAAGTTCATGGTTAGGAGCCGTCGTGTGTATATAGAGGCAATAAGTGCACAGTTTGACGTCAGTGTGGGAACTGTGAAATTATTCGCGAGGAACTGAAGATGCGGAAGATTTGCACAAACTTTGTTTCAAGGGTGCGGCCAACAACTTCATCCTTCTCATAAACAATTTGACCAAGATGGGCATCAGCGCAGTCTCTTTCCCTCAATATAGTCCAGACTTGTCTACCTGTGACTTTTGGTTATTCCATGAGCTCAAAGAAAACCTTAGAGGCTGTCGTTTTGAGACAATTGAGGAGATGAAAGAGGCTGTGACGAGGGCCATTTACACGCTCACACAAGAGGACTTTCATGATGTCTTCCAGAAGTTGTTGGAACGATACAACAAATTCAGTTCAACCGGAGGAGATTAGTTCGAAGGAAACTAGAGTTTCATGTGTGTACTATCAATAAAAGTGCCCATACCAAAAATGTGTGGAAACTTATTGAAGGCAGCTCGTATCAATCTATCTATCTATTTATCTATTTATCGATCTAGCCATCTATTTTGTATGATCTATTGATGTCATATATTAGAGATTATATCTCTATCTACTACAATTTTCCATATCTATCTATCACTCCCTGTACATTATTATGCATATATATGCCAATCTATATTTATTTGTCTATCTGTCTGTATATCTGTATTAAAGGTATGTTACAATCTATCTATATCTGGAAGTGTATACTTATCTATCTGTCAAATTATCTATCTGTCGTTTTGTATCATATTTAATATTGAATTAAACATATTCACACTAGTTTTTGCACAATTTCTCGTTAATGACGCGTTTATACTTTTCATCTTCTCGTCTCTTCCGTTTCGATGTTATTTTCTCATCCTCGTTCATTTTCAGCCATTCCCAAAGCAACAACAATGGCGTTTTTGACATTAATTTTCAGTGCATCTGTCGCATTAAACGAATTATTTACGAGTAAATTTAAAGTAGATGAGGCGGATGTTTTAAATGATAATTAAATATTAGATTCTTAAAGATTAAATTAAAACTTTCTTGTACAATGCTAACAATAAAATGAGTCAAAAATATATATTATTTGTCTAATGTTATTAGCTATATAATTGTCTGATATATGGACTGGAGTGATGGCGGCCAGACGGCAAAGGAATGAACCTTTCTCGGAAGTTTCTAAAAAGAAAAAATATATATTGCAGAATTTAAGAAAAAAAGAATACATGTTTAAGAGTTCAGTTTGTATATTTTATAGTATGTTGGCCTATTTTTATAAACATTTTTAAGATATATAGTGTATGGAGTTTATGATACTCTACCATATAAATCAAATTTGTCTCAACATCCCAAGTATTTCACAAGAAAACCGCCAGTCATTTTTATATAAGGATCAAGGAAAAACAGTTAAAAAAACCCAGTTGATATTAACACTTTAACAAAGTTACTTGATCACGTGAGTTCCCCTACTTCCGTTTTACTCAGATCAACCGTCAAACTCTCCATTCAAGCTCACTACGTTCGTTATGCAACGTGAGAAGAAAACCGAATGTCTATGTGGCATTGTTCAATCAACAATAAGTCGAAATCGAATTAGACTGAAACTGTAAAGAAAAATATAAAAGCGAAAATTATTAACTTGTAAAATCTTCAGAACAATATATATAACATATAACTTTGCCTCATCTCAAGCACAGTGCTAGAGTGTAACATTGCAGAAACAAGCAAACAAAAGAAGGAATTAAAAAGCGACTCGGCATATTTTTTTAATTGCAGATGAAACGTGTTTATTCGAAGTTCTTTCCAAACAATGCATTTCATTATATTCCCAAAGTCCTTTCGCAAATATATGTGGTTTTTAAAAGTCCCAGTTCTTCCGCCACTTGACGCTCGTGCTATCTACCGCTTTCTCGTCCCCGTATTCAGACGTCCATCTTCCCCGAACGATTTACTTCTCTCTTGACCACGTGGTGTATTTTTCTCTCCTTTTCTTGTGACACAAACTCGCGCACACTTGCTAATTTGCACACGTGCTTCAACGGCTGCTGCTAATATTTTCGCAAGCCAGCTATCCTAAATCTGCTGCTGATTTTATCACAGTGCTTATATGCTCTCTATATCGATGATAGTATATCGATTATAGATTATCGATACTTATTGAAAACACTCCGATTCAAAATATTTCTAAGAACACTGCCAGGCACATCGTGTGAAATTTCATAAAAATTGGCCTTGCTGTTGTGGAGTTCATAGGGTTCGAACTCACACACACAGTATTCCTTTTATATAATAGTAGGTAGATAGATATAAGAAATGGTTGTGTTCATATTATTATTATTATTATTATTATTATTATTATCATATTATTATTATTATTATTATTATTATTATTATTAGTAGTAGTAGTAGTAGTAGTAGTAGTATTTAGCAGTACTACTAAAAGTAATAGTAGTATAAATCGAATAAAAATACTAGTTCTTCTACTACTTATAATAATAATAATAATAATAATAATAATAATAATAACAATCGATTTACAACGATTTAATAAAAAAAGTTTAACATTCAAAATGATTCTTTTGAAATTTGAATTACTTCCGGTCAATACTGCGCGTTCATACACGACCAAAGAACAAGATTACTGTGAACTAATTTACTTTTAAAAATAAATTTAGCATTGAAAGCAATAACTAACGAAGTTTTTCTTAAAATAGTTAAATGCATACTTAATATTTCAAACAAAATTTGTTGTTATCAACAGCAGCAACAACAACAAATCCTCTCGTAGATATGATTACACTTGCAATATTACATTTGCCATTGCC
Organism: Euprymna scolopes; assembly: GCF_053919585.1. NCBI lineage: Eukaryota > Metazoa > Mollusca > Cephalopoda > Sepiida > Sepiolidae > Euprymna > Euprymna scolopes. Next base: position 79,677,730 of record NC_136482.1, on the reverse strand, counting down.
AATAAAGAAAAATGAAAAGTCACCTAACCCACCACCAAATTTCTAACTTAAAAAATAAAATAAAATAAACACATTTTAAAACCTTTAATTACATTCTATTTTTCGTTTTCTTGATTAATAAACGCTAAAGATTTTTCCACTCATTCAAACTATACTGTATAAAAGACACTTTTGATTTATCTAGGCACCGCCAAAAATGGCCGAAAAATCAAGTTGTTGTTGTTTTTTAAAACGAAATTGAATTTATTAAAATCCATTATTTCTGAGTAACTTTTTTTTCCAAAAAGATAAAACTCTGAATTTTATCATATAGAAAACAGAATAATGTAAAACTTTTTCTACTTTTTTAAATTAAATGTTAAATGTTAAATTTTCCCAAAAAGTTAACAATTGACATTTTTTGTCTTGCACAAAAGCGTACATAAATATTTAAAAAAAAAGAAGGTTTTTGAAATAATTAATTTATTTATTTGTTGTCTAAGATTTAGGATGATTTTCTAAGAGAATATGCAAAAATATTATAATATAAGTACCTGGATTTCAAATAATTCCACTTATTCATATAGGCAACCAGTTATTTCGCGTCGATCTAGAGTCTAGATCGACAATGTTTACGTTTGCATTTGATAAAAAGCAAACTATGGAAGACCAAACAGGCCCCCCCTCAATTATTTTTCAGTGACGCAAATTTCAATGTATTATTAACGCTGAGGCTGGCCAGTACCAGATGAGTGACCATTTGTACGAGTTTGGTTTTTAATGTGTATGTGTGTGGGGGCCAGGCTCCCCAAAATAGGAGGGCAATTTAAAGCAGAATAAAAAAAAATTATTTCAGCGCGTTTGGTCCACCGTAGTCGAAAGGCGGCAAACGTTTTCAAACGGGATCAAAAAAATGATGCTATTTTTAACACAAAGGGCACAATATTTATCGAATTTTTTTTGTATCGATTTTTCAAAGCATACCCTGTTTAATAATGGTCATGCATTATTCGGCTCGCTAAAAAATGTTAATTTATTTATCAAAGATTTTAAAATGGCTTTTTTTGTATAAATATTTAAAAAAAACAAATTTTTGTTTTGCTTAACTTAAATTAATTATTTTACTTAACATATTCACCGAATTTCACACTTCAAAACTCAAAAGCGGGATAATTAAACACAATCGAAGTTCTGATATTCAGACGTCAAAATAAAGTATGCAAACAATTTTTTTTTAATCTATAATTCTGTCCCTTACAACAACACAATATGTTGTGTTCAGTTTCAGATGATTATTTTAAGCATATTTGTACCCCCTCAAAATAAGGGGGGTTGTAAGCAAAAAAATATATATATAAATATCGTTTATGAAAAATAAGTACACTGTTATAAAGTTCATTCTTCCCTTAATAATCGCTGAAAATTTCGTATTGATCGGATAATTACCTGATTTTTGGTAGATTTTTAAAAAGACGGTCCGTCAAAAAGTACTTACCTGCCCCCCCCCCCAGTTTCGGCGGTGCCTAGGTTTATCAAACGGAATTTGTTTTGACAATGATAGCAACTGGTGCCGATAGCTGTCATATTTGAAAAGCCGCCCATCTCCCCTGCCTTTAATTTACAAAAATAAAAATAATAAATGTATATTTAAAAAAATCCCTATTACCTGCTTATTTGTTAAATTTTATGCCTTCAACAATAAATGCGAAAAGCATGAAATAACCAGCAATATATAATTCTTTTATTTGATCAACTGATTTTAAAGAGTGTCAAGAATAACCAACATGAAGAGACTACGCTCCAAAACAAATAAGAAAAAATAACTATAACCAAAAGCTTTTCTAACTTCTTATTACTTGTGTTTTAAAATATTTTAAACATTTACTTTTAATTCAGGTTTGGTAAATATATTATGTCGAACTGAAATATAATAGTCACTGATCTCGTTTGTCTTCCGTTTACGATGTCTGATGATTGGTTTTGTGTTTTTCTTCGTTCAATAAAGCAGAAAAGTAAATGTTAAGGCGGTTTGATATGTTATTTCGTTAATATTTGTTTGTTTTGTTCATCTCTAAACAAACTATCGCTTACATCATCTTAAAAATGAAACAGTGACTAATTTTGACAAATTATTTAAATGCAATGAAAATGGGTTAAAACAGTTTATGACAAAAATATCGTTAGGTAGATAGAAAAATAATTTTATTGCGTCGGAGTTATTTGGTGGTTATTTTTCAACCCCAGTCGGCAATCGACCTAGATTTTTGTTTATTCTTTCATTATGACCAATAAATTTTTATAATTGTATAGAATGAAGTCTTAACATTGAAATATATACAATATCACCATTACAATCACGTCCTTTTTGCTTTTTTATGAAAATGTGAACAGAACATTACTTCCTTGTTTTTCAATACATAACGTTGCAGCGTGGGTAATTTTTGCTAATATATATAAAAGATTATAGTTCCTATTTGTTTATTTTTTTTCAAATAGACACCTAGAACCATATATATTCTAAAATATTTTCAATTTAATGGAAGGAGAGACTCCATAAAGCTTGGCATTCGGAAAAAAAACGCATTTTCAGTAGAAATGTAGACATTACAAAAACATGTTTTATAAATCTGATTGTTATTGTTTCCTATAAAAATACCTTTTCAAAAATATGTTGTTTTTATATTCCTCTACATTTCTACTGCTTCATACCAGCGTAACTGTGACGACAGACATAACTGAATTGTTCTTTCTTCAAATAATTAAAAGGAAAAATATTTAAAAAAAAAACGTTTTGCATTGATAAGTAACATTTTAGTTTTCGAAGCTCAGATTAAACTATAATAAATTCGATTTATTTTAGCAAATATATTGTCATGTATTTCTATAAAAAGTACGTTATTTTATTTTCCTTAAAATCAAAAAGAAATGCTAATAAAAGATTCAAGAGTTTGAACATTAGTGAAAAGCGAAACTCATTTATTTCTGAGAAACATCCGGTGTGACACAAATGATCAGACATTTATATCAAGCAATGTCAATTTACTGATACTCCCTTTTAGGTTAGGAACAAAGTCTAGTATATATTCAGATACTACACTTCATTGTTTCTGTCTTTGGTTAGTGAAAGTAAAATCATTCTTGTTTAAGGCAATTTATACTTGTTTTTTGTTTTGTTTTTTTAACTCAAAATGCACACTTTTGGAAAACTGGATGTCTTCATATTTTAAGTCTAACTCTGCACTCATGAATAGCTAAGTAAATATGGACAATTTATACAATCTAATTCATCTTTACACTTTTATAAACCACCCTGAGTTAAATATTATAAAATGTACAAAGTGAGAATAAAAAACGTAATGTTATATAGTGGGAGTAAAACGAGATACACTATCCATACTTAAATAGCGAGAAATTTACAGCATTTCCGCTAGTTTATATCACAGATATAGATTAAGTTAAATAAGACACGCTTTCATTAAGTTTTCAGTCGTTACTTGTTATCACAAAAAAATCGCGAAATCATTATAAAAAGTCACTTCAATGCTTTTATCTAAGATCTTCAGGCAGTCGAGCCGAATTTTTCTCTTTCCTACTTTTCATTGTTTCATTAAAAAGTGACTGTTATTATTACTACCACCACAACCAATATTGCTGCTGCTACAACTACTAATACTAGTGATAATGCTAACACTACTGCTAATAATAATACGGCTGTTATTGCTGCCACGTTGCTGATATACATTTTTTTTATATGTTGTCGCTTTTATATAGGATATTTTCGCTCTCATTAGTGACGTGTTTCTGAATGGAAATTGCCGAAGGTATGTATTGAAGAAGTGCGACATTAGTAACAACCCAGCCAATCAACGCTGTTAAGACAGGGTGAAGGGCACGAGAGAGAAAAAGGATTGGGAGAGAAATAGAGGGAGATTTCCACTCTGCTCGATGCTAAATTTATGTTCACGGCTGGATCATTCTGTTATATTCGCAGACATTTTTAATAGTCTCAAAGTAAATATTTCAGTAACATAGAAATATTTTTTGGCTACAAACCGATGACAACTGACGCAGATAACTTGGTCATTTGTTTCTGTTAAAGAATATTCACCTTGTTCATTATTTATTTATTAAGCCACGTTCATAAAATATTGTCGAAACTGTATCCCTAAAATGTAGGTCAATATTTTATAGTATATTTAGAATGATGCATGTATGATAATTGACCATTTTATTCTGAATTCACTAAATAGGGCCCAACTTTAATCTTTTTCAAGGCATATATAACTAAAATATTAAAAAAAATAATTATTTATATTTTTATACCTACAGAGACTAGTGTTTGATGGTTACGCAATCATCAGTGCAGGAAGTGATAATTACTGGTCATTCCGTGACTCGAACCCAGGAAGCAAAGTCAATCTTGGCTTTGCAGGCTGGCGTTTTCACCTCGGCAACCAGGAATTAAGATACTTCTGAAGTAATGTAAACAAATAAAGAATTTAATTAAGTAGTGTCCAATTCTTTAACTTCTAGTTGTGTATTTTGTTAACTCAATCAGTAGGAAAACAAATGTCATCAACTCCTGCCACGCTTTACAAATTTCGGTACAAAACGACGAACAGCTGTCGCTGGATGATCATATGAAAATATACAATAACGTATGAAGTCCTCTTCTAAGATTTTTAGTCAGACAAGTTTATGTCCTTATACGAAGATAGTACTCAATATGAAGTTGCTAAACTTTATGTCTAGAATATATATAGTACATATTCTAATATATCTAGAATATATATAGTACATATTCTAATATATATATATATATATATATATATATATATATATATATATATATATATATATATATATATATATATAAGTTAACGTGTGTGTGTGTGTTCATTTCCTTACGTAATAACTCTGTCAATTTTAAATCTACAGACTCGAAATTTGATATACAGGGTACTGAGATTTGGTAAAATCGATGTGATCCGTTTTCGGCCAGAAATTTGGCTGTTAAGGGGTCAGAGTTCGACGATCTGACCTTTGAGAACTCTACCAAACTCCTCCGATAATTTTGGGTCTAAACACTTGAAATATTAGTTATAGGTTCCTTGGACATAGATCTAACTTAATAACTTTATTTGAGCCCCAAAACATAAATGTTAAACGGCCATAATAGGGGTCAAAGTTAAAAAAAAAGTTGACGCTTTTTTTTGCTCAACATACACCTTCAAACACCCGGACAACGCCGGGTTGAAATGCTAGTATATATATATATATATATATATATATATATATATATATATATATATATATATATATAAAGGTAAGGCTGGAACATAAGGGGTTTTAAGAAAAAAATTAAATTCAGAGAATGTTGTTTAATAGGCGTTTAATGATTATGCATAATAGTTACTGCAATGCTAATTTATGTGAACATTACACGGGAATTTGCAGCAATATCATGCCTGCTAAAAATACACCAAAAATTAAAATTTTGGTAATATTCTTTATTCGATAGTGACATACTTATTGTTAAATTTCATAAAGATTGGATGCATCTAAATTTTCAGGAAGAGCTTTCACTCCCTTCTTGCCTCATTTTTGCATAAACCTAAATCAAACTAAATATGGCCCACCTCATTCTTCATTACACCTGGAAAATGTGTTAAAAATTCATAATAATCAGTAAATTAGTTTATGAATGTATACTGTTCATATATCTATAAATGAATATATATAGAGATGTGTAAAATATATTTTATGCGCACATAACTTAGTTGTTATGACAACACGGAAAGATCATGGGTCAGCCATAAAAGAAACATCCAGGAAAAATGTTAAAATATGTGCGTGAAGTAGTAGTTTAAGTAGGTTCAGAGGAAAAGTATTGTCTGAGATGAGGAATTAGATTCAAGAATGATTCCTATGACAGAAATGATGGAGGTTACGTCAGAGGAAAACAACAACAAATAAGGGAAAGAAAAAAACAGTTTTATGCGAGAATATTTGTTCCATTATTACATTCTCCTTCTAGCTCTCGTGTCAAAATCTGCGTGAATATTATAGACAGAGAGCGACAAATAAACAGCGTGCAGCGATTGGTTGATTTTAAGTGCGACTCAGTCACCTGACAAAGAGGAGCCTCACGTAGCAGCAGCAGCAGCTCAGCAGCAGCAGCAGCAGCAGCAACAACAACAACAACAGCAACAACAGCAACCATAATAATAATAATAATAATAATAATAGTAGTAGTAGTAGTAGTATTAGTCCACTGACTACTCAATTATAAATGCTTGCTACTAATTGAAAAAAAAAATGAATTTAATACTAAAAAATAAAAAGCAGTGTCTGCACATGATTACACGAGTTTCTTTCTTTTTTTTTTTTTTTTTACAGTTTTATCGTTTAAATTCAGTTGAAATTTATTTTGCCGTTTCTGCTTTCTTTTTGGAAACATCTAAAAATTTATTATTATTATTTTTTATAACATTTCTTTTTATAAAACACTTCTTCGAAAAGATGAGAATCTAAGCTTGGCTAAAAAAGGAAGACAACTTTAATAGGATTATTTTTTTAGCTCTTTCTCTAAAAGGGCATGAAAAATTAAATCTTCTATTCTTCAATTCACAGTAAAATTATGGTTAATTCCATTTGCGTTTCCTAATTCGTTCTCGTTTTAACATTTTAATGAATCACGTTATTCTACTTCATATTATCAGGTGATGAACTTTGACTTCCAGTAAAAAAATAATATTAATATTTTCTATTTGACGATAAGTCTTAAATAAATATATTGTTATTGTCGGTATTTAAAAACCGCTCAAAACAGTGTGGTAATACACGGCATATTTCAACGATAATGGTCCAGGAAAATGATTTTTCTATACGACCAATGTTCCCTCATTTTAGGAACTACTAGCACGTATCGGACCAAATATAGAAGGAATACTACACTTTAATCAATTGACTTTTTAAAAACATTTTAGACTTCTGTTATTATCGCAAGCTTTGTTCTTTGGCTTTGTCCACATTCCTATTATAATGTAAAACTTTACGCAAAAATTAACCCAGAACCATATATTTACATATTTAGGGAAGACTGTTCACATTTCGCGTATAGTGTGTTTTAGTTTTCAGAATGTGTTTTTTTTTTCTGAAGATTAAGATACCATTCAGAAAACCTCTTGAGTTTCAATTTTCACATGATTGGTCTAGAAGAGAGAAGAAACTATGATCCAACAGACAACGCATTGTGTGGCCCAAAGTAGAAGATAATAGTATATCTTAGAGAAAGGCAAGTTAGGTTATTATATGGTAGTTCGGTGGTTCTTAACCCGTGTTCGATTGAATATCGGAAATTCTGTCCACCTTTCCCAGAGGTTCGATAAAAATCCTCTAACACAAATCATCTACTTTCTTATCATTTTGTTCTCTAATTGGGGATTGGGCATCCATCGGATGCCATACATTCACGCGTTATCTTATACATTCCAACTCAATGGCCGTTTTAAGATTCTGACTGCCTCCTGACTGTTAAGTGCAATTGGTTCTATCTTTCTTGCACTTGGTTCACTGGGTATATTTCCTAGGTAGTTTTTTAAATTCTTTTTCATGCCCGGTTGATCATATAATTACTGGAATGATGAAGATCTTCCTAAGATTCCAGTTTCTTTTCATGTCGTACATAAGACTTTGGTATTTCGTTATCTTTGCCCTCTCGGCTCTGTTTAACCCAGTATCATTGGGAAGGCTAACTTCTACTAAGGTTACTTCTTTCTCCTATTGTTCCATATATCAGGTTTAATAGCTCCGTTTTCTCGGTATGTAGCTGTTAGAATTTCATAGTCATAATTTATATAGTATGACTTATTTTAATTTTTGTCTTGTATATGTCTCCAGTTTTTGCTGCCACATTCGATATTCAACTCTTACAGATGGCCCAGCGGAGATATTCATACACTCAATTATATCGCATTGTGTAGTGTTTTGTGTAGTAAACAGCGGATAAGTATTATTTTTGGTTTATTTTCAGCCTTTTGTATCCCGATCAAAAAATAACATTCTCGTAAGATTGTGTAGGTTACGTTCTTGTGGTGGAAATCAACGTTCAACGCATACTTTCCAGTATCAAGTTTAACACTGACTACAAAGAATTCGGAGATCCGAACATAGCCCAAACTTATATCGACCGCAGCACTAGCGACGATAACTCAGACTTATGCATTATACGAACTGTCGATGTTTGATTTTCTAATAACTTAGAAGATGTGTTCAAAAATTGTTAATTAAAAAAGTGACAGATAGTCGTTAAATGCGATACTGGATTCTTAACGAGATATTCCAAAATTTGCGGAAGGAAAGTCTACAATATCAGAAAATATTATGGAACACAAAAAGCCATTGTCCTTGACGGGATTTAATATATGCTAAGACTTTTCGGTACAACATCTAAATTGTTCGATCACTGAAGAAAGGAGAAAGAGGTCCGTCGATTTGGCTATGTTATTGTTTAATAAGGACATATCAATTAGATTTAAAATATTACTTATTTTTTCTTCTGTTAAAATGTGAAGAATTCATGTAGCAAGAAAAGTCACGATCGTAAAAGACAAGAAAACCATAAAAAGCATATTTTAAAGGATCAAAAATGAAAAAAATAGTATTATGTGGGACAACATTAAACACTAACAAGGTCAACCACTGCAATTACAAATGTAGCAAATAAAACAATGTTTCTTCATGCATTACAAGAACAAATTATACGGATTATTGAAGAAGAAACAATATATTGAAGTTGAAAGTGCATTTTTGTAAAACTTTATTTGGAGCGTTATCGGTAATTCTTCTTTTTTTTACATGGGATAAGGATTATTGAGTGTACAGTAATCAATGGGATAATATCATAGTAATTGTTAGCAATGGAGATTTGATAAAGTATCTTACTTAAGGGGGCGGTTTATCAGGAATTTATTTATGTTGGACTTGAAGACATCCAAGTTGTAGTCAGGTGGAAAACATGCAAATGGAAGAGAGTTCCACAGGCGTGCAGTTCTAAGAAAGAAGCTTTGTTGATGGAATCTACGTTTTGATTTAGGCACAGATAAAGAATGGGGAAATTAATTGGCAGTGGTTTCAGCTAGACAGGTGTTTTTTGTGGAATATTGGCGAGGGGGACCAGAGATTAGAGCTCAGACAAGCACTGGCCATGGAAATAACGATAAAACAAAGACAGGCTCGCAACGTCTCTTCTGTGGGAGAGAGGTTGCAGGGAAGAGAAAAGGGCATCCCCCACTAGGCCACGAAGTCTATTTTGTACTCTGTCAAGGCAGGATAGGCTGTTTTTAGCAGCTCCTGCCCAGATGTGGCAGCAGTACTCCATCTTTGGAGTACTTGGCGTTTATATAGATAGAAAATTGCATCAGCAGTGAGAAATCTTCTGGAGCGGTAGAAGGATCCTATCACTTTTCCAGCGACCTTGGCAACAGAGTTGATCTGCATGTTCCATTTCAGGGCAGGAGTAAAAGTCAAACCCAGGAGCTTATCAAAACATGAAGCCTCCCCTAGACGAGAGCCATCCATTTCAATTGATGCCACATGGGGATCACAGCATTTATGATGTAAAGATAGGAGCTTGGTCTTAGATGCATTAAAGATAACCAGTCACCTCTTCCTCCACTGCACCACGCACTCAAGATCAGAGGAAAGAGAATCAGAGAGAATTTTGTCATTTACGGCCTTTGATGTGTTGCCATAGATGGTCGTGTCATCAGCATAGATGTCAAGGAGGAATTTATTAGAGAGAAAAGATTTTACTACTTTCATTGATTGTAACCGATTTTTGCCGTGAACTTTCACGTTTATAATGTATTTATTTCGAAATACAAGACAGGTCGCTAAAACCTATCACCCTCGCACGTTACTACGTACGGAAAAAGGTACTCATCAACCAAAAAGGAGTACTATGTATTCTTTGTGCAGTCACCAAATTTCATCAATTTGTTTATAGAAGATATCTTGTGTTATAAATTGTCCATAAACCACTTCTTATGATGTAGTTTTAAACAGGAATTACCAACGCATACTGTAAGCAGACTACAAAAATCGAGGACCATTCACCCTAATTACATTTATAGAATATGATTTATCACGTAATCAAAACAGTTATACTAACGGGTTATCTAGATTTATTAAAAAATATGATTGAAGACGCAGTAGTTGCCTCTCTACTAACTAAGACCTAAGTAAAAATTACATTGTCTGACGCCATTAGAAAACTCCAGTAAGACTCGAAAAAATAAAAGAAAATGCGCTAGAGGATGATTTGAAAAGTTAAAAAGAAATGTAAGACACTACAAAATGTCGGAAGTGTATTAAACTGTGATAAAGTAGTTATATAACACAATCAAGTGGTTCTTTCTATAGAATTAGAGAAAAGAATACTAACAGAGTTTTATGTCGCTTACCCAGCCATTTTGAGATTACAGCAGTGTTTGATAGATTATTACTAACCTATACGAAACTAGGACGTGTAAAATGTCATGAATATGTGCTTAGAAGTTGGAGACAACATTCTTTCGGATATTCAAAAGCAATAAATCTTACTGGAAAACAGAAACAGTGCATATTTAGATAATGATTTCCATAGTAAAGAAACCAAAGTTTATCTACAATAATATAATTTTAGGGGGGGGGGGCAAACTAATGGATTTCGTGTTCGACACATTTCAGTTTCCAATCCCATAAACAGATACTGGTCAACGAAAATAAAAAAAAAAGTTCAAGATTATTCACTTGATTTTAACATCCATAAAAGTTAACATCCATAAAAATTGACTCCACACGGAATTAAGCTAAAAATGAGATGTTATGGATTTCAAATCTATATGGATTCTTCTAAACATTATGTATAAAACAGCCCTCGACAAAAGAAAGAGCAGTCTTCTTTAAGAAACTATTTTGTACTTCTGTAATTATACTTATGTAATGTATTCTGAATACACCACCGTGTGGTCTCATTTATTATCGGTCATTCAAGGTCATAATATTCATAATGTCTAATGAACCTCTGTACAATAAAGGTGAAGTAGGAAATGGAACTGATTAATGTATCATAATCAAGTGTTCCTCTACATAGTGTTTTATTGTGCGGAATGAATGATTAAAAAAATGCACTTTGTATATTAATTTATTTTAACAGTAATTATTTAATCAGTCAAAAGTTGTTTCATAACGATATGCAATACGTTGCCATGTTTTTGATCATTATGAAACCCTCAAGGTGGGGTGAGCCACTCTTGCAGTCACTCGCAATGTCTTTTTGATTTTCAGATCTTTATTCCTTTTCCAATGTCTTTTATCACGTTTTGCATTCAACAATAACAATTTACTATTATAGTTTATTGCCAGTTTCATGATAGATGCAATTTTCACTCATCCTCTGCATCTAATTGACAATCTCATTAATTCTTATCATCGAATGGCTCCTGGACGTTAATAAGCGGTTACTCATTAGTATTAAAAGTATTAAAATATATCGATTTGTATTATCAGCTGAATGCAAAAAGAAAATGTCATTTGCTGGGCGATTCTGAGATTATAATAAGAATAAGAACCTATTTGGCTAATTAAGAAGATCAGAACGAAAAAGACAAAAAACGAAAAGTATTATATATGCACGTAACTGTTGCATGACTAAACCAGACAATTTGATGAAATAAAACTTCAGTGAACACGAACAGAGATACATCAAGTTCATTAGTTTTTTTTCTGTTTCATAATGCATAAAATTAAACTTAGACATTTTTAATAGTCTTACTCTTAAACGTCTCTTGTGCAATTATTTCGAAACATATTGTTGACGCTATTATATTCTGGCTACTTCCGTCTGTTACGATCATGCTCACGTTGGGGCTACGTAAAGGCGCTAATGTAAAAAAAAATGTTTTTTAAATTAAGGAAAAAAAAGTTCCTCTAGGTTTGATATATTTCCCCGAACAAGAGGAGGTGGGGAGGCTCTTACAAAACCCCGTAAAATATGGAATGAACGAACGAACAGTACAGTGAAAGTAACGGAATACAAACACAAATATTAAAATTTAAATCGATTTATTTACAGTTATAGATTATCGGAGAAGGGGGGGGGGCGGAAGAAAATGTGAGATTAGACAAAAAAACAATCAAACAAACAAAAGAAATCATGAGGATAGGAAGGTCTTGCGATAATGTCTAAAATGCCGAGCGGAAAATATATCAATAAACAACAAAAAAGGCAAAAAAGGAAACGTTAATTCATCAAACGAGAGAGAGAGAGAGAGAGAGAGAGAGAGAGAGAGAGAGAGAGAAGACTTAGTTCGTTCTTTTTTTGTGTGGGTTTTCTTCGGCAGATTTCGTAATTTTAGATTTTAGTCCTGGGCGTATTGGTTTGCCTGGCATCATCGTGTTCAAAAACACACATCCAAAACTCTGGGTCATTTTGTCATCCTCATCTCCTTTGCTGCTCAATTCACTTTTAACAACAAATTCCACTTGACCTTTTGTTCGCATTGGCAAATTTCGCCTCTCGAGTTCGCTAGTGAAATGTCTTTCGACGAAGCAGTTTTCCGACAACACGATCTTTATCGAGATTAATTTAAATGTTGCAAGTCATGTTTTTGTTTGGAATTATTTCGTTAATATCCCTTCTTCTTCTCTATTCCTCTCCTTTGTCAATGGTCAACAAGTTTGTTCATTTAGTTTCTCATCGGTGAGTGTTCCATACCCACCAAAGCTTAGCTTCATTTTTGTTGACTACTCAGAACAGGGTTTCATCGTCTGTTCGCCATGCCCACTTGCTGAAAAATGTATAAAAATGTATTTCTTTTTTTCTTCCTCCTTTTTCTCTTTTCGCCTTTTTCAGCCGTATTTTGCTTGCATCTCTTTTTTCTTGTCCATTTTTGGAGGTAAACAACCCGGAACCAAAAAAACGGGTAAGGCAGTACACCACTGCCCTGTAGCTTATCAAATGGCTTATTCATCCCTACGTGGTAGAGTGGGTGTTAAGACGTGTTGAGCCTTTTCGTCGACTCTCTCATCCTCCTTCATTTTCCCTACGCCCTCTCTTTCCCTTGTTAGAGATTCGGCATCTCTTTCACTGTAAATTCTTATACCTCGGCGATAATTAAACAAAAATGCAATATATTTCTTCCATCGGCAACAAAATGAAATTTAAAAGGCTTTCTTTCTAAAACACAATCTAACGCGGCGATTATGTGTCATGCCCCCACTCACATAAACCGATTTATTTACAGTTAAATCTGAAATGAAAAATTCGGACAAATTTAATTTCTCACCGGGTCCTATCCATGCCCAACTGTCACTACATAATCTAATCCGATCGGATATTACTGCATTTAACCAAGCTAGAACAACCAAAAATTAAGATAAGTTTATCTTCTCTTCTATATAAATAAAATGAACTCATTTTTTCCCGTAGAATTTTGACCTTAATAGGAATCAAAATCAAGATATTTTATGCAAATATAATATGCACAAACGGCAGAACAATATCTGAGGTGTGTTATAGGCTTATTATTTCTCAAATTCCTCGATAATCTTAGATTTCTATACTTTTTCTGCTGAGAAGTCACGGCCAAAATCGGTTAAGATCAATGGAAGTGGTAAAATATTTTCTCTCTAATAAATTCCTCCTCCCCCTGCCACCACTTAACACCGTTTGGGGATCGTTCACAAGGAACAGTTGAGAAGAGAACACCGGTTTGGCTTCGTAGTTCTTTCATGTGAAGTTATTTAAAATCACTAAACTAAGCTGCAGTGCTCTGTGGCGTAGTGGTTAGCGTGCTGGACAATTCACATTATATTTTCACGTTCGCGCCGACCTACCGTAGTCGTTTTTTTTTTTTTCCTAAACAACTGGAATGGACTTTTCTTGGTGGCCGAACTGTTAACGTTGCAGATGTTTTTTTTTTGTTTTTTTTTCACACTTTATTTTCCTACTTTTACTCATGACTCCGGGTTTGATCCTTCCTACTTACCTACCATAACATTTTTTAAAACTCCCCCCCCCGTCCCGGAAACAAACACTCGGGCAACGCCGGGTACCCCCGCTAGTTCTTAATTAATTTAAAACTTTATGAGGACACCATGTATAAAATTGGCTTTATGAAAATCTCGAAATAAAAAAAAGTCATGCATTCAATACACATGTGTAGAAGTAGAAAGAAAATGAAAAAAACCCCACGTACTCTCTTTTTTCATCGTCATCCAAAACCACGTATCTCGTAGTCTTCACGGTTTTCTATTTGCATAATTTTTCTAGATAAACAATTAGATATAAAACATAAAACATTAACAATGATATAAAGTCACTCTTTTAGCATTTATGTAACGTTATAGAATCAATTACAAAATCACTTGCCAAATTATCCCTTGCCCCCTCTCTGTATTTCATCACCTGATTCCCTAAGGGCATATTGATTTGAATCTTAAATTATGCTTTTGACGTGGCGTGAATGATCTCCAGTTCAAACCTCGTAAATAAACAAAAAACCGAAAAAAAATCCATTCAATTCCGAAATTAAAGGCATATTTCCAACCAAAGACCCCCCCCAAACAAACAAAAAAATACTGAATAGTAACTGGACACCTTAATTACATAATAGCAAACAAACCTTAAATATAAAACGTCAATTCTGAAATCGGTAAACAGTGAAGAATATATGAATCGGCCACAATAATTACACATGAAAAAACTACGACACTAATTTTTTTTTTATTAATTTGATATTAAAATGACTTTGATGAATATAATCATTTGTTAAATTAAAAATAATTCACTTAAATATTATGAGAGAAAAATACTATATATATATATATATATATATATATATATATATATATATTTAATTGAAAATACAGAATGCTTTTTTAAATGCGGAAAACTTTAAATTGACAACTCTATTTTCTTTAATAGCAATTTATTTGGCAATTTAGTGTGAAAAGAGTCACAACCGAGTAGTGTTTGTATATTGCGTGCGATACGATCAGTTCACTGAGAGAAATATTTGAACAATAATTTCACGAAATGGACCTATCAACTGGCAATCTCGTTCGTGCGATTTAACCCAATTAGATTGTTTTCTTTGGGTATATCTGTAATCTCACCGCTACGCTGATAAACCAGACACAATAGATACCCTGGAAGACAACATACGACGCGTTCTTGCCGAAATACAGTTTAAATTAATGCGTAGAGTTCGTGAAAATTGGACCTCAACCTCTGCTGTATACGCGCAAGACGCAAATTATAAATGACAAAAATTAATCTTTGGCATAAACCACATATTTTTACAATGAGAATATTTTTCTTTGATCTATTTTAATTTAAAGTTTATCGCTTCTAAAACTAATATCCTATATAAATATTTTGAGAATGGGACGTTTCGGCTTGACTGATTCGGCTCAGGAGTTTTGGACTCAACCGATTTGTACGTTTGCAATAAGAGGATGGCCGATCTTAAATATAGAACATTCATATAATAGCACCATATTAATAGTATTAATAGTATTAATATGGTGCAAGAGTAAAATGCACTAAATTTATTAGTTGATGAAATGTTGAAACAATGCATAAAATATACTTAACCCATAGAGTTTTAAAAATAAGTGGATGAATCGAATAAAGTCAAATGGCTAACTCTGTCAGCTATTGATTACTTGATTGAATCACAAGTTAGAAATCCGTATTAACGTGAATAATTCTACTAAGATCCGAATCCAGAAATCTGTAGAAAGTGAAGCTATAATTAAATTTTGCCACAATTACATAATCGTTGGCAAGTTAGGTCAAATGTAGAATAGATATCTAAATTGGTGACTTAAACATTTTAAAAACTCATTATTATTGATGAATTAATAGATATTGTAAATTTTATTTTTCATAATTTCAATTTATCTTATCTTAGAAAGCCATACGGAGAAGCCCAGTCTTAAAGTAGGATTAAATAAGATATTCTAAATTATGCAGGTTTCGTATTTATTATTATACTCGTAGAACAAAATCTCTATTGATTATTATATTGTGTACAATATTTAGTAGTAATTTCAAAAGTTAAAAAGAAATATGTTTTTGGTGCCATCAGCTAGCATCGAAACCAAGGCATTAAGCTATTCAGCGATATTCACTTACATAAACCTAAAAATATATGGGTATAAAAATTTTAAAAATAAACGCAGTTTAATATCTAAATGTATATTTGCGCATGCGCAGAGTGGAACTTAAAATCATCTTACGCCTGTCAGGTTCCAATTTTAAAATTTCTGCCCTGATGAAAGTAAAGATAATTTTCGTGAAAATATATTTTTTTATATCAACTTTGTTTCCATTCGTAGCCAAGAGTGACCAACAAAATGATGTTTCCTTACAAAGAGAAAATGTTATATATAAAAGATTATAAATATACAAGAAATAAATGTTACCATAGTCAATAAAAGTTACTTTTATGGAAGAAAAGTTCATTGGTTTGTATTTTTAAGTAGTTTGTAAAAAAGATGTGTTTTTAAATTCACGAACCGGTTAAAACAAATCAAAATGGCAGCGACTTTGAAATGGAGAGCACCGTTTTCAATTTGAAGGAGGGTACCTGAACATTCTGTGTTAACAATTTAAGAGAGTTCCGTCAACGAGGAATATTCATAAACATATTTTAATATCGAAAAACAAAGAAACAAAAACAGTTTTGAAAAAACAATGAAGCTTTACTTACTTTAGTAAAATAATCCGAAACAGCAAAATGGGATATTAAAAAAGTTTTTTTAAAGCAAAGAATCAATATAAATATGAATACGAAGAAAATGGCGCCCTTTTCAAGCAGAACGGCTTCGTTTCAGTTTTACAGTATTGAACGGTGTAGTATTGCGCCGTCGGATTCAGAGTTGTACTATTGTAATGTAAAGAACACGCAGAAAGGATTGTAATCAACTGAATTCCTTCTAGTACACTGAGAAAAAAGCGTAAACAGATATATAAATAAAAATAAAAAGGTTATGTAAATGTTTTTAAAAAGACACGTAATCACGTGAGCAGGATTTTTTCCTTCTTTTGATACGATGACAAGTAACGTTTTTATTTTTTATTATTTATCCATTTATCTATTTTCGAAAAATGTGCCACGTGCAAGTGGAGAAGGAAAAACAGAGTTATGCAAAATTTGTGTCGAGAATTGTCTAAAGTTCCGACTTTTTTGGCTTTCACTTTAATAAGAACGTTAATTCTTTCTGTGGAGTACAGGCACGAACGCAGACCCCACAATTTTATTATACCATCCCTATTTACGTTGAAACATACTTATCAAAGTATTCTATATCAAAAACCCTTTTAAACGTTTTTTTTTCATTTTTTATTTCCAGACTTTGTGGGCCAGGCGCGAACGCAGACTCCACAATTTTTATGAACCACCGTTCTGCCAGATCAAACTAACCCATTCCTGATCCTCGATACATCTTCTATCATTATATGTAATCAGTTTTTTTTAAAATAGCCAACCATATAGGAGCCTATTTGTGACCAGGTATTTATTTGTTCCCCCAAATTTCGAGCAAATTAGGCACAAGGCCGATTTTCAATGTAAGGAGTGAAGGGGAAATGGGAACCAACTCCCCGAGAGCTGGATAGTGGCAATTGGTATGAAAAGTTGCCCCTACATTCACCAAGGTCTTATACGTGGGGTCGCCCCCACATATGGTCTTTGCTCGCAGTATCTGCCGGGACAGATAGTACACTTTGATCTTCGCCCGAAGGCCACGAAGGTGGCCTATTCGTGACCAGGTATTTATTTGCTCCCCCCCACTAAGCAAATTAGGCACAAGGCCGATTTTTAATGTGAGGAGTGAAGGGGAAATGGGGACCAACTTCCCGGGGAGTAGAGGAGCTGGATAGTGACAATTGGTATGAAGGGTTGCCCCTACATTGACCAAGGTCTTATATGTGGGGTTTCCCCCACATATGGTCTTTGCTTGCAGTATCTGCCGGGACAGATAGTACACTTTGGTCTTGGCTCGAAGACCCCGAAGGTGGCATATTCGTGACCACCCACACACACAAACGTTCAGCTTCATATTATAGATATATACATTTTGCTCATTTACACTTCCTTTGATTTGAAACAAGTCCTGTTTTTGCACGACTGCCACTGCCACAGAGGATAGTAGGATGGTTCATAGGTTGTTGACTTTCAGCTTTTCTTTAGGCCACGTTTGTTTCTTCTTTTTGTTTTCTTTTGTTTCCTTATATTTTTCTTCTCCAACTCTTCCTGTTGGCTGCATTGACTCCCCAATTGTTTGTGTTAATTTTTGTCGTCTGAAGAGTAGATTTCAGCTGATCTTTAAAACGGCATTTTGGTGCGCCACTGGGTCTGGTTCCATTGGCAAGTTATGAATAAAGAACTTGCTTAGGTAGGCGGTTGTTAGGCATTCAGGAAAGGTGTCAAGCGTAGACGGTATCTTATTATTGAGGCTTCTATGCTTTCCATCCCTGAGAGGAGGAGAACCACGGTGTTCGTCATTAAATCTCTCCGCTTTATGTGTATGATACCAGGTAGTTTTGCTTGGTGAAAATGTTCTAATTTTTTCAGGTTGCTTCTATGAAGTAGCTAGGTCTCACAGGCATACAGCCGAGTTGAGATTACAACAGCTTTGTAAATCATGAGTTTGGTAGATTACGTCACCCTTTATTGCTGAATACTTTTATACAGTTTTCCATATGATGCAGGAGCAGCTCTGATTAGCTATCTATATCTTTCTCAGCCGTAGCATTTGTTGATAAGACGCTGCCGAGATAAATAAACTTCCCCACATCTTCTAATTCTATTACCATAATGGTTATTGTATCCTCAGGAAATGTTTGATGTCAATTACGAAGTTGAAGAAGTATTTGGTTTTGGTTATGTTGATGTTAAGCACATATTGCATGTTAGCTCTTGAGAAGTTGTCTGCCGACGTCTGTAGATCTTCAATACTATGGGCTAGGGTACAGTTATCTTTGGCGTATTGCAACTCAGTGATTCATGTGTACTTTGTATATGTTCGGGACGTGGGGTGGACAACATAAAACAGGCTGCCGTCCGTTCGGTACAGTACCGGTTTAGGGATTATTTTCCGGAATTTCATATAGCATTGACGACAGATAGAAAAAAAAAAGGATCTGATAGGCTATTTTGGTGTTGTACTCGGCCCATCATTCCGACATGATGGCCTTGAATAAGCGAGATGAATTTAGTTGGGCATATATATGCACGCATGTGCGCATGCGCATACAGACACACACGTACGTGCACGCACACAGACACACGCAGACACACGCAGACACATAGGTGTCGACCGAATAGGTTAATTTTGTAAAACACACACACACGTGTGTAAGATTTTCGACCGATAGTTTCACATCCTAAAAATAAATATTGCTACCAGTATTTAATTTTCTTTATGAGGGCGTTTTATATGTTTTATTTGGTGGGATGGAAAGTGGACATTTCCACAATCGAGAAAAATTACTTAACATTCCCACTTTCCTAGGTTTTCGGTGGTGCTGAAAACGAAAATATGTTTACAATTACTGCCAACGCGTATTTTCCAAGATATGAGGAAATGTTAGTTTAAAAAAAAGTGAGGAATCACTTTCCATTACTTATATTACGTAAAATGAGCACCCACTTTATGACCACCGCTTTTGATAGGGGACAGTAACGTACAATTTAACTTATACTGAGGAACCACACGTCGCTCGTTTCCTTCCAAAAACAAATATTAAATGTTTCCAGTTGCGAGAGGGGGCGACCAAAACAATCGACTTCGCCCAAACCCTTTCTTCTATTTTTATAAATATAATGTCGAAAACGTTCTTTTATAAAGCAAAATAATAACACACACACACACACACACACATACACACACACACACGACTGTGTAAGATTTTCGATCGGCAGTTTCCAATTCTAAAAGTAAATATTGCTACTGATTTTTATTTTCTTTCTGAGGGCGTTTTATATTATTTTTGGGGGTGGGGGAAGTGGACATATGTATATTTCCATCATCATAAAATGAGCACCCACTTTATTGCCACCTATTTTGGTAGGGGGTTCGGCAATGTACAATGAACTCAATTAACTTAAATATAATAAATTTTAACATAACGATTTTTTGTCTTAAACAAAATGTGGAAAACACGGTTTTTAAATCGAATCAACCCATGTACTTTTAAACAACCCAATCTTGCAATAAGAATTGTGTGTGTGTGTGTGTGTGTGTGTGTGTGCTTATGCTAATTTATTTGTGTGTGTGCATGTTTGAGTGTGCGTGCATCCGCACACGCGTGTGTGTGAGTGCGCGCTTGAAGACGCGACGAATATATATGTACTCACACACGCACGCGCGATTGTGTACATATATACAGAAAAAACACACGCACACGTGTTTTCCATGTTACTGCAATGCAGTTTGTTTTGCAACAAAAAATGTTGCGACATTATATTCAGCAAAACACAGAAAACAAACATAGCATGGCAAGACTGGAAAAAAAGAAAAGAAAAAAAAAGAAAAGAAAACGTATAACAGGATATATATATATATGTAATAAATATCTTTTAAAATAAAATATTTGTCAACCACGAACTGGTATCGTACTAATGTTATGGAAGGTGCGTATAGTGTAGTCATATTTCAATATGATAAATTACTCGGTAATGTAGGCAAGAATGGGATTCTAGAATAATAGAATCTTCCGAGCTCAGCCAATAGGAATTGGCGGACGATGTCTCAGGAGGCAGTAGTAATTATGTATATGGAGAACGGAAGGTTGTTTCGCCTATGTATGCAATAAGCAGTGAAAAGCGGTCAAATATGAACATCGTAAAAAATGAAGAATAATACACGGTGTATAGTGGTAGCGGTAGTAGGATTTGATAATCAGAGAGAAAAATAGGAACTTCTTCCTCTGTAAATGTGCTGATCGTGATTATGCTTTTCCTAGGATGAAATATAGGATTTAATTATAAGGAATAAATGTGTATAAAACGACGTAGTAAAGTTACATAAGACGGAGGTTGAAGGTACATAATAAATTTGTATGTGGCATCTGTTATTGAAAACCTACGGCAATTTGGTACAGAGGGAATTTCTGCAATCAAAATATAATATACAGGATAAGAATTTTGCGTTAATTAAAATATAATGTTCATGCGTATTTTATGACCGGGCAACACCGGGCGGTTTGCTACTATTATATATTTGGGGCTAACATCGTCAAGACTCTCGGCGTCGTTGTACCTGTTAAATTTTGTACATCAATACTTCCGCATTTCTTAGTTGGCCAGACTTTCCTCTATTTTAAACGTCGATGTTTACCGTTTCTTTTTGTTGTATTCATTGGAATCTTTCTACTTGTAAACACACGTATCACATAGAATATTTATGAATATTTTTATTACAAGATATTATTTATTGATTTTCTTAGAAGCAAACAGTTAAGATCTGATTCCTTTTGGCAAAAAACAAACATATAAATCGCAAAACGCTAGTAAAACAATTATCAATTATTTTTTCAAGCTATGAATTTTTAATTACGGATAGTTCGAATGTAAAAGAATATAACGGATTGTATCTACTGGTTGTTCATCAAAACATATCAATAATTCATGCATTCGGAATAGTTTTCTCCTTTTAAATTCTTCCGTATATTTTATCTGATGTGTCCGATATGGTGTTTACTTCTTTATACATGTTTGCATATTCAGAGCATAAAATATTAAAGCATTTTAAAGTGAGAAATAGAAATATATTTTGTACGGGTTGTATTCTATCTGAACTTAAAATAAATTAAAATTTAGTCTTCGTTGGGGAAGTGGACACATGGGTCTGAAATTATCGATCTATATAGCTCAATACTGAAGATAGTGTGATTGGAGAAATGTAGACTTTGTAAAAATGTTCCAGTGTCGAGCACTGTGTTTCCAAGGTCAGTATTAAAAAACGGTGTAGTTGTAGAATAGTCTACTACGTAGCACAAAACAAGTATCAAACAAATTGCTGCATTGAATACGATGTTCCACTTTAAAAAGTTCGAGTGACACACACTTTGTTATTATTAACGTGGACTATATTGTCCATTTTTCTTTTTGGTTTTATCAGAACGGTATTTAGTTTTAACAGGTTATCTGAGATTGATCTATGGTTATTCAAATCACACACACAGTTGGTATCTATATATCACATGCGATTGTTTATATCGTTTTTTTTATATAGTAACATATATCCGCACAAATCCCGATTTATCGTTAATAATAATGATATTGAGCCGCCATCTAGACTTTTTGTTTCAACAATTCATTTTTTTCAAACCGGCCGTAACTCAAGTTTTACCAGGTGCTGTATGCGCTCTCTGTCTATTTCTGCATTGTTTCCTTATTACTAGAATCTGATAGTGCCGAATCAGAATAGGTTTCAAAATTACATGTAATAGTGAAACAAGGGTTACACAATCTCCAAACCCACCTCTCTTAAGTTAGCACTGTCATTCATGTTATTAATATTATTTATGATTCATACTGGATGTTATCGGTGAATAGTGAGAAATGTTTTGCTTTTTGCTTTCCCAACAAACATAGCCGTTAGAATTTCAAAACGCAAATAGCGCAAAGTATATTTATTTATTTTTTAAAAAATAAATCCGGGTCCATTCCGTTTTTTTTGATATGATGAATGTTTATTTTCGAGATGATGATTTATAATTATTTTTTGTATTATTTGGACTATTATTCTCATCTTGATTGTTTTTTCCACAACGTTTTCTCGAACTTAGCAAATAACCAAAAGTCACAGGGAGTAAGATCTGGACTATTGGAACGATGAGGGACTGTCGTGATGCTCATCTTAGGCAAATAGTCTGTGACAAAGATGGAGTTGTGGACTGCACCCTTGGGACATACTTCGTGCAACTCTTTCACATCTTCGGTTTATCGTGAATAATTGTGTGTACAGTTCCCACACTGACATCAAACCGTGCACTTATTGTCTCTATTGAAACACGACGGTCCTTATCCATGAATTTTATTTGGCCAATAAACTCTGATATTCTGACTTCCTTACTCCTCCCATACTTATCATCTCTCACAACTCTCTGCCTTCCATGAATCCCTTATGCCACTCAAAAACTGATGCTCGATTCATGTAAGATAGTCCAAAAGCAGTCTGAATCATTTCATACGTTTTTGTGGTATATTTTCCAAGTTTGAAACAGAATTTAATTGCATATTTTTCTTCTAAAGTGTTCTCAACGTATGGTCCCCACTCGCGAAACTTTCATGAAAAACACTCGTCTAGTTGAAACCGCTACTAATAATAATTTACCTCATTCTTTATCAGTGTCTAAACCTAACCGTAGATTCCATGAACAAAGCCTCTTTTGTTTGCCTGTTTTCCAGCTGACTACAATTTGGTCGTCTTCAAGTCCAATGTAAACAAGTTCTTGATGAGGCATCCCCCTCTAGTAATTGAATTTACCAAATTTCCACTACTAATGATTACTACGATATTGTCTCATTGACTACTGTACACTCATTAACCCTTATCCTCGAGTGACCTCCGGGCCTTGATAAGTTCTGACAACTATGTAAAAAATGACTATACACGAATTAGTCATATACCTAAGAAAGGTTTGATGGTATATTGGTTGAGATGTAGAATACATATCTACATTCTTAATAATGTTCTGAAAAATAAAAAATCATACTAAGAAATATTCTGTATGCCATTTACCTCGTTTTCCTTATCGGTGATTTTCTTATAAATAGTCACTTGTGTGTGCTGGCCAGTTTTATATGCAAATACATACACATAAATCACAAACACACATTAAAATATACAATTGCATACACATTGAAAACATTTTTAGGACACCATAGTTGTTCGGCAAATACAATACATGAATTACTTTGCGAATAGAATTAGTTTTAAAATAGCTTCACTAAAAGCTCTTTAAAACCTTCGAATAAATACAATTCTTCAACGCTGAAATAAAGTGTCCCATTAACAGATTTTGAGGGAAAATCGAAGACAGTTTTTAGTGCTTCCAAGCCAGCCAGTCACTTTCAAACGATTCCATCTTGTTATCCACGCCAACCTTCGTGTGTGTTGGTTGTCGAAACTAATGACATGTCTGCAAGTGTTTTTTCTGACACCAAAATAACTATTTTCTCAGCGACGTAAATTAAGAAACTGTCTATAATCTAAATTATTCTTTCTGGTCAAGACACGTCCACTAGTAAATCATCGACGCATTTGTTTTTTTTAGTTCACACACTAGTTGAAACACTGGTCTACACTAAGTACTACACCATGTAAACAAAACAATAAATCAATTGTGAGACTGAATACATGTACCAGACAACATAAAGATGGACTCAAATATCATAGGAATTTTACTTTTCTATTATGTATGAGGTATTCCTGAAATTATGCAATAGAAATATTGATAACTCCAAAAGATTTATCTGATTAGCAGTAAATTTGGAATGGATGTGACTGTTATAAAAAAAGCATTAAAAATCACATTAAAAAAATATAAATTTGGAATGGATGTGACTGTTATACAAAAAAAGTATTAAAAATCACATTAAAAAAATATAAAGTTGAATTTTCTTTCTAATTCAAACCATGAGAGAACTTTATAAGGTCACTAACTGTTGAAGTTATGTTCATTGTTTAGAGCATTCAATGACTTGTTCCAGAGTTCGAATCATGCGACTGGTTTGAATAGTAATCTTTGCATTGATGAATCCACAAAGATTGAAAATATACGTATGTATTTAATAATTAAATATTTATGATAAAATAATTATAGACACATAATGTGCATATATATGCGTACTTATATATGTTTGTGTGTTCATGATATCTATGTATAACTATTTATGAGTATGTTGGTATATATATGTGTAGATCCATATATGCGCGTGTACATGTTTGACCGTGATTGTACGTGCATTCTAACCATTCTAACTAGTATGTATTTCTCCGTGTTTATCGCTGTGTTTGACTGTTAGGAATATACTATAATTTCAGTTAATTATAAGGAAGAGACTATAATTTCAGTTAATAATCAACACACGGTAAGGCACATATTAAAACACTACTACCTCGGTTAAGTAAAATATTCAAGAAGAAATAAGTTAACAAAGAATTAGTTAATCACTCATCAACACAAAACTCACAACCACCAATCTCCTACCCACTCAAGCAAATATTTTATCTCCGAGGAGTTCGTATAGTTCAAATAGTCTCTGGAACAACATATTGCACAATATACATGTGGATCTCATTGAAGTTTTAAATTGTCATCGATAAATTTGAAATTCTTTCAAACTGTATAATAATTACTTGAAAAAACAAAACAAAAAAAAAACAAAAACAAAAACAAGCAAAAAAAAACAAAAACAAAAGAATGTTAACATACTACATATTGTATCATTTATCTATTTCAATCCCGTTTCGCATGCAACATTCATTCAGTTCAGTTAATGCTTCATATTAGAGAAGAGCTAATTAAGAAGGCGTTCGTTTCACTGGATTTCAGCCAAAGTTTGATAGCATTAATTAGTGGGTTCCACCTAAAGTCTTCGCAGAAAAGCGGTCGCGTATTATGAGTTGATTTGTGGCTATGTCCTTAATAGTTTCCTTTCTTCGTAATTATAATTTGAACACAAGCAGATTTTGATGAGTTTGAGATCTTGCGTGCAGCTTACAACGGAAACGAGTTCTTTATTAAACAATTTAAACACGAGAAAGTGCTTAGCAATTTTACTAAATGAGGTATTCATATGGTGATATATGGAAATGGCATTCGAAACTCAGACAATTGTTTGGTCAAATGAATAATGCGTACAAAAATATGTCGACAAGTCGAAATGAAAAATGCTCATTTCAACTTGCTGATATATTTTTTACGCTAGGGCTAATTTAATAGTATAGCTAGAAGTATAGCTAGAAGTCGTTTAATTGTAAACCTTTCTTATCTCTATGTCGGGCTAGCTCAAACGGTAGCGAACACTGCTGGAGCGGTAATTTCTTTTGTTTACTATTCTAGCTGATGGCACCCAAGTCATTTAAAAAGAAAACTTTGGAATCAGTCCCATATATATGTATATATATATATATATATATATATATATATATATATATATATATATAACTGATTCCAAAGTTTTCTTGTATATATATATATATATAAAGCTCTATAATATATATACATATATATATATGTATATATATATATATATATATATAATCGAAATCTGCATAAATTAAAATATATTTAAAAGTGTATTTTACGACTGGCAAGGCCATGTACCCCTGTTAGTGGTTTAATAAATGTTAATAAAATTAAATAAAAATCGCAAGTTGTCCGAATTTACATGTAGCTAACATTATCTACCCTTACGTCTAGTAGTTATGTTCCCAAATTCATACTGGTCGGTTAATCACTTCAGGAGCGAATCCTATACATACAAATTTATAGACACAAGTAAAATACTTGTTCCAGCACTAAATATAGCATAGGTTTTAAATTTTAATATTTCTTTCTTGGTTTGCGGGGTAAGTTGAGGTTTTCATGCCTCCTAACTTGTGTAGTCACAGAAATAAGTATGCAAAAGTTACATAACCTGTTATCCAGAATACATATTCCATAATTCATAATGATCAAATGAATTGTTTACAACTTTACTAAGAATATACGTATTATTGACGCACACGCTCTAGCACTAAACCTTTTAAACCTAACTGATGTACATCAGTTCATTTTTATCGATTAAATTTTTACATGTTACTTATTTTTGAGGCAAGGTGGTTGTATTCCCTAAATTATAAAATTTACAAAAAGAATGATGTGTCCATGTTATTCACTGGGTTGGGAGAATATATATTCCAAAATTTATACTGATTTGTTCTTAAAAATATAAATAAAAATAAAAATAGAATAAGCTTCATATATCTGAACTCCGTAAATGTTAACATGCGCTCAAAATGATATCCACTGTATTTTTAAAAATATATATGAAAAGTTTTGGAGCCTGGTTTCGTGCACACGCTTCCTAAATAGTGCAGTTTACAAAAAGAATAATATGCTCACATTACTCACCGCGGTGCTGAGCATATATATTCCCAAATTAATCATGGTCACTTCAATAAATGATAATTATTTTTGTAGAAGAGTCTTGCTTTACTGTCATGACTGAAAGTGAAAACCATTATATTTTCCACTAGAATTCTGAATTTATATTGAACATTTTACAAGTTAGAATTACTTTTTTTTTTCGATTTCAGAAATTATGTCTGATCGACCGTTTTTTGTCATGATTTAAACTTCTAAAATTGAACCAAAATATTTTTTAAATCTAGTTTTATCTAATTTTAAAAATCTAATTTTATTATCAGTAATGTAAATATTGAAATCTTTTTTCTGAACAGTTTCCGATTATTAATTTGCTTTGATATATATTTTCTAGATCCATGCAAGATTTCGAACTCCTTTCAATCCAACAAACTTTACAAGTTAAAACGTAAAAGGGGCATTACGTGTTCTCGTGAACAGAATTCCCATGATAATCTTCTACAAAATACTTATTTAGTAGAGAAAGATAAATCAATGAAGAAAATTACATTTTGACTGTCATTTTGTATCCATTGTTAATATGAGTTATTTGTCGGATATTAGTATTTCTAAAAATTAATAAAAATAGGTCCAGAAAAATATTTTTTGTTGAGTCCTATTTTTTGACGGAAAATTTGTAAAAAAGATAACTGTGCGTGTCGTGTTCGAATCCTGTTGGATTCACTATAGATATTTGCAATCTGTACGCGGATAAGTAGTTTTTAGATGAACATTGAATATGACCAGGATAAAATTAGAATTCGTCCGTGGAATGGACAGAAGCTTACTTAAAAGGAATGGATTTTCAAGGAGTATTTGTTTATATTAGACTTGAAGACGACAATTCAGTTGAGAAGCAGCCTCGTGATATTTTCTAAGATAGGGAGTTCTAAGAAAGAAACTTTGTTCATGGCATTTCCATTTAGATTTTGGTACATAGAGGAAGAAAGGATCTTCATTGCTGCGTTATAGCTAGAAGTGTTCTTCCTAGGATTTTTTTTCTTGTGGAATGATCAAAGATTAATAGAACTTTGTCGAACACCTCCCATGAATATAATTACAAACTAGAGAGAAGCTAACAATATGTATCTTTTCGAAAAAGGTTTTAAAGAAGAAAAAAATGATCATCTTCAATAAATTGCGAAGTTGGTTTTGTACTCTGTCAAGGCAAACAGAGCGCTCTAGGTAGCACCTCTCCATATAAAACCATAATACTCCATCTTAGGGCCTATGTAGGTTCTTATACACGTAAAGGATTGCATCAGAAATGGGCACTTTCTAAAACAGTAGAATGATCCCACCATGTCCTAAGCGATCGTAACGTTGATGTGAGTATTCCATTTTAGCTCTGCAGTGATAACCAATCATAATAAAGTTGGCGTTTTGAGAAAAAAAAATTAATTTCATGTATGGAAAAACAAAAGGAGAGAAGCGTGGTTTTAGAGGCATTAAAAATAATTAGCAACTTTCCTTCCTTGTGCCACGTGCTTAAGTCAGAAAATAGTGAGCTAACTAAATACATAGAGAGAATAAGAGGGGGTAAGAAATATCTTGATCATCAATGCTCTTCGAAATGTTGTCATAAATAGTTGTATCATTTGCATAGGTATCAACGAATAAGCTAAGATGATGGTTTATATGTACTCATTTGAAAAGTTAATTCATGAATATTTTCTGAATATTAAATAGAAATCTAATAATTCCTGAATGCATTCAATGTTTTTTTTTTTTTTTAAAGAAGAAGCACACTTATTGAGATTTAAAGAATTCAAACAATATTGACCTGAAGTGTCTGTCTTGTATTTGTTAAACTAAAGAATATAAATATAAAGTAATTGTTTTCAATATGTAAGAAAAAAACAATGTAAACGATCATGCGTTTAATTTAATAAATGAAATTGTGTTTTAATGTGTTATGCGTTTAATTTAATAAATGAAATTGTGTTTTAATGTGTTCGCAAAAAATGGTGCGAATGCGCTCGAAATAGATATAAGGACTATGATCTACCTTATGTTAGTAATTATAACTATTAATGCGGATATATGAGCATTTCAATCAAATATGATACCCAATTTAGTATCAATTGCGGAATTTAAAAAAATTTTGATTTCAAATGCTTTTCAAAGCAGTTTTCATTTTTATATCATTTTAAAGAACGTTTCTCACTCTATCTAATCGTTTAAATTATAATCGTTTTAAAAACGATTCAGAACGTTGAATACAAGATGAGAAAACGTAAATTCGTACTATTTTCTAATTTTAATTCAAGCAAGGGCAAAAATCTGCTGAAATAGCTCTCGATATCAATGAAGCGTTTCGCCCAGTCACTACTATTAGACGTATAGTACAATAGTGGTTTAAGAAATTTCCTGATGATAAGTGTAGTAATCAGTCATAAGATGCTGACAACGACAAATTAAGCGCCTTAGTCGAAGCCAATCAATGCACAACTGTTCAAGAACTTGCTTCTGAATTACTTGTAACGTATATGACGATTTTCAGCCATTTGAAAAAAATTTGAAGGCAAAATATCTAGATAAATAGGTGCCTCACGAATTGAACGAGAACCAAAGAAATGCTGTTTCGAGGTGTCATCTTCCATTCTTTTACGCAATAAGAATTACCTGTTTCTCGACCGGTTTGTGATTGTTTGATGTAAAGTGTGTTCTTTACGAAAATCGGCGACGCTCAGCTCAGTGGTTAAACGCCGACAAAGCTCCACAATATTTCCGGAAGCCAGAGTTACACCAAAAGAAAGTCATTCTGACTGTTTGGTGGCCTGAAGCCGGTCACATCTATAACATTTTCTTTAATGTAGGATAAACTATAAGGGCAGAGAAGTACTGTCAACAAATGGATGAAATGCATCAGAAACTTCGATAACAAACCCAGCATTAGTCAACAGAAAATGCTCAATTCTCTTCCACAACAATGTCCGACCGTACGTTGCTAAATCGATCCTGCAGAAGTTAAATGAATTGAGCTACAAAACTATGTTCCATTCGCCATGCTCTCCAAATCTCCCACCTACCGACTACCCCCTTTTTCAAGCATCTTGACAACTTTCTGTGTAAGAAATGCTTCAAAAACCTAATCGATATCAAAAATGATTGCAGCGACTTCATGGCCACCAGAACGCAAGATTTTTTTTACGTTATTGGCATAAATACACTTGCTTTGCCTTAGTGTGTTGATTCTGATGATACCTATTTTGATGTAAAAAATTGTTTGAGCTGATTGTTCATCGGATTTTAAAAGTTAAAACCGCAATAACTTTCTTGTCAACCTGATCAATTAATTATACAAACATAATCCAACATGAGAACTGAATTATTTTTTTTTTTTAGTTTTATTAAAGTATATAGAAAAAGCTTACGTTGACCAACTCTCATTTAATAATAATAATAATAATAATAATGATAATAATAATAATAATAATAACGGTTGCACAAGATAACGTGATTAGAACAAGCCACATCAAAGCAAGGACCGACAAGACACAAAAAAGTAAATACAGACTCTGTGGACAAAAGGACGAAACAATAAACCAGATAATAAGCGAATGCAGCAAACTAGCCCCAAAAGAATATGAAAATAGACACGATCAAGTGGGATTATGCAAACGAATTCATATTGAACACCCAGACAAATGACACAACCACTAACTGGCAGTAGTACTTATAAACGGATGTCAGAGAATTCTATGAGACATGGATATACGAGCATATAAACCTATACAAGCAAGAAGACCGGATGTCATAATAGTAACCAAGAAAGAAAGTCTTGCCAGATCGTAGACTTCGTCGTACCAGCGGATCATGGAGTAAATACCAAGGAGACAGAGAAGCAGCCCAAATCTGGCCAGAGAGATGGAAGAGAGATATCTGGAAGAGATATGGAAGATGAAGGTAATACCACTAATATTTAGAGCACTAGGACCCCCCCCAAAAAAAAAACCTTTGAGATAAGAATAGGAGAGAGGAAGAGACTAAAATCAGAGGGATGGATGACAAGATACAACGGATAACAATAATGAAAACGGCTGAAATATTAAAACAAACAAACTTGAATACGGAGACTAATACACATAAGCTACAGGCGCAAGCTGGACCTATAGAAACTGCTACAAATGTAAAACGCAAATAAACAGCACATAGATTCATAAAAACTGAACATGTGTAATTGTAAGTAAACGCGACGCCGCGCCCCGTTCCTCAAATTGTTTTTTTGTAGCGTCAATATAAACTGCCACCACAATAAATAATCGACGAGGGTCAAGGAGAATGGAAACACTGTAAAGAGAAAGCACAAAACAGACCTTCACTGGATGAGTGCGAAAAGGACTGAGACCTTAGAAAGGCTTACTGCCAATCAAATTCTAGTGAAGATAAATGGTCGCTACTAACGAGAAATCAGTAGTAAGCGGCTTTGCAGTAACGTAAACTAATTTGCATCGAAAGAAGTGGTGAGTACTGAAAATCTGGGAAGACTTGTTTTTCACTCGGACTCCAGTAAACACCACATCTTGATCTCAAGGAGAATTCTTTGGATGATGGCGTGCTTGAAAATTCCTAGTGAATAATAATAATAATAATAATAATAATAATAATAATAATAATAATAATAATAATAAAAAGTATTGGGGTGCCGTCAGCTAGAATCGAAACCGAAAGCAAAACTGTAGTTTTCAGAGCTGGTGACGTATATAAACTAGTCTATATATTAATACAATAGCGTATGTATTATTTTCTGTGTCACGATTTCATCCGGGTCGTTTAATTGTTATGTATTACCATTTCTTTCATAAATAATTTTACCAAGAATTCTTCATAAGTTTTGGTTTCGGTTCCGATTATAGCTGATGGCAATTTAATTTTTTTTATAAATAATTTTCTTAAGAATTCTCATAATTTTGGTTTCGGTTTCGATTATAGCTGAAGAAACTAAAGTTATATATATATATATATATATATATATATATATATATATATATATATATATATATATATATATATATATATATATATATATATATATACTAGCTGTACCCTGCCACGCGTTGCTGTGGCTTAATTTCATGTAATGGAAAATTCTAATAAAAAGAGAAAATGCATGTTTCTTATATTCTTAGTACAGCAATCCACTCCAAAAAGTAAAAAAAAAAAGGCGAAAATGAAAAAAAAAAAATGGTACTCTTGCAAAATTGTATGCGGATCCTCGGGAGTTATCATCACTCATGGCTTGGGCTCGACCAACATTCAGTGGATTAAGCCGAAAGTTGCTAAAACGTTGAAACGTTAAATAGTTTTCTTTTTTTATTGTATTAAAAAATGTGAGTTTTTAATTAATATTTGGGCAAGGGGGGTGTTACTATATACAGATTCGAAAAAGTTGTCCAAAAAACGAATAAATGAAAGCAAAGGTAAGGTAAATTACGTTTCTATCTAACTGGATAATGTTTTAGTGTTTTTGTAAAATGTTTAATCGGCTCAAAAACTCAGTGTTTATCTATGCATTTGAAAAAGACGAATGGTTGCGGACTCTGTTGAATACGTGAAGTTTGAACAAATCAGTTAAAAACTATACAAAACAGTGTCAGACACCTACTGATTATATGTTATTGTGACATAGGCTGACATATTCGGTGTGTTTTTGATAGTATTTTGTATAGTTTTTTAGATTTAAATCATTTTCTCAAACTTAACATCATCAATAGTGTCCGTCACCGTTTGTATTTTTCAAATACACTGATAAACACTGTTTTTCGGGCCGACTAAACGTTATAGTAAATAAAACGGGTTTGTATTACAAAACACAGAAACGAAAAAGTTGTTGAAAAATAAATATAACAAATAAATGTTATCAAAGGCAAGATAAGATACTTTTCTACCTAACTGGATAAGATTTTAGTGTTTTTATTTAGTTTAAAATGTTTAATCGGTTCGAAAACATGTAGTATTTATTTGTATATTTGAAAAATACACATGGCGGCAGACTGTTGAACACGTTAAGTTTGGGAAAATGAGTTAAAACTAAAAAACTATACATAATACTGTAAGGAACTCACTCAATATATGTTACTGTGACATAGGCAGACATTTATTCGGTGTTGTTTTAACAGTATTTTGTATAGTTTTTAGTTTTAACTCATTTTCCCCAACCTAATGTGGTTAACATAGTCTGCCGCCATTTGTAATTTCCAAATATAGCAGTAAACGCTGTGTTTTTTGAGCCGAATAAACATTTTACATTAAAAAAACAAAAAAAAATTATCCATTTTGGTAATAAAGTAACATATCTTGCCTTTGATAATATTTGTTATACATTTATTTTTTGACAACTTTTTCAAATCTATATGTACAGTAGTACAAACCCAATAAAAACACTAAAAATTATCCAATTAGGTAGAAAAGTAACTTATCTTGCCTTTGAAAATATTTACTTGTTATATATTTGTTTTTGTTGACAACTTTTCAAGTCTTTGTGCAAGTACAAACCCAAAGGTGTATTTTTCCTGTCTAATTTTATTTTTAGTACCGCACTTAAATTTAAATTTCACGATATCTTTTTTTGGGGGGAGGGTATTTTTTTTACATTAGGTCCACCTCCACAATTTTCGACTATGCTGAATAAGAAAATCTCATTTAAAATTTGCATAGGCAATTAGTTTTCGAGATATAAAGACCTGTACTATGCACTATAATTCACTGACGGCCATGAATAAACACTCCCAACCTCCCCATATTAAGAACGGCTTTCGGAATAAACAACATCCATGCCTAACCACGTTTTAACCGTTTACCTGTCTTTCTTTAAAAAACGGCTTTTGGAATAAATACCACCATTCTCCTCATGTTAAGAACGGCTTTCAGAATAAACACCCCCAACCTACCCATGTCAAAAATTGTGGAGGTGGACCTAATCTGAAAATTTACCTTTTGTTTTTTTAATAAATTGTTAGTTGAAAGCACAGAATAGTGACAAAACACCATCCCCTCCCCTTGGTAAGAATAGCAAAAAAAAAAAATAAATAAAAATAATAATGGTTTTCTTGGTAGAAACTTTTCTGTATTTCACCTAACAATTTCTGGTGCTAATGAACTTACTGATCCGCGCTATTTTTTAAATCGTATTTCCAAGTTTAATTAAAGTTTTATGATATGTTTTTTATTCAATTGCAAGATTAAAGTACAGAATTGATACAAATCACCCTCCCCTCCCCATGTTAAGAATGGCTTTTTAAATAATAACGTTATTATTTCAGCACGGGTCACTCTCTACATGAGTACCTAATATTTTTTTCATCCATTCTTACCATAGAGAGGGGATGGTGTTTTGTAACTATCCTGGGCTTTTTTAACTAACAATTTATTATTAAAAAAAGATATTGTGAAATTATAAAAAAATAAAAAGATATTGTGAAAGTTGAATTTAACTTGAAAAAAAAAACCAAAACAAAAAAACAATGTGAACGGCGCGTTCAACATTGTAGCCGGACCTTATTTGGCAATAATGTCACGTTAGTCGATTAATGGGTGCTAATGCACTTACTGACTCACGCTATTTTTTTAAAATCGTATTTCCAAGTTTAATTAAAGTTTTATGTTTTTTTGGTATTTTTTTAGATTAGGTCCACCTCCACAATTTTCTTTTAAATGACGACTTTTAAAGGTTTCCGACTATGCTGAATACAGAAATCGCATTGAAATTTTGCAGAAATAAGTAGTTATCGAGATATAAATAGTTGTTTTATGCATTGTATTCTTTGGCGGCCATCTTTGTTAGATTTGTTTATGACGCGCGCAAGCGTGTAAAAAAATGGCTGCCAGAGATTACAATGCATTATACAAATTTTTAATATCTCGATAACTACTTATTTCTGCAAAATTTCGATGCGATTTCCGTATTCAGCATAGTCGAAAACCTACAAAAGTCGTCATTTAAAAGAAAATTGTGGAGGTGGACCTAATCTAAAAATTTACCGTTTTTTTTTATTCAATTGTAAGGTTAAAGTACAGAATAGGTACAAAACACCCTCTTCTCCCCATGTTAAGAATGGCTTTTTAAATAATAACGTTATTATTTCAGCACGGATCAATAAGTTCACGAGTACCCAGTTTCTTTAAAAGCATTCATATTTTCTTATATAAAAACAACTTCTGTAAAACAAAGCAAAAAAAAAAAAAAAGAAAAAAGTGGCCTTTCAATTTTTGTTAAAAAAGGTTTTCTTAAAAAAACCAAAAAAAATACGGTAAAAAAAGCAAAGAACAAAACATTAATCGGTATTCATGTAGAGAGTGATCCGTGCTGAAATAATAACGTTATTATTTAAAAAGCCATTCTTAACATGGGGAGGGGATTTTGTACCTATTCTGTACTTTAACTTTACAATTGAATAAAAAAAACATATAAAACTTTAATTAAACGTGGAAATGCGATTTAAGAAATAGCGCGGATCACTCTCTGCATTAGCACCGAAAGTACAGAATAGTTAGAAAACATCCTCCCTCCTCATGTTAAGAATGGCTTTCTAAATAATGTTAATGCTTCAGTACTGTTCCTTGTCTGCTTAAGTTTAACTTTTGTTTATTAAATTGTTAGGTGAAAGTCCAGAATAGTTACAAAACACCCCTATTCCCATGTTAAGAATGGCTTTCTAAATAATAACGTCATTATTTAAGCAGGGTAGCTTCTCTGCATAAGTACCATGTTTTGTTTTTAAATTGTTAGGTGAAAAGACAGAATAGTTACAAAATACCATCCCCATGTTAAGAATGTCTTTCTAAATAACATTATTCCAGCACGGTATTTTCTATGCATAGTTGTATATTTGTTTTACGTATTTTTGTATGTTATTATTTTTTACGTAGTTTTATATTCACGTTTACGGAGATGGTTATTCACATTTTGTTTTATTAATTCTACGCAGTATCTTAAAATATTCGTATTATGTAGTTTTTCAAATATTCATATATAATAAACTAACATAAAACCAAATAAGTTTGATCAAATAGGGCATCGCAGTCATTAAAAAAAAAATCAAGCCCAACGTATTTCAATATTTGCTTAGTTTTTATATTTATTCATTTATTCATTTCTTCATGTTATCTTAGGATTATCTCAACAAAAGGAAATACGAAGTTCAAGTCCGAGAAATAATTCAGTGTTAGTAAATTAGGAAATGCACACAAGGAAGTCACCATAAATCGAACGCAATTAGTTTTTCACAGTTATCTGACCTTCATGAGCTTATCAACATTTTGAGACAATCATGTTTACAATGAAATATTCAAGTGCACGTCGATAAGGAAGCTTTGCAAATTTCATTAGATAGGACGCTAGACTTGATTTAGTAATATTCATGTTTATATGAATGTTCTCTCTATTATATAAAGTAAAACAAAGACATTCTTGTTCAGAAATAGCCTTATTTAGACAAGAAATGTGATCGAATATTTGATGGAAAAATATAATGCGTTTTTATTTGAGCATTTATCTATGAAATTAAGACTTTAATTACAAATGAGCAAACCAGCAGTAATTCTTACTACTACACTGATGATTGCATAAACATGCCACACTAGTGAGTGCAACTATAAAAAATCAGTGTTAATATCCATTTGAAAAATATAGTTATAAAACTTATATAAGAAGTAAAAGTTGGGCATGTTTTAGGGAAATGAGAAAAAAGCGGTCAAGTTAAGAGTAAATACGATTTTTCGATATACTTTTTATTGCCTTTTCATTTTTTGGCACGGTGCCACTTGAATATAAAGGGCTACTATTTTGGTCAAAATTTACAGGGATAGCAGCAAAATATACGTTCTTTTACAGTTGAACTTCTGCATATCAGTGCAGTCAGAGAATCATGGATCCGCGAGGGAATTCAAAAGTCTAGCAGGTCAAGGGAAGAATCTATTTGAATAAAAGGATGTCTGGCATCTAGGGATCTCTACAGGATATGAGGTGGGATTATGCTGATTGTCAAGTTAGTTGAGGGTATCTTCTTTTAGGGGGCACAAGCGCATTGAGTTCGTTGGAATACTTTCCATTAAAATACTTGCAAAATAGGCACAGGAATATTTCCTCAATGGAACAGAGGTTGGAGTTTGGTTAGTAGTGCGAGACGTATTAGATTGGCAACTCTTTTTTCAACTCTGTCTAAGAGTGATAGACTAGGAGCAGATGCACCAGCCTAAATGTGGCAAATACTCCATGTATTGGCGAATGGTGACCTTGTAGGGTACAGGATATTCTCACGCGTAAATAACTTTCTAGCACGACACAGAGAGCTCATCTTCTTCGCACCAGTTATTGGCAATGCCTTCGATGTATATCGTCCAATTTATGTTTACTGTGAGGAATTTGAACGAAGTGCTTTCAGCCATAGCTATCAGTGGTTGAGGAAGTTTCTTAGCAGCGTGGGATGTTATCATCTATTTATGTGACCATTCCCCTACAAACTGGAGGTCTTAATCTAAGGTTTTAGCCTTTTCCTTAGACCTGTGTTCATTCGTTTTCCCTTAATGTCTGTTATATAGTGTGTTGTCATCAACAAATATACCAATCTTAGTGCCAATTTTATCTAGGAGGTCATTTATAAATATGAAGAATAATAATAGTCCAAGGATCGACCCCTGAGACACACCCGCATTTATATCATGTTGTTTTGCCGTACAACCATCGAGGGCAACCGGAATTCTTCTCTTAAGAAAGATTTGATTATGGTTCAGTATTACTATATAATTTAATTTTCATGAGAAAACCATCCTGTCATATCCTGACAAAGGCCTTAGATGTATCTAAGGTTAAAGTCTTTAAAGCCTCCCTGCATTATCAAGTGCATGGCATACATAAGATTAGTTAGGATATCGGAAGTAGAACAAGCGTCTCAATCCATATTGTTGGACGGAAAAAGTTTAGTATCTATGAGGTGGTGGACTAGAACTTGATTAATTAAGGACTCAACGATCTAGGCATAGAGAAAGAGGAGGCTAATGAGGTATCAATTTAGTGGATTAGATTTTATTCGGAATCCGTATTAACTAGTACCACAAAAGCAATTATCCAGAAGTCAGAAAAGCAAGATTCAGTAATACACTTGTTGAAGATTTAAGAGAGAGCTGAGCTAGGCCCAGCGAAGTATTTTGTAATAGTATAGTCGGAATGAGATCAGGCCTACATGCCTTTAAGGCGTGTAGGTGATCGGGTCTACATGCCTTTATAGCGTTTTAGGTTTCACGAGCTTTAGTAGGGGTGATTCTCACATCATCGAGTGTGGTTTCTGTCTGCAAAGGAAAATTTGGGAGAAAGTAGTTTGCTGTGTCGAAAGTGAAGTGGGAAATTTGGAGGAGATTGTTTGGTTGGTCTAAAGTGGAGTTGGACGCAAACCGTCGGCAAGGAGGTAAGCGTTTTCAGTTGTTAGGCAAACCACTACAAGGCTGCCGTTGAATACTCTCTATAGTTGTTTACAATGAATGTCCACAAAATTTTAAACAATGGTCACAATTCATAGGCCACTTTCTTAGCTATATCTTGAAATAAAAGTTTTCAATTTTCGTCCATTAAAACAAGAGTTATAATAAAATTACTGCGTATGATATTGAACACAAAAAAGAAAATATTATTTCGAAGCAAAGCCTGGAAATATCATGGATTACATAGAAAAATGCGAGCATGAAAAGTAATATGGTTTAGATTATGCTTAGAAAAGTAAAAGAATTAGTTAAAACTGAAAAAGAAAAACATAAAATATTCTAAAAGATATAATAAATTTATAACTTAAAATATTTCAGCATTAAAATTGATTATATAATTTTAAATTGAATTTAAAATTTTCATAACTTTATGTGTATATAAATGAAATAGTATATTATACATATTTTTAGAATTATTATTTTGTATTTTCTTCTACCTAAAGATGTGCTACTCTACCGGATACCAGATATTCACCTACTATCTCAAACATTCCATCTAAGTGATCTTTTTAAGAGTCTATCTGTTTCTTTAAGTCAATTATTTTTTTATCTATTTTGCACTTAGTTCACCGGGTATGTTTTACAGGTAGTTTTTGAAATCCTTTATTATGAGTCTAGGTAGACCTACAATTATTAAAACGATGGTGATCTTAAAAATTCAATTTCGTTTATATCGTACACAAGACCTTGACACCTCGTTATCTTTTTTGCTCTCAACTCTGTTTAAGCCAGCATCCTTGCGAACACTAACCTATATTAAAGGTTGCTTCTTTTTCTGTCTTGTCCCATATCTCCGTGTCAGGTTAAATAGCGCCGTATTCTTTGTATGTAGTAGTAGAATTCGCATAACCACCGTGGATGATGCATGACTTTTTTCCAGCTGTTCTTTCTGATATAGGTTCCAAGGACTTGCTGCTACATTTGATATTCAACATTTTACAGATGAATCAGTGAAGAAATACTCTATTGTGTCACATTGTATAGTAGTCTCCTAGCATCACGTTACAGCTGGATATCAAGTAATTTACACTCTATTCAACCTGCACTTGCCATTGCTGCGAGCATACATCTTCTTTAAGGTATTTTTCATCAAGATATTATAATCATCTCCTTATCACAATGGAGTAAGTAGTCAATATAGAATTCCTCATTTACGTATTAGTGTTGTTAGCCCATTGTTTCAGATTTTGCAATGGAAGTTATTAGTGTATTGTAGCGACTTCATGGGCTATATATATATATATATATATATATATATATATATATATATATATATATATATAGCGAATGAATGACAAAAGTCTATATTCCAAAGTTCATGATGTTGACTATCTTATAATTTATTCCTTTATTTAGTTGACATTTACAATTATTGACAGTATCTGTTTCGTAGCACAATATCAACCACTTAATTATTATATCAATTAGTGAATCAATTTTGCCATTTAATCACCAGAAGAAATAGCAACAATCCATCAATTAAAAGGAAATAAAGTGCGTTTTGACATGATTAAAATCCGAAAATTGAAAGAGAAGCTGTAAATACCTTTTGATATAATAATTAAGTGATTGATTTTGTGCTACGAAACAGATACTGCCAATAATTGTAAATGCCAACTGAATAAAGGAATAAATTGTAAGATGATCAACATCATGAACTTTGGAATGTAGACTTTTGTCATTTATTCACTATATTGCTCTGTAATTACATTGCACTTCTTAAATAAGGATTAGTATATATTATAAAGAAATAAAGTAGATTTCCGCAGAAATATATATATATATATATATATATATATATATATATATATATATATATATATATATATATATATTTTTGTGTGTGTGCGCGCGTATGTTTATGTGCGTGTACATGTGTGTGTGCGCGAGTATTTATACGTAAATGTTTAAATACAAAAATGGAAAATGATTATATTATCAACTATGTTTTCCCTATTTTTATTAATTCTATATGCATGTGTGTTTCCAAAAGGAATCTATGTGTCTTTAGAAAAAATATATCAACCTTTAAATTAAGTGCTACAAAAGTGAACGGGATAATAGATACATAATACACATGTATGCAGATATGTAGGTAGAGAATATTTCATACAAATGCATACAATATAGTAAATTAAGTGATCCCTGACTGATTCAGAAAAATATACGCAAAAGAAACATATACACATACGCGTATATGTAGGTAGATATATGCGTATATAGATTTTAGTAGTGTGTGTATATATAAATACATGAGAAATTTCATTCTTAGTAGTGTGTATATATAACTTACATGCACACACACACATACACACACACATATATATACATGCATATATATATATATATATATATATATATATATATATATATATATATAAGAAATTTAATTCCCATCATGCTTTGTAAATTACTGCACCGAAAAGCCTGTGTTCTTTTGACGATGAATCGTTATAAATAGATGTCCGGCTTCACAGGTGAACCTTTTCAGCGAATAACTGAAGTCCGTCATGAAAGCGTAATTACGAAAGATGAATCATTCAGCGGATTTTATATGTGACCAGTGAAGTGTAAGTGTGAACAGTTGTTGAAATTGTTCGCAGAGTACTTCTCATCCATATGAATTGGACAAAGGCTTTTTGGGAAATATTTAGACCAGAAGAAAAATAAAACAAATGAACAATAAAAAGGAGTATTAAAAGTTGATAAAATCATTAATATATATGGTGTATATGTATTATAGTTTATTATTATAATATATACTACTAGCAGGGCCCCAGCGTATTGCCCGGTCGTAAAATACGCTTAAATATGATATTTTGATTAATGCAGATTTCGTATTTATTATTATATTGGAACCAACATATATAGTAATGATTTAAAAAGTTGAAAAAAAAATGACTCGTGCGCCACCATCGAGAATCGAAACCGAAAGATTTAGCTTCCGATATATTTTTTCCTCTGAGTTAATGACTGAGCTTGTGAATAAAAAAATAATATTTCAAAGTGTAGTATATGTTCCGATGCTATTCTTAAGTTAATTTGTCCTTGGTCAACCCTTGGTCAACCAGGACAATTATTATTTTTGGTCCTTACCAGAGTGCCCCTGTTGCCCTATTTTTGAGAGGGGGAGAGAGAGCTGGTTTTCCCTCACATCACGTTAAAAACGACCTTGTGTCACATTCTGCTTTCGCGGAGAAGCAAACAAATACTAATAGAAAAAGGGCTTTTAATATGAATATTAATACAAAAAAAAGTAAATAAAAATTTACAGTGCTGTAGATTATGTACTTTCCTCCTCCCAAGTAGACAAACAAGGTCGGTTTTTAATGTGGCGATAATCCAGTTTAAAAAAGTAAGGCACCGACACTTTCGATTGAGATAAAAAAAATTTTTTTTTAAATGCTTCAGCCTAGAAATATGATGTGTAGTATCAAAAAAGATATTAAACCTTTAATTAGTCAAACGCATAGTACACCATGAGGCAAGAAGTGGCGGTTATGCTGTCGTACAGGACACGGATTGCTTCTACTATATATTGCTGCACTTGCAGCATAGGATTCTGACAACCTTTACAGGAATGCACCTGTGAGCAGTAATGTTGCAACAAATGTTAACACATTAACTAAGCTTATTCATATGGGGATTTTTTGTTTGAGAGTTCCAGTTAACTTTTATTTTACTTGTTTCTGGTTATGCGTCACACAACACGATGTACGACGTGATAAAAAAATTAGATACATTATGAGGCGTGACCAAAAAGAAAAAGCGCACTGAATGCTAAGATATTAAAATATCTCGAATCTTCACGTCACAATGTAGTCAGCGAGGTTCCCCAGTCGACATAATGCACCTTTACCTCCTTGCGAAAATAGTGCATTGATGGATCGTTTTACGCTAGTAGTTTTACATACATACATATACATGCATATATATATATATATATATATATATATATATATATTATACTCGAATTTTTAATCGACTTTTCATCGACTCTATATATTTTAACTTATCGCCGATTACTGTATAATTTAGTTTTCACTTTTGTAGTTCTCATTTTCCCTCCTTCTGACTTTTACTTTAACACCTGAAGACAACAACAAGTATGGAACTTTTATTAATATTTTTGATTTGGATACAAAAAAGATTATACGGAAAATCGAAAAATTAAAAAAAGAATCATAAAGCATAGAGTGTTTCCGTTGCATTTAATAATATTTGCTTGAATGAAAATATGCTGCCTATATATATATATATATATATATATATATATATATATATATATATATATATATATATATATATATATATATATATATATATATATA
The DNA here is from genome assembly GCF_053919585.1 of Euprymna scolopes. NCBI lineage: Eukaryota > Metazoa > Mollusca > Cephalopoda > Sepiida > Sepiolidae > Euprymna > Euprymna scolopes. The sequence continues at coordinate 79,634,746 of NC_136482.1, read as the reverse complement.
TATGAAAATGTAATTTGCGACGTTTCAAGTGTACGTAACACAAAATGAGAAAAAGTAATGATTAAATATTGTCTCGTTCATAATTTTTTAGAATTGAAATTAATTATATATACACTTTCAACAAGTAATGTATACGCAACGTAGATAATTTTTTACTCCATGGTGACGTAAATTCAGAAACTCCAACACCGGGCTATACATTGGGTTTAAGCTGTTTAGTATGGTCAGTAATAGATGACATAATTTAAATTGTGTTCGATAAACAGCGATTCCTTGAAATATTACTTACAAATTACTTCATACGAAAACTAATTTTGGTAAAATCTTATTTATATTACCCAAATTAGTAAGAGAATAAGAATAAAGTACTTTTTTTCTGATTTACATTTAAATATACATTTAAAATTAAATTTATTTTTAAATGCTGAGTGAAGAAAAAGTAAATGATAAAGTAACTTTTGTAAGTTTTGTATAATGACATAAATGATCAACTCATTCTTGCCAAAATATGGCATTCGAAAGCACACGTGACCAGTTGTTATGGTGACCATCGAATCAGTTGAAAATTCTACTCCCTCGTGCAAGGTAAACGATTAAAAGGTATGCACCAAAGACGAATGCTACTATGAAGATCTTATTTAGGCGTTCGACACAAGATTAATTCTCCCTCTTATTTTCTCTATTTTCTTTGTTACTGCAAATTTGCTACCATATTCCAAACAAAATGTTTATATATATTTGCATGCATTGCCTTTGTAGGTCATTGTGCACCCCACTAATATATTTAAAGTCAAATGCGTTTATTTAATGTTATTCGTTGCAGACTGAAACAATAGTAGATTATTATCGGTTCAAAATACAAGGAAATCTGTGCACGTGTTGATTATGTGGTCAGAATGAGAAGCTCTATTATGGAATGTTTGATTGAAGCGTTATTTTTAATTCGCCCGTTGGTGGTTAGAAGATAATTATTTCGGTAAGAAGCAATGCGTGGCGATGTGACACAAGAAGGTTAAAATAACTGCATTTTCTGCATGCGTAAATAAAACGAATTATATCGGTAATTTTAATTCGCAAAATAGATAATTAACCTTACACAATGTTTTGTCGAATGAGAGTGATAATTTTGTACTATTTTTTTTTAGAAAATAAATGAATTACATTTCTTGCTTATTAAAAAGTAGTACCCGTTTTGCTGTCATCATAGAAATTCTCACAAGGATTATATTCTTTGTTTAGAAATAGTTAAAATGTGAAAAAGAGAGAAATGAAGTTGCTGGAATGTTGAAAAGATATACTACACTTTGATCTTAGTCAAAAGGCCATGAAATCATAATACAGAGAAGTTTCCTCCAAGACAGTATCTTGTAAAAAACAAAAAATATAGGGAAAATCCTTATGATGTTCGTAATCGACACAGAACAAACATGTCATATTCCAAAAATCATGGAATTTGGTGAATTAATTTTTGGTGCTTCATTAGAACACCACTTATTAAAAAACAAAAATACAGAAAAATCTTTATGATGTATGTACTCAACACGGAGCAAATATGTCATATTCCAAAAATTACGTAAATTGATCAATTAATTTTTCGTGATTCTTTTAGAATCACACTTATAAAAATCTTTACGATGTACATACTCATACATGCCACGGAAGAAAGATGTCATAATTCCAAAAATCCCGTAAATTAATTAATTCATTTTTGGTGCTTCTTCTCCAGTTCTTCCATTTTTAAGTAAGAAATAAGGTACTTGTACAATAATCTACCCAAGAAATATGATACTTGTACAAGTATTCTACCTATATGAAAAACAAAGAAAATCTTATATGTGACGTAAATAAAAGTTATTAAAACCGAAAATCACGCAGAAAGAAATAATGTGCTTCTACAATATTGTATTTACATAAAACTCTTACCCGTAATATACGGAAAAATTAACACAACAGAAAATTACATAAAATCACCGAGTAGTTTCATTGTTTAATTAGAAATAAGTGCAATGTTTCTGACCCTTTGGGTTGTGATCATAGTGTAGTATCTGTGTTAACTGTAGCAAGGAGGGCCAAGGGTGAAAACATTAATTATTATTATTATTATTATTATTATTATTATTATTATTATTATTATTATTATTAATTGATTCGAGAGACAGCGTGTCGCTGGATCAATTATTATGATTAGAAAAATAAACAATTAAATTGGGGAAAATGATTGACATATAATAATATCGCAAAATGAATGTGAAAATAGAAAATATATGCAAACATGATTTTTGGTTTGCATAAACAAATAACTAGACTGCGGTTACATCCGCTGTTGGTCTGAGACACGTAATGAGACACATAATGAGACACGTGATGAGATGTAGATTTGGGAGATTCTAGTCAGTCGTTAGCTGGATATTAGAGAGAATGGACGACTAAAAAACGAGAGTTTGTCTCTCCATGACGCGGGGAGCGGCATCATCATCAGGCAGCCAAAATGTAAAAACGTGTAATCCCTGAAGATGCCGACCGGATCATGAAAATATATATTCGTAAATAATTCAGGTATGTGTTGTGTTATTTATTTACATCTGTTAAAAGAACTGTTTGTCTACAACTGTTTCGATACGTCCACGTCAATCGTTTCCTGTTAGAACTGTTTCATAAATAAAATATACACACTAGACGATCAACTAAATGATACGACGTATATATATATATATATATATATATATATATATACGCATTTACACATACATTAATATACAGGAAAAGATAAAACCCACTATTCAACATGTACGTCGTTATAGAACATATTAATACACACAACGTAACATAAGGTAATTTTACAGAATTTTACTCAAGAAATGAGATGTGTGTACAGTGTCTACTTATATACAAAAAAGTTAGCAAAACCGAAAATCACGTAACATTTTTAGGAGAGGCTATATAGAGTAATGGGTACCAGGCGTTACTAGATTGTAAAATACAATTAATTGTCTTTATTAATATTACTGTATTGTATTTGCAAGTAGGTGCGATATACAGAATTTGTGGCCGATGTATGCAATCAATAAATGTGAATTACGATATAATATTTTATCCGTTTGGATTATTTTCATTATTAGCATAATTTCTCTTTATATTGTGCTGAAAGCACGGATAGAGGGAACAGAATTGTTTGTATTTAAGAATGCAATTGTTTTGTTCTATTTTGCGTTGCACGAAAGTAATAACTATGGCAATGCAGTATTACATTTAAAAAGGTAACTCCAGTATCTGAATTACATTTTTTCAACACAGTAAAACAAGAAAGAAGAATGAGTTGAGCGATAGATACAGATAGGCTTACGGATGTAGACAATAAAGCAGGAGAAGAAAAGATACAAGATAAAGAAAGGGTTTGAGAGAGAGGGAGAGATATGCTTTTTTATATAAAGATGTTACACATAATTTAACTTTTATCAGATTTTATATGACCCCGAGCCACGTCAGGTACCCCCGTTGGTTGTTCAATAAGTGACAGACCTGTTATATATTACGACACTAATAAAAATCGAAATAAGTTTGTGTTATGGCTCACAAATAGTCACAGGAAGAACAGAACAGCGGGTAACAGTTTAAAACATGTATTACATGAAAACAACGGAAAGGTTACAAACGAAAAGTGTAGGTAATTCATGCGAGGGTCGCTTTCGAATTAGATCCCTCTCGGAATGGCCATGAGTTAAGTTTATATGGACGATGGATTAGTCCATTTGGAAGGTAGTTCCCCAACAACTCCTCTCCCAAACTGATTTCTCCGGGTGTGAATCAGTATCTTTTCTTTTTGGGACAGACTAGCAATGGGGTCTGTGTGCTTCCTTTTTCTGCCGGAGCGTCTTGGTTCTGACATGCCTTTTAGAGGTTCCACGTAAAAACAGTCGTATACTATATCAATTGTATCTCTGACTTCCTACGGTGGTTCTTCTTGATCATCGGAGATGCATTTCCTTAATTGGTTCAGATGACTCTTATGGTCGAATTTTGGGCCCTGAACAAGGTATGTAACATGGCCGACTCTTCGTAAGATCGTGCCCCGTTCCCAAAAGGAAATGTTATTCTTATAATGTTTAAAATATACTTTATCGCCACGATTAAACCGTTTTGTTGGCATTGTAGAAGTTCTGTATTATATTATATCTTTGGCAGCAGTTTATCACACACTGATTTTATTCTCCGCCCAAACATTATTTCAGGTGGGGATCCGGCATCTGATTTGTTAGAATTTTTCGTTATCCTATAGACCTGCAGAAATTGCTGAAGGGTCTTTTCTTTGGGCGTGCCACACGCCTTTTTTAACGCCCATTATAGTGTGTCGACGAAGTGTTCGGCCTGGCTGTTACTCCTGGAGTGGTACAGGGGGGTCGTAATATGCTTAATTTTGTACGTCTCGCAGAATTCTCTGAAATCTGCCGAATGATTTTTCATCTTTTTCGTACTTTAAATTATCTATTGCGGACCATATTGTATTTTGAGAAAAAAGCTAAATTGCTTTCTGTGCGCACGTTATTCTTCACAATTTCTGCAAGTAGGTCCTCTGTTCGTAGTTGACGTTCTGCAAGTAGTTCTTCTGTTCGTAATTGACGTTCGGCCAACTGTTTTCGTACTTCGGCCGACTGTTTTTGCAATTTAGCTGACTGTTTTTGTAATTCTGCCTGTTGGTCCTCCGTACGTTATTGACATTCTGCCCACTGTTTGTGTAACTTGGCCGACTGTTTATGAGCTTCGGATGACTGTTTTCGAGTTTCGGCTGCTTATTTTCGAAATTCCTTTCGTTGGTCCTCTGTACGTTATTGGGTCGGCCCTTCAATTTGCAGTTTAGTCAGATGTGCCGACGCTAATTTTAGTTCGTCCATTTTGTCTGGTTGGATTTAGCAATTTTTAAATATTCGTTGTCTGGTTAGAAAAACGTTTGTCTGGTTGGATTTAACAAAAACGTTTTTATTTTTTTCTCTCATGACAATAAAACAAGCCCCAAAATATTAATCTAGGGAAAACAGTTCATCGTCAGAAATAAAAAAAATTAAAAAATTAAGTGTATATTTTCCTTTGGGGGAAAAATAAAGCAACGATTTACATTTAGTAGAGAACAACAGCAATGAACATTTTTTGTTGCAAAGTAAAGATTTATCTTTTAGGTAGCGACGAACATTGTTTTCATTTTTCCAACTCCTTTTCGTTCCGTACTTATCTGTTTTTGTTGTTATTTTTAGGGCCAATTAACACAGTTTTTAATCTGATTTTTAAAAAATATTTCTGCTAATCCTTTATTCGCAAGTGTTATGCTAAACACTTTCTTAGGCGTGAAAAACATTTGAGTCCAACCTCGTTAATTCTTCCAGAACACTATTTTAGAGGTGAGTATATTTTTCGAATTCAATGTCGTTAGTGTTTTTGGGAACTTTGTTTTAGACGTGAGTATGTTTCTCGAATCCAATATCGCCAGTGTGATAGCTCGTAAATAGCCACAAGAAGAACGGAACAACGGATAACAGTTAAACATGTATTACATGAAAACAACGGAAAGGTTACAAAAAAAAATTGTAGGCAATTCACCGGGTATGCGAGGGTCGCTCTGAAATTAGATCCCTCCCTAGGATGGCCATCAGTAAAGTTTATATGGATGATGGATTAGTCCATTTGGAGCGTGGTCCCCCTACAACAGTTTGTATAAATTACTAAACTTCAAATGACTAGTGTAAAAATTTAAGCATTTCATAAAAATGAAATAAGCTGAATTTCATGTGTGAATAAAGCATTGCTTTGTAGTACGAAAAATACCATTCAAGCAAAGCAATCTCTTAATAACTATTACTTGGATTCTGCCTTGTCGAAATAATGGTTAACATGTAGTATGCTGACTTTAAACACGGTCGAACAAAAACAAATGATGCTGAACACTCGGTCGACCACATTTGGCAGTTGTTACGAAAAAACATCAAAACACGTTTACAAAGTTGTTTGTCTGATTGAAAATTGTAATTGTGTGAGATTATGAGGGTTGATAGCAGAACAAAGTATCATCAACATTGCCTATAATTATTTTCCAATGCTAAGTCTGTGTTCAAACAGAGCGTCAGACAGAAAGTCAGAATAGCATCAGAAAGGTTGGAGAATGGTCTAATGGTAATATAACTCTGGCGACTAACACATCAGTATATCAGACATATGTGCTGTCATTCTTACTATATGCCTGTAAAATATTGGTGCTGTGTCAATCACCCAAAAAACGGCTCGAGAAATTTCACCAGCACATCCTGGAACACATTCTTAGTATAAAGTAGGACAGGTACAAATGTCTTACTCAAAGTCTAAACCACCAGTGCTGCTAAATTTGTGATTAAGAAACAGATACTTGTCTGGTCATCTTGTTCTGTACTATAGGTGTAAGCCCCCAAGCACAGTTGTCTTATGGTGAACTTTTTTTTAGAGGAAAAGATCCCTAGCACTATTTTGATATAGCGGAAATGATGGTTGACGTCCTTTGCTATTGCAGCAGATAATTGGGAGATCCTAGCGTTTGGGCGAAGTTTTACCGCGACCCTGAACAAAAATATGGATAAAAAACGGAAAGTTCTTTCAATGAATTATAACGATGCCTTGTTTTTAAGGTGTCTGACAAGATTCTATTGTCAAAGACAGGTCTTATAAATTACATGAAGTCAAACGGAAGCATTTAATCTGCGGCAGTATCTTTTCGAACACCGATGCAGGCTCAGATATTACCATGTTCTAGATGACTAGATGAAGTATGCTGACCATCTGGTATTCATAAACCATACATAACAGTTCACAATGATGCAAGTTTTCTGCATTCTGTTTTTGTCCAGTCTAATGATCGATATGTTTTTCCAAAGGAATATATAATTCATTGACAATGCTAAATAGCAATATGTACGCTCTTAAACAAGTACTGAATGAGGGAATGACACTCGCCTGACAATGCGCTGCAGTCATCATATTTATATATCAATGATTTACTTTTATTAAATAGACCATTACAAATTTTGGGACACAACTTCTAGAAGAAAGTCGCGTCTAATTATGAGATATATTTAGTTTAATTTATATTTTTACTGATAGACCACCGGCTGGAAATAACTCGAGAATACGTGTTAAAAGCATTAGTCACCATCACGAGAGGGTTAGAGACATGGTTGGAATGGACAAAAGAATACGCTAGAGATCAGATTTGAAATATTTGTTTACATTGGACTTGAAGAAAAACCTGTTGCAGTCAGTTTGGAAGCAAACTCATCGTATCTTTCCAAATATAAGACGCTCTATGAAAGAAGCTTTGTTCATGGAAACTTCGTTTAGTTTTTGTCACAGAGAAATAAAAGTGAGAAAGGAAAGTTCCTTTCTGTGGTTATAGAAAGACGAGGTCTTACTATGAATATGTGTAGGGGCAAGTATAAGAATTAGAGCTCACCAGTTACGAACATGACGATGAAGAAAAATCAACATCTCTTCTGTGTGTAAAAAGCTGTATGAACTCATATAAGTGTCTATCTGAGACTATCTTCTTGGTGTTCTTTGTTTTTAAATAAAAAAGGATTATGCTTTTGCTGCCCATAGTTAAACTATTTTTAATTTCATTTTTTCTTTATTTTCTTGAACATTTCTTCCAGAATCGTTTTGGTTGTTTACAGTTCGGTAGAACTATTAGCTAGGTGCTTTTGAATGTGATTAGTGAGGACTTGGCTTTTGAATGTGATTGGCAAGGACTTGGCTTTTGAATGTGATTGGCGAGGAAAAACACGTTAGAAGAGTCCATATTACTTGAATTGATTGGACTTCGTATTAAGTTCTATTTTAACAACGTTTCGGTCGATGCAAACCCCACATTTTAAACGTGTATCTTTTCAAACACGAGAATCTGTATGCCGATCTCAGAAATCTGCACGGAATTCTGAATGGAAAGGAAGTATTTTTGCGGACCGTGACGTAATGGATAAAGTACTCTGTAAAATTCAGTAGTAAGTTACACTCTTATGAAGGTTGAAGATTCAATTCGTTGTGCAGGCGAGACTCTAAATACAATTGCAAATCACTTAGAACTACTACAGTCATAGCTGACGAAATGGCAGCGTGTTACCCCCATAAACTAATAAATGGTTCCGTCCAAAATTCCGTGCAGATTCTCGAGATCGGCAAAAAAATTCCGCAATTCGGCAAAATAATCCTTTAGAAGATAGAAAGTTAAATCAACTGAAATGTAAAAATACACTCAAGATGAGAACAGTAGTCTGAATAATCGAAATAATAAATAATTTTCAATCCTCATCTAAAAAATTCAGAAATGTTAGAATAGGTTTCCTGTTCAAAATAAATGCAGACATGTAGGAGTTAATTGCTCAACAGCTGGACATTTCTTGATTACATCTTTACTGTACATCTGTGTGCCTTTTTCTCACGTTAATTAAGTTTCTACTTTATTGTTAGTACATTAAACACGCTAGGCCTTGTCTATCGCCATCCATGCCACGCTTTCCCAACCCTAGCCGCAGAAGAAACAATCTATTTTTATCTTCCCACACATTTCATTCAAAGTTAATTGATGTAAATATTATTTCAAAATTAAGTGTAAAATCTAGATGAACCGACACACATTAAAACGGAGAGAACGCTGAAAAATTACAATTTTAATTGGAATAGAACTTCTTCCGACAGTTGGCAGCAGTAGTGACGCCATGTTGTAAAGGAATATCATTAACTCTCGAATATTGACGCCTTAGATACACTAACGATGTTATCAACTCTTCGAATTTGAAATTAACAATTTTGACGTCAGAATATGCAAGTTCATAGTAAAGGATCTCATTTAATGCTAATTTTGAAAACCTTTGGGAAATGTCAATACCTGTAAAACCTCATTGAACACATGCAGGTGCTCTGCAAGCGTTGAAATGTGTACAGAGTTGAGATATATTGACATTATTTGTTTCGTATGTACAGGTTAGCAATAATACATTAGAGTACATCTGAAAATCATATATATATATATATATATATATATATATATATATATATATATATACATATATATACTGTGTGTCCATAAAGTCCGTGTGCACTTTAAAAAATTTATTTATTTGTATTTGCAATTGAAATAATCTGTAAAATCGATTTGAAAGAAGTAAATCTATATTTCTTAAGCTTTTATTGAAATTTTATTTAACTTTCCACATGCCCTCCATCATTAGAAATACAAAGGTAATACGATTTTGCAGTTCACGAAAAATCATTTGTTAAATGATTTATAGTAATGCCTGAAATCAGATAAGTTATTCTAGCTTTCAAATCTTCCAATTAACTAGGTTTGGTTGCATACACAATTGTTTTTACATGTCCCCATAAAAAATCTAATGGAGTCAAATCTAGCGAACGTGGAGGCCAATGAAATGGTCCACCCCTTCCGATCCATCTGTTAGGAAATTCCTGATTTAGAAACTGTCTAACAAGCCGAGCAAAGTGACAAGGAGCTCCATCTTGTTTTAAAACTGTATCATCTTTCAAGTTTAATTGTTCAAGTTGCGGAATAAAGTAATTCTGCAACATATCTAAGTAGCTGTCACTGTTAATAACACAATATTCAAAAGAATATGGCCCTATGATTCGATTTATTCCCAAAGCACACCACACATTAAGAGAGCCCCTTTCAAGTTCAACAGTTTCATTTGGGTTTTCAGTTCCCCAAATTCGGCAATTATGCCCGTTGACCTTGCCACTAAAGTGAAATGTTGCTTCATCAGAAAACAATAAATTACTCACAAATGCATCATCATTGCAAAGTTTTTCATTGAACTGGTGACAGAAAGTTAGCCGTGCATAATAATCCTCTTCTAACAACTGTTGATGTAATTGAATTTTGTAAGCTTTCGTATGAAGTTTTGCCCGCAGAATCTTATGCACAGTAGACTTTGGCAGCCCGAGCTTCAATGATGCCCGTCTTACAGACTTTCTCGGACTTGCAGTAAAGGATTCTTCTATGGAAACAACACTTTCGTCACTGACACATGGCCTTCAAGCCTGTGGTTTATCATGGACAGAGACTGTCTCTTTAAATGCTTTCATCCATTTAACAATGGTGTTCCTATGATGCGTTTTTTTTATTGTATTCAATTCTAAACTTTCTTTGTACAGCAATAGTAGATTTCAATTCAGCCAACCAAAGGACACATTTTACTTTTTCCTCAATTGAAGCCATGGGATCAAATTGATTCTGAAAAACAAAAGAAAATATTTTTTACTTATTTTTTTACTTATCTAAAAATTGTTACGAATTTTGTGGTGAAAAATTATTCAATAACTATACTTAAAACTAGATACATGAAACTTTATAACATTTTTTATAGATAATTCCTATCGCAAATATAAATAAAGTTTTACTTTTTTTTAAAGTGCACACGAACTTTATGAACATCCTGTATATACACACACACACACACACACACACACACACACACACACACACACACACACACACACACACACACACACATATATATATAATTTTTTTTAATATATTCAATAGATGGTACATGGGTAATTATTCAGCTAAGCCTTATATTGATGGGGAATACATTAGAATTAAGACTAATCATTCTAATATCATCTATTGAATATATTAAATAATTAAACAATAATTAATATGTAAGGAATAAAATGTTACACACGCTCACACACACACACATACACATATATATCTATCTTCTGATCTGCGGCTTCCATATATATATATATATATATATATCTTTATTTTATTTTATAATATAAAGCTGAATGTATGTGTGTGTGTGTGTGTGTGTGTGTGTGTGTGTGTGTGGTCACGAATAGGCTCCTATAAAGTTGACTATTAAAAAAAAACTGATTACATATAATAATAGAAGATGTATCGAGACACAAGAATGGGTATGTTTGATCTGGCAGAACGGTGATTCATTAAAATTGTGGGATCAGCGTTCGCGCCTGGTCCACAAAGTATGGAAATAAATAAATTAAAAAGTTAAAAAAAAAAGAACGTTTAAAAGTATTTTTAATATAGATGTACATAAGAATACTTTGATAACTATGTTTTAACTTAAATAGGGATGGTATAATAAAATTGTGGGGTCTGCGTTCGCACCTGGCCTCCATAGAAAAGAAATAGGCATTCTCTCCTCTTAACGCGTAAGTAGAATATATCTGAATTCAAAATACTTGAGTCTGCGGATTTTAGGGTTCGTGTGAGCTGTAGCGTTGTTTGAATGGAAACAATTATATATATATATAGCTTCTTTAAAGCTTCACCGCTCACTCATTTTTCGACCAAATTACAAACACTTATTATAGTTTATAAATCATCTTCTCAGTGATATTATGAAAAATTTTCAATTTTCGTTCAGTAAACCAATAGTTATGATGAATATAGCGGTGTCCAGAATCGTAACACAAAACGTTAGGTGGTCAGCGACGTTTTTTATGACTGGTTTCCATAGCAACCACGTCGCTTCAACGACTTATGTTGCTACTAATTCTCTGCTGTCGCAAAAAGAGAAGTAACAAGTGAAACAGACACAACGAAAGGGAGATAATTAGGTGAATTAGGGGGATTTCTATTTTAATATATATATATATTATAATAGCATGAAAAGATATATGGTTAAGCTTAAACATGGAAAAGTAAAGATATATGATTAAGCTTAATCATGGAAAAATAAAGGACTAGTTGTTAAAACTGGAAAAGAAAAAGACAATATATTCTAGTAGCAAGATAGTAACAAAATATAATAAATTCATAACTTAAAATATTGCAGCTTTAAGAATTGATTATATAATATAAATTAAATTTAAAAAAAATATTTCAATGCTGCAATATTTTAAGTTATACATTTATTATATGTTTTACTACGATATCTTGTCCTTTTCTTTTCCAGTTTTAATAACTAGTCCTTTACTTTTCCATGTTTAAGCTTAATCATATTTCAGTCTTATTTTTTTTTGCCCCATAAAAATAACATGCACATATGTAATGACAATGTACGGCACTCATCTGCTTTCAATAAAATCCCCCAATTATCTCCCTTTCATTCTTTTATTCTGTCTATTTCACTTGTTACTTCTCTTTCCGCGACATGGACATGGCTTTTGACATTTTACGGCACATCACTGTAGCTTAGTCCATCGATATTCAAAATCATTACCTTAGTACCTAAGCCACGAAAGTTTGCCAGTATAAGCGTCGAATGTAAACGTTATTAATTTTTCGATAATGAAAATCTGATGCATTCAAGCACCATTTTATTGTGACGTATTTCTTAAATATTAAGTAGCAAACTGTGCATTTTATCCAATTTCATCTCTCTACATGGAGACCATCTATATCTATAAAGTATAATTATTTATAGACATGTGGTTCGCTGTTTTAAGATTCATTAACGTAACTGAGGTCAGTAAGATTCGAAAGCGAGCCTCTAAGGATTTATGAGCTCTTACTATTTTGTCAAGAAAACTCGCTGGTAGCAGACGAATTATATATCACATATATTGTTTTTTATCTTTGTTATTTTGAACGATATTGACAATTAAACGTATTATATATTTTTCTGTGTGTGTGTTTCTTATAAAACTACATGTTTGAAATTTTACCGAGGAATATAATGGAAGTGTCGCCAAGTCTCGAAATGCCACATTTTAATAAGCTAAGTTAGCATTATTTCCTTAAAACTTGAAATACATTTTTTTTTGTTGAATCGGTAATCTAAAAACCCAAACTCATAGATAGATAGAGAGACGGGGAGAGGGTAAGAGTTGTAAGTTTTCGCTATTATTTTCATGTGTGATTCCTTAATTTACTGGTGTTATTAATGGTTTAATTAAACAACTAATAACACCAGTAAATTAAGGAATGGTTACAAAAGATGATTGTGGTAGTTTATAGTCCATATGAAAGTGATTATTATAAATAAAAATGAGACAATGGTGTAGAAATAATGAAGGCGAAATAAAGGAAGTGAACAAAGAAGCGAAGACAAAAAACAAAGATGAGGAAAAAAAGAGAAATTTACAAATAAATCATGTCGTATCCATAAAATTAGCTAAAGAATACAATGAATTTAAAACAAAACAACAAAACAACAAAAAAATAGTGGTTATTCTTACATATGATAATTACTTTTTCAAATTTTCCCATGGAATAAGAAAGACACATTTCAAATTGAATCAGATATGTTCCGTATTTTAATTTAAAAGAAAAACACTCATTTCGCTAAAGGGCAAGAATATTCTGCGAATGTTTGACATGTTTCAAATAAATTGGGAAAGTTTATAATTAATCTTTCAGTAAACACACGCGACTGAACTTGAAGAGAGGCGTTTGACTCAAGCAATAATGTTGTATAAAAGAGGATGCAATATGACCTGGTTCCATTTGTCATCATTTATTTAATTTCTCGATGAATAAGCAAAATGCTTCACGCACACAAATACACATAAACACGTATATATATATATATATATATATATATATATATATATATATATATATATATATATTTATGAAGAAAGGTAGGGCCTCGAAACATGCATGCCCGTAGATTTCTGTATTAAAAGTAATGAATAAATAAAAAATAATTTTTGTATTACGTCGAATAAAAGATATGGACAATTTCCTTAAAAACAGGATCTTCAAGGTGAGGACGCTAAGTTAACCGTTTAAAAAATCAACAACAAATCTACACACACACGTAGACGCACACACATACAAACACACACATATATATTATTTCATATATCGATAAAATGGTTATATGGTGATGTATGTTATATATCGATTTACAGTATTTACTTCATGAACGCTCATTGCGTTAACAGACATAGGTTGCAAATTTGAAAAAATATGTAATAATTGCAATTAAGCGATTTCCTTGTTTCTGCGATTGTAGGAAATGTTCTGACTAACATATTCCGTCAATTACAAATGTACATTGAATGCAATTATAATTAATTAAAGGTAAGAATGGGTGAAATGATGTGCAGGCATATCTAAAAAAATCTCGTAAAGGTATATTTTTCAGAAAAATTCACTATAGAAAGCCGAGAATTTATTTAGTAAAAAGATACATTTTAAATTCCATAAAATTTCCGAGTATCCCTTTGAGAAAGCTGGGTACATTAAATTCAAATTTAACTAAGGATTGAGTTTAAAACATGTGGTTTATATTATCAAATGAACACAACAAAGAAAACCCACAGTGAGATATTCTAAAAGCTGTCAGTAAGAAGCCGGAATAGAGACAAATATAATATACGAACAAAATTTTAAATTTTAAACACAGAAAAAATGTGCGATAAAACATATTAAAATAGAACAAAACTGTAATATATATATATATATATATATATATATATATGAGCATAAAAATAATAAATAAGTGATAGATAATAAAATTAAAGGTATATAATAAAATATACTATGATATAAACAATAAAAAGTAAAAGATGTAGCAACAAAACATATAAAAATCGATAAACAGAGAAAGAATTAGAAAGTACAACAGTAAAAGGAAGGAGAAAGAAATGGAAGCGATAAGGGAGCCAGAAGAGATAACAGTAAAGAAGTAATTAGGTGTGTACCGCGGAGAACTGAAATAGATAAAATATATATAAATATAAATATATATATATATATATATATATATATATATATATATATTATGTCAGAAAAGAGTGGAGTGTATTCACCGCATTCTGATTGTAAAAAGCAAAGAAAGTGTGTATTTGTGGAAACTCTGACAAGTGCATGTTAAAAAAAATGAACGTGTCTTTCAAAATCCCGAATCATTTTAATAACAAATAATGTATGGATTTCAAAGTGTAAAATATTTACGTGATAGAAAATAGATGTAAAAATCATTAAATAAATAAATAAGAGTCCAGGGTGGAAAAGGAGAAAAAATAGATTAAATATATCTTGAATCCCCTTTCATAAACATCCCGAGCAAGAATCTATAAAAAAATACATGCGAATAATTTGTAGAAAAACCGGCTTACGAATCTCTCTCTCTCTCTCTCTCTCTCTCTCTCTCTCTCTCTCTCTCTATATATATATATATATATATATATATATATATATATATATAACTACTTAATTTACTCAAATAAAATTAATATACGAAAGTATATATTTATGCGTAAACTTTAAGTATTTACTTCAAAAGTGCTCAATACGTAGGTAGAGCTAGTTAGTAATTTATAAAATATATATGACGATTAAGCTACACTGAATATTCCGCGTTTCATCAACTCTATAACTCTTCAGGCTTATGCGCGAATTCTGTGGTTGTTTGTCGTTTTTTTATATGCTCATCTTCTATTGAGATTTTAGTTAGCCAATCATCTTTCTAGTATCCACCGCGCCCTTCCTATCAGCCAATGAGCATGCATTTAATGGCCAAAGGCCTATTTGACCTCTGGTTGACCTGTTCCTTTGTGTGTGCCCTATTTAGCCTGGTTATTTAGTTTATTGATCTGTTTTAAAACTAGGTTAGTGTTTTTTTATGTTAGTTTATATATAAATAAATAAATATATATATATATATGTACATACATATATGCACATATATATACATATATATATATCAGTTCTAATAAATAACAATAACCAATAGATAAAAACTAAAATGAAAAATTTGGCGATGGGTGCCAGGGATTCTGCAGAGGCATCAGATCTTGTGGGATTATTCATTCTATATACCCTCACAAGCATATTTGATACTACGGATATCGGCCTATATAGGGATGACGGACTAGCTATAATAAAAAAAAAACTCCAACAAAGTCAAGGGAGATAACTTTAAGAAAAATCATACACAAGGAAATAAAAAAATTAGGCCTAAAACAGACGTATCAGCTAACATAAAAATAACAAACTTCCTGGACGTCACGTTAAATTTAGATAAAAAACACATATGAACCATACTTAAAAGATAACGCTACTCCAATATACGTAAACCCTAAGTCCAATCACCCACCATCAATTATAAAACAGATTCCTAACTCGATCATAAGTAGACTCAGTAATAACTCAAGCGATGAAAATTCATTTAACAGATCAGTCAATATCTATGAAACAGCCCTAAAAAATACCGGATACAAAAATATCGATATCAAATATAAGCAACAAAACACCAATAACTATAATAAAATTAAAAATAGGAGAAAAAGAACTATATTTTGGTATACGGACCCATACAATCAAATGTTAAAAACAAAACTTGGCAAGAAATTTCTAGATCTTATTGAAAAACACTGTCCCGCAACCAATGCCTTACACAAAATTTTCAATAAAAATACCTTAAAGTTATCCTACAGTTGTTGCAAAAACTTAGAGATGATAATTAAAGCACATAATAACAAAATATTAAATAAAAACAATATAAACAATAACAAAATTAACAATAAAAAAAGTAGACACCATGAAAAAAATGAAACTAACACTAGGGGAAATAATAATAATAATAATAATAATAATAATAATAATAATAATAATAATAATAATAATAATAATAATAATAATAATAATAAACCAACCCCGGACAAGAGCAATCACACTATAAATAAAAATACTAATAACGAACAAGATAAATGCAACTGTAGACACCACACACTATGCCCACTTCAAAATAAATGTCTAACCAAAAGCGTAGTTTACCAGGCAACAATATTTGCGAAAGAAAACCCGAATAACAAGAAATATTACGTAGGTATGACTTCCTTAGATTTCAAAACTCGATACTATGACCACAAAAGTACATTCAACAATAAAAAAAAGCACCGTATGAAAACAACACTAGCGAATGAATACTGGGAACTCAAAGAAAGCGGACATTCGCCGGTAGTTGAAAGGAAAATAAGACAAGCTACCACGTATAGGGACCTAGACGACCCATGTAGATTATGCCTTCATGAAAAATTTGCTATCCTGTACTTTAAAGAACCCCAACATCTATTAAACTGTAGAAGAGAAATAGCAAACAACTTTCACAAGATAAAATTTACTCTAGGATAGCGATACAAAATAGTTTTAAAACTAACAAAAACAATAGAAAATAAACAAATAAATAAATTAAATAAACATGAATATACATAAACGATCACACATATATGTATGTATATATATATATACATACATATGTGGATATATGTATGTACATATATATATATATATTTATATATAAACTAACATTAAAAAACAAAAAAACACTAAGCTAATTTTAAAACAGATCAAGAAACTAAATATCCAGGCTAAATAGGGCACAAACAAAGGAACAGGTCAACCAGAGGTCAAATAGGCCTTTGTCCGATAAATGCATGCTCAGTGGCTGATAGGAAGGGCACGGTGGGTACTAGAAAGCTGATTGACTAACTAAAATCTGAATAGAAGATGCGCATATAAAAAAACGACAAACAACCACAGAATTCGCGCATAAGCCTGAAGAGTCCTGGAGTGGATGAAACGAGGCATATTCAGTGTAGCGTAATCGCCATATATATTTAATAAATTACCATATATATATATATAATTTACAGGGTTTATATTTTAATTTTATTTAGAAAAATATAATTTTCAAAAGTAAATATTTATTGTTTTAAAAAAGAATACAATATTTATATTTATTTCCTTGATCCATGGATTTTCTATGTAGGCTCAGGGGGAAAGAGATTAGCAAAATATTAAATTTGGTTTGATATGATTTTGCTATTTTACGCATACATAGAAATATATTTTGAATATTAAATTCATTTAAGGGACATAGAGAAAGTAAATAATGGTTGAAACAAAAAAAAAAAAACAAATAAAACGATATGAAAATTTTGTATCCAAATAGAATATTAATACTTGAATAGAAAAGGATGGTGCTTTTAGGTTGTCTGTCTGTCTGAGAAACGAACTTTACTAAACTCTTCTGTCATTTTTTTGTTGATATGTACGGGATTTGGACCTGCGGAACACATTAGGTTTTCCTTTAGCTTTTAAATATTAGATCCTGATGGTCAAAATCAAACAATAACACTTGGCAGGCGTAAATCGACTTTTAGTGCTCGGGTATGCATGTAGAAATATATATATTTTTAGGTAAAAGTTAGTTCATTTTTAACTGCTTCTTATTACTCTAGCAGTAGTTCAAATGCTAACGACTAAGGCTGGACCGCTAAATATTTTAGTTTCGAATCTAGTTGTGGCCAGCGAAATCATGTTTTTTTTTTTAACTTTTAGAATCATTACTATTTCTCAAACTATCATTTATATAAATTAATAACTTCACAATGCCTACCTGTTTCTACGTATACGTTCAGATGTGCTGTTTTATCTTTGACTAAAGGCAAAATAGATGCATGCTGGGCAAATGAAAAGTTCGTTTACATTCCCGCCTTTTCAGAATGTAAGATTAATAGATATATATATATCTGTTTTTGAAAATTGTATTCTTTTGGAATGAAAGGTAGGTAACAATATAATAATTAATAATAAACCTTGTCTTTCTGTCTGTAAATTTTTGTCTACAGACCAAACTTGATATGGATGTAAACCTGAGGAACAAATTCGTTTTTGTCTTAAGCTGGCAAAATAGCTGCTAAATTAAAAACTAAAAAAAAAACATTAGAACTTGCTAGGCGCAACTCGACTTATAGTGTTCTTTTACGCATGCGCAAATATACATTTATAGATTAAACAATGTTATTTGTTAACATTTTATATCCGTATGGCCATGGGTTAGAGCAGTGGTTATCAATCTTTTTTTTACTCATGGACCCCTTTTCCCTTCTTTTTATCTTGGTGGACCCTTCATAACTATTTGTCATAAGCCAATCTTCTATTTTCCACTAATATAAATTTTGAGGTTTTAATAATCAAATAAATATTATATAATTAAGATTTATTTTCAAATGAAAATTAATTTAATGCAAATAAAGTATTCTACAACAACTATAATGATAATAATAATAAATAATAATAATAATTCTGTGGACCCCCAGAAGTATTCCATGGACCCCCTAGGATCCATGTGGACCCCGGTTGAGAACCCGTGGGTTAGAGTGTAATGAAGAAGTCTGGAAGGCTATATGTCTTGTTTTGGAGTCTAGCTTTAGCACTCATGTCATATTAAAAATAACTTTGGAAGTCACGATACTATATATCGGATACAATATAATACTCAATAGAGTATTGGCTCTATAATAATAAATATGAAATCTGGATGAAATATAATGTCATATTTAAGTCTTTTTCATGAGCGGGCCACGCTGGGAGCCATTACTATATATTATATACAATATAATACTCACTAAAGAATCTCTATATTATATACGAAATCTACGCACATAAGAATATCATATTTAAGCGTATTTTATTACCAGGCAACGCCGGTTGGTCTGCTTGTAATAAATAAAATATGAAATGCGTCTAATAATCAATGAGAGGCTTGGAAAATATCTGCCTTCGACGATTGTTTTAGGAAGGAAGTTCTAACGTCGGAAAAATATGACATTTTGAGAAACTGAGTTTAACCACAATATTATCTGCTTAAGCTCGACTCAGTCGTCATAAAAACATCAAGCCTGTTCAGCGAGTATAATCTAGCACTGGTAGTCCAAGGACGAACGTGCACCACCAGTAGCCATTGTACCTTTTAAACGTTAACTATATTACGCAGAAAGGTAAGCAGGAACACACGCGAACCACGTTGCTGCTGTCACAATAGGCTTGTTAAATAGCTACTCTGTCTCATAATGAAGCTCAGGACGAACGCAAATGCGTAACGCAAATCACTGCTACTGCATGTTGCTTATTGTAGGTAAAAACTAGTATTAGGAAGACCGATTCATCAATTAGAATAAATTAATAACTTTTTAATGTATTAACAAAAGGTATACGGAAAGCAATGGGGTCCACGGTGATCGCATTTAAGATGATTAGATCTGTTTAGAATAACCAAGTGTTGATAGTGGTCAGTACATATATATCTGTTAATATTACAGTCTGAAAAGGCGGGAATGTAAACGAACTTTTCATTTGGTAAGCATGCATCTATTTTACCTTTAGTCAAGGATAAAACAGCACATCTGGACGTATGCGTTGACAATAGCTGAGAAATAGGTAGGCATTATAAATTTATTAATTTATATAAATTATAGTTTGAGTCGAGTCACGATAGCTGAAATGTAATGGAGGGCTAGGCTAGTAGATCACATTAGTTTAATATTTAGCTTTATATTATATTAAAGCATTTTGAATTTTGGGGCAATTGTAATATAAAACTTATATTCCATCTAATGTTATATCTGATTTTTATAGAAACAGATAATTACACTTGACCCCCTACCTAAAAATAGTCAGAGAGTGATTTTTCGGACAAAGGGAGAAGAAAAAGCTGTTTTCTAGGTTGGCAGTATTTTTGCGAACAGTTTGCTGAGATGGCGGAAATTTTCTGTTTCTATGTCTATCCTTGTAGCCATGTCACTAGTAAGGGTGCTGGAGGTAAACGTTTTGTCTGGGCTGACGTTATCCGCCTGATAGTCAGGGACCCGAACCTTGGATTAACCACTAAGGAGGCTGTCCTATCAGCAGGTGCAAAGTACTGGGGCTGCTGTATTGCCATTTGGTGAATGGATTCTGGACCATGCAGTAGCTTCTGGTGGGGCCTCTCGATGCCATACTAGTGGGTAATTGTTACGGCTTTACCTTATCATTAGCTACAAATAAAAAAAAAAATTCTTCGTTTCTTTTTCTCTCTTAATTTCCCCTCTCTGTCCTGCTCTAAGTAAATCTGTCGACCTAGTCCACAAATTCCAAAATTTCATCATGACAAGTTTCAAGAAAAAATACACGATTAAACCCGGTTCTCCAACTTCCAACGTAGACCCCTACTACCATGTCTCCTTCTCCAACATCAGGGGTCTTCGTTCTAACCTTCCAGAGGTTGAAACCCAATTACAGGAGACTAAACCAGACCTTTTATTTTTAAGTGAAACTGGCATTGGACAGGCTATTTCCCTAGATGAGTTTGCAATTTCAGGATACTCTAACTTAACTTCTAAAACTGACCCCCAAGATCGTCATGGGCATGGAATATGTGCCTATATTAAAGATAGCTTTCCATGTGGGAGGGACATCTCCAGGGAAGATCCTAACTTACCCTATATGTGCTTCCGGGTTGCTTTAGCTCACACTACTGCATTTATATTTACTCTCTATCGCCCCCACAACAGCGGAGTTACTATCTTTCAAAGCATATATGAGAAAATTGACCAAGTCCTTTCTACTTATCCTTCAGCTAACATTCACATATGTGGAGACTTCAATGTTCACAACGTCGAATGGTTGACCCACTCAAACAAGACCGATGATGAGGGGAGGTTCTGTCATGATTTCTCCATTGCCTATGACCTCACTCAGATTGTTCAGGAACCTACCCGTGTGCCCGATAATGACGGCCAGTATGCGAGCCTACTAGACCTTTTTCTCACAACTTGCCCTGAACTATGTTCAGTTTCTGTTCTGTCGCCTCTTGGATCTTCCGACCACTCTGTTGTATCAATCAAGATAAAAATGAAATATAATAAGTCCCCAGACGTACCTCTTCATCGTACAGTATATCGATACACTAAGGCTGACTGGGATAGCTTCCGTACATTTATATCTGATCTACCTCTGCATTCCATGTTTAAAAAGGATGTGTCCTCTATAGTATTAGACCTAACTGAATGGTTAATTGTAGGTATTGACCATTTCATACCCTCTAAAAAGTTTCAGCAAAAACCTAACAGCCAGCCATGGTTCTCTCCAGAATGTGCTGCTGCCATTGCGCACAGAAATCACTTTTTCCACTGCTTCAAACGTAATAGATGTATGGAAACTAAAGCCGTTTTCAGGACTGCCAGCAACCATTGTAAGAAAGTAATAAGGAACGCAAGAGTGTTGTATGCTGAATCTGTTAAGTCCAAAGTAGCTGAGCAGCGGCTTGGTTCCCACCAGTTTTGGCAAATAGCAAACAGAATCCTGAACAGAAGCGTGTGCTCCATCCCAACTATTATCAATGGACCTGAGGTAATCTCGTCAGCATCTGACAAAGCCAAACTCTTTGTCAAGAACTTTGCAGCTAATTCTACCCTTTGCGACCAAGACCGCCAACCCCCAATATTTCCTCCTGTATCAGAAAACACGCTATGTGATATACGTATATCTGTTTGTGATGTTGCGAAGCTAATCAAAAACCTTGATTCGAGTAAAGCAACTGGCCCTGACGGTATTCCAATTATAGTACTCAAAAAACTTCAACCTGAATTAGCGCCCATACTTACAAAACTGTTTAAACGTTGTCTTAAGGAGAATAGTTTCCCATCTCCCTGGAAAATCTCATCAGTATGCCCTGTATTTAAGAATTCAGGTGATCGCTCATCCCCCTCTCAGTACAGGCCAATAAGTCTCCTCTGCGTCATGAGTAAGTTGCTAGAATCTGTGTTAAATACAGAAGTAATCAAACATCTCAACAAAAATGACCTTCTTAGTGACACTCAATATGGTTTCCGTTCTGCTAGATCTACAGCAGATGTCCTTACAGTTATATCGCATAGGATTAGCAAATCTCTCGACGGTGGCAATCTTTCTAGGGCAATTGCTCTTGACATATCTAAAGCCTTTGATAGGGTATGGCATAAAGGTTTACTTCATAAGATCGCTAGCTATGGTATAGCTGGAAAAGTCTTCTCAATTATTAAATCATTTCTCTCTGATAGGTTCATAAGAGTAGTAGTTGAGGGGCAAAAATCAGAAGCTCACAGTATTAATGCCGGTGTCCCTCAGGGATCCATCCTGGGCCCAACTCTTTTCCTGATCTACATTAATGATCTTCCAAATCATATCCTTACATCATTTGTAGACATTTATGCTGACGACACTACCATTTATGGTAGCACATCTAAGACAGTAAACGACCAAGTTCTCTCCAATTCTCTCTCCTCTGATCTTGAGCACGTAGTACAATGGGGAAAGGAGTGGCTGGTTACTTTTAATGCATCTAAAACCAAGCTTCTCTCTTTACATCATCAACATTCTAATTCACATTTGTCATCAATTGAAATGAATGGCTCTCGTCTTCAGGAGGCCTCAAGTTTTGACAAGCTTCTGGGCTTGACCATTACTCCTGATCTTAAATGGAACACGTATATCAAATCTGTTGCCAAGGCCGCTGGAAAAATGGTGGGATCTTTCTATCGATCCAGTAGATATCTCACTGCTGATGCTATTCTCTACCTATATAAGAGCCAGGTACGTCCAAGGATGGAATACTGTTGCCACATCTGGGCAGGAGCTGCTAGAAAGGACTTGTCCTGCCTTGATAGAGTTCAAAATAGACTTCGTAGCCTCGTAGGAGATGTCCTTTTCTCCTCCTTGCAACCTCTATCTCACAGAAGAGATGTTGCGAGTTTGTCTCTGATGTATCGTTATTTTCATGGAAAGTGTTCAACTGAGCTTCAATCTATGGTCCCCC
Organism: Euprymna scolopes; assembly: GCF_053919585.1. NCBI lineage: Eukaryota > Metazoa > Mollusca > Cephalopoda > Sepiida > Sepiolidae > Euprymna > Euprymna scolopes. Next base: position 79,611,179 of record NC_136482.1, on the reverse strand, counting down.
CTCGCCAAACTTTCACAAGAAACACTCGTCTAGCTGTAAACACTATCAATAATTTCCCCCACTCTTTATCTGTGCCTAAACCTAAACGTAGATTCCATGAACAAAGCTTCTTTCTTAGAACTGCACGCCTGTGGAATTGTCTTCCGTTTTCCTGCTTTCCGGCTGACTACAATATGGTTGTGTTCAAGTCTAAAGTAAATAAGTTCTTGATGAGCCGTTCCATATAAGTTATCAAATTTACCAAATTTTCATTACTAATGATTACTATATTGACCAATTTCTACTGTACACTCTTTAACCCTTATCCTTGAGTGGCCTCTGGGCCTTGATAATGTGGTGACGCCTTTGTAAAAAAAAAAAAAAAAAAAAAAAAGTACTATTGATATATATAGAGTAGTGACGTTCAAAGGATTTCTTATTATTTCATTGGCAGAGTATAAAACTTGACTTTACAGTTCAGTGATAGGTGCGATAAAACAAAATTACAATTGGAAAATATTTTGCTCATTGTGCATTCTGATTTGCTTTTATTTAACTCTGATAATGTGTCAGCTCATTTTACACAAGCCTGTATTTATATTATATCGGAAAATAATGTCGAATCCTCTCTTTCTAAATGCTAATGTCTGTGGGGATGAGTACTAACAGTGTGATACATTTGCTCTTGCAATTTTTCTAGCATCCTTGGCTAACAAAGAAAAATAAAGTACGTAAACTCTCAAATACTCATCAGTAGAAAAAGATATCATTTTCAACTGACGTCTGTCAAGAGTGTTTTCCGTACAAGAACAATTGGATTTCCATTCCGTGTAAGTTGATAGAGCTGCCAATTTGAAGAGGAAAATAGGAAATACAGATGTATGGTCTAGAGAATCTGTCTTGCTATTGGCACCATTTTATTTATTTTCAAAAGAAGGAAATAAGAACTTAGATGAAAATGGACTAAAATAAAAAAAACAAAACTTTTCTAACAATTAAAGACTATTTTTTACCTTCTTTTCTGTGTTCATATTACCTCTCTTATTGCACATGCAAAATTATGTGCGTAAATAATTTATATCTATTACAATAATAAACTAGAAGAATCCTGCTTCGTGATGATTAAAATTAATTCCTTGAAGTGGACAATTTTGTACAACTTATATGCCATCTTACGAAGATTTACCGTAACATATAATGATACTAAAACTTATGTCGAGATCCTTTCTTTGAATATTGATCAAATTCATCACATGATTTTGATTCGATAAAATGCCTAAAATTTAAGGAAGAAAAAAATTAAAATTTAAAGAATTTGGATTGATTGGAATCTAATAAATACGGATCAAATTCACTGAAAAATTGAGATTTTTCAAACAGGAAATTATATTGTCTCCTTAAAAGTATTTTTAAATATTCAAAAGAAACTGAAAGTTGAGGAATCTTATTAATTATAAAACTTTTCTCATAATTTTATATAATTATAAAATTAGAATATTCAATTATCTTATATTTTTCGACTGAGAAATGGACGGGTATATACAACTAGTATTTATTAATTTGTAATCTAATACTAATTGTTAAAATTTTACAGAAATCAGAAGTATCTGGAGTTTCACTAAACGTTACGTTTGATTTGAAAAACAAAACAAAACAAAAAAACCCAAAATGGAACTAAATATAATATAGCCCATATTAATGGACTATATTTAGTTCTATTTAGTTTATTCTTATGATTAAAAATCCTTCTTTTAATTCCAAAAAATCGATTTATTAGTTTAGGAGTAAATCCTATACATAGAAATATGTAAATATATAAGTATACTTAACTTCACATGAATAAAGGTATGAATAAAGATATGAGTTCGTCCGCGTATGTCTTTGTAAAGTTTTATCCTGTAAATGTCATTATCACAAAAGGCATGCTAAAATATAAATTTACTTCTAAGCTTAAGTTATGCTTTAAAATAATTATGTTTTTACTAGCGGGACCTATGGAAATTCCATAGCGGACTCTTTCATATGTAATATATTGGTGTTGGCATTCAGCGTAAATGGAGACGTCTTGTAGCTATTTTATTATAACTGCAAAAGTATTTATTTAAGCTAGCAGGGATACCTGGCGTAGCCCAGTCGTAAACTACGCTTACATATAAGATTTTAATTCATTCATCTTGAGTTCCTTCGGTTATAATCGAAACCGAAACTAAAACTTATGGAGAATTCTTAGTATAATTATTTATTAAAAGAAATGGAAGATCATAATAGTTAAACGATAGTTAATCGGGAGAAAAAAGATATAAGTGTGACACACAAAAGAACACACCCACTATCGTATTAATATATAGATTATTCTAATTATCTTTAATATATAATTCACTGAACAAGTTATACAACCCACTTAATTACCTATTTCTCTCACTGCCCTCACCCTACGTTGATTCATTCACCTCTTAACATTTTTTAATGTCTCTGGGAACATTTAGAGAAAGACTTACATTTTTTTTTATGGTGTGTGTACAGATTACAAACGCGTATGAAACACAGTAAGCCCCTTTTGTTTCTGTATTATTTGTACTCACTAGGAGTTCTTAATGAGATCATCATCAGAGATTACTTGCTGATAACAGCCGGTTGTCTTCCCTGAAGTCTGGGTGACAGCAAATTTCCCTGTTTTCTAATACTCCCTAACTTCTTTTTATAACCTTGGCAAATGAATTTGCATAATCGGAACAGTCGCTTGCCATTTACTTCTCGTTGGCATCAACCATTGATTTTCACTGTAATTTAGGAGGCAACCAGCCTTCCTAAGGTCTTAAGCCTCTTCGCACTTACCCAGTAGATGTCTGGATAGTGCTTTTTCCGCTGTCTCGCTCCATTTTTCTTGACAGTTATCGACAATTTGCTTTGGATACAGTTAATGCCGCCACTATAATTGCTTTGGTGATTGGACCAGTAAACCTGTAATTTGGTAGTTCCACTTTTACTCGTTCAACGTAGCGTTCCCTTATCTTTGTTTTTTTTTTAAATCTCTGTTGTAATTTCTATATGGCTGATTGGTGTTTGTCATTCAAGCGAATTAGTTTCAGCATTCAAGGATTTCTTTAGATTTCAGCTATTTTCAGCATTTACCGCCTGCTATATAGTCTTAGACTTTTCCTTGATTCCGATTTGTTGTAGTCTTTTTTTTCAAGTTCTTTAGGATTATTCACAGCGCTCCTAAAATTATTGATATTATATTGATTTTTTCATGTTATATATTCCTCATGGTTGTCTGGAAATTTACCCACATTTGTTTCATTTGTCTGTCTCTTTAATCTCCATCCTGGGCTCTCCTGGGACAGCAAAATCTATAAGTTGTCTGTTCTTGCCTTCTTATTAATTATTATGACGCCCCGTCTCATTTCTTCTAAAAGTTTATTTGTTTGTCCCAAACGGTTTTGCAGTTATTATTATTATTATTATTATTATTATTATTATTATTATTATTGTTGTTGTTGTTGTTGTTGTTATTATTATTATTATTATTATTGTTGTTGTTGTTGTTATTGTTATTATTATTATTATTACTATTATTATTATTATTATTGTTGTTGTTGTTATTATTATTATTATTGTTGTTATTGTTGTTGTTATTGTTATTATTATTATTATTATTATTACTACTATTATTATTATTATTGTTGTTGTTGTTGTTGTTATTGTTGTTGTTGTTGTTGTTAATATTTTTATTATTATTATTATTATTATTATTATTATTATTATTATTATTAAGAAGTTTAAAAGTCAGAATAAACTCCATGAGACTCGTAAGAAAGATCTGAGTGCCAATTCTGTTGGTCAACGTGGTCGACATCCTGTTAAATATTCGAATTGTGAGTCCTCTAATTCTAAAAACAAAAAAAAAGCATTAATGAGACAAACGAGATAAACAATATAACAAATACAGAAACAAAGGGACACAATAAACTGCAAAGAAGGAATACAGTGGTAATGAAATGTTACTACAGAAGCAACCATAAAAAGACAAAGGATTACTGATCAAGCGAGACATATCCTTAAAAATATTAGTTTCAGAGTTGGAACTAATGGAAATCTAACGAGAGGCTGAGAATGTAAAAGATTAAATATAACCACATTTTCATCCAGCATATTTAAATGGGATTCAGAATGGAAAATATTTGCAATGCTAGAACGAGAAGAAGACACTGTAGGATATGAACTGCTTTAACAAATTAAGATGAGGATACTAACCGAACATAAACTTATAAATATTTGGGAATTCTAAAAGTAGGCACTATCAAATCAACAGAAAGGAAGAGAATATTAGAAAAAAATACAGAAGAAAAACCAGAAAATGCTTGGAAAGTAAAGTATATAGTAGAAATATATACGGCATACCGGTTCCCATCAGATTACCGAAGTTAAGCAACGAGGAGCCTGGCCAGTATCAGATGGGTGACCATTTGGGACTTCCAGTTGCTGTATGTGATCTCCGCTTATCTCGGCATTGTTTCCAGTCGTTCTGGACTTCTCCTTGCCACTGGACCCAAACAGTGCCCATTCAGGAGATGTGTAGTTGGTGATTGCGCAACCGTTGCCTCACAATTACACGCGCATCTGCCCCTATAGGGGTTATCCTTTGTCTTTCGAAACTGAACGGAGGCATCGAATAGTAGAACTCTAACAAAAAGGAATAAATACATAGGCAATATGACTAATAAGGTTTTCTGAACCATTCATAGGCTGGTCCAAAAAAGAACTGAGACATCTTGACTAGAGGACTAGGAAACTAATGATAATGCACTCCACCCGTAATATGTAACTGATAGACTCGTCATGAAAAGTAAACACAAGGAGGGAAGACAGGAAAGTATAGAAAGTTTGAATAACACACACAGACACATAAAAGCCGCTACCGCAGCAATAGACACCATATAAATTAACAGTATATTAAGTAAAGAACTCAAAAACAAGATGAGAAAAGTAAGAAGCGAAAAGCAACACGGCTGATTTACAAGAATCGCGAGAGAAGAGTCCCAGGAAAGCTAAGCAACAAAAATGACACGTAAAGAGAGAACCAGGATCACTACTAACAGTCTCATGGAACTATTCGATCAGAAAGTTCATATTTACAAAAATCAACAAATACAAAAATCAACAAAAACAAATGCAAACCCTCTAGACAAAGAAATAGGACGAAGACAGCACAATAGGAACTTTGTAGACGACTATATTTTGAATACGCAAACAAATAGTACACCCACCAACTGAAGGCAGTACAGGAAAACAAAAATTAAAAATCCTCTGGAACATGAATGGAACATATAATTATTCAAGCAGATGTGATAATATTTAACAAGTAAGAATACACTGCGAAATTGTGAATTTTGATGTCTCAGCAGATCACCGGATGAATGTCAAGGAGACAGAAAACGACGCAAATACACGGCCGTTGTAAAAAAAAAAAAAATGAAAGGAATATGGATGATAAAAAAAGCAACATAATACAAATAATCGTATAAGCACTAAGACAACTTCGAAAACGTAAAAAATGGTTAGAACAAACTGAAATCAAAAGGAAAACCGAGGCTATATAACGGGCGGCAATGATAGAAAACAGATGGAGTCTTAAGGAAAATTATGGAATACGGAAACCAACCTACACAACTCATAAACTAGCCACATAAAAAGCACAATAAAAATCTTAGATAGAACATCCCCAATCAAATCGAATTGAAACTTAAAGAAATCTCCTAAAGCACACTGTTATAACACCAGCGTCAATTGATACCACCCAAACTATTGTGAAGGGTAACTGGGGATGAAAATACCGAAAAGAGGGAACATTAAGCAAACTTCCGTTAGAAGGGTGAGTATAGTTCTGAAATGATTGAGAGTTTATTGTCAGCGGTATCACAGATAACCAATGCTCAATGATAAGCGGTTGTTGCTATTATGCAAAATCATTTTCAATGGTATCGAAAAAAGCAGAGAGTATTAGAAAATCATCGAGACTTGTTGTCACTCAAACTCCAGAGAACAGCACCAGTTACTGTAAAAGAGTAATAACTGATAACAAACTATATGAGAACTCCTAGTAAGTAGTGATCATAATAAAGCGCATAGTGTATGAATTTTCAAATTAATTCAAACTAGAATTAGTAACGGTTGTGACTACTACCATTGCACACACACGCAGAACACACATACCACATACGCAGAACACACACACTCGTAGAGCACACACACACACACACACATATATATATGTATATATATATATATATATATATATATATATACCTTCTGTGGTATAGCATTGTCGTAAACGATTTAGCCTGCTGCTTAATTAGCGTAATACAAAGGCTTTGTAAATAAACAAACAAATTGAGCACTTTAAAAGTAACGATGAAATGTTTTTACAAATAGACATTTGAAGCTATCGTGTTTGCAGGCGCTAATCCCATGAGCCAGAGGGTGGGACGGCCGCCTCAAGTAGATGGTTGTAGGTTCGATACCTAATTCGAAATGGATGCTTGCCTATCCGCACTGAAGAGCTGTGGTACAGCGAAACAGTCTGTCTGTGGATGACTATATATATATATATATATATATAGTCATACACACGCATACATACATATATATGCACACACACAAACATATATATATATATATATATATATATATATATATATATATACGTATTCCGAATGTGTTTCTTTTCTCATATATATATATATATATATATATATATATATATATATATATATATATGTGTGTGTGTGTTTGTGTTGTAAACTCCAAAGCTAATGAACATTTTTTGGATCATACTTTGTAAGCATAAGCGGCAGCAGGTATGGGCTATATTTAGTTTAATTTAGTCTGATTTAGTTTCATCTGAGTGGGGCAAACAGGTTATGAAGCCGTGTATAAAGTTCCAGTAACTCTTATTTGAATCTATCTGAATAATCAATTTCACTTTTTCAAAGTTTCAGTTTAAGATTATTTCATTAAATTGTTGTTAAGGGGCTTATATGAGCACGAATTCCCATATAAAATGAAAATATTTTAATAAATGTTAATTTTTTAATGTCTTTTTATTATAGGTTGTCAAAAACACAAGATCTCCTGAATTTTTATTTTCTGATGTTTTAATCCTAATCACCAATTAAAAAAAACATTCTTATAGAATCCAAAATATTTATTGGGGTTTATCAATGCTGGAATGTGTATTCTGCATATAAGATTTAATAGCATTTATATATTTGTCTTACCCATACCGTTGTACAAATGTTATAATTATCTAACAGAATGGCCACCCTGATAAGTGTGTTCTGATATCTGTTTTATTATAAAAGTCAATAAATTATATATGACTAGAACAATTCAAATATCGAACCAATTATCAAAGACACAAAAGTTACAAATCAGACCTTATATTTACTTTGTAATACATGCTTTATTACCGTTTATTTATTTTATTACTATTTATTGATATGCTTATTATGCTTATTACTATTTATTAATATATGCTTTATTAATGTATGCAGACATTCTTGATCTTAAAGCAGCAATAAAAACAATGCAATCATACGGTCTGCAATACTTTTGAAATGATACGCGTACTTTACCAAGGAAAAACTACATGTATTATAACGTTATATCACTTGCTTTAGTGGTTTCTTTCTATTTACTTGCCTCCCATCCACAACGACGTTAAGCCCGATTTCGGTGTTTAATGTGCAGAATAGATACATCCGGTATTAGAACAGATCCTATCTTTTAATCCTAGCCAATTGGTTTATTATTATTCATTTTGTATAAGTGACACTTTTCCGGGGCTTGAAGATTCAATTCTCAGTGCGGGTGATACTAAGAATACAATTGTGAATTACTTAAGACCTATACATGCTTATACCTGACGGAACAAATGCATACTATGAGTGTGGATTAAATAAAGACTTTCCTTCGAAATTCTGTCCTGATTCCCGAGCTCAACAGAAAGATTAACGACTTCGACAAAATACGCCTAAAGAGATCGGAAGTTTCATTCGTCAAACTGTTGTGATAATGTCACTAAAAATGAGATTAATATACTGAATAATCTAAATAATAAAACCCTCAAATAAAAATACAAGAACATAATTAATTTTCTTCATTTAATTCTTCAGTAAGACATATAAAATTATACATCATGATAATATTATGACAAAACTTTACAGAAAATTTATTCTAGAATATCAACTTTTTTTCTTATTTCTTAAAGCATGGTATCTTGTAGCTAGATCGTTGTGGAACTTTTAACAAACAATTTTCTCGCATTTTGGCAGTTAATACCGACTTCTTTATTACGAACATTATCTCGTTTTTATTGTATTGCAAAAATATCACGCATGCGTGTAGCAGACACACGTGTTGGACATTCAATATCATTGTTTAGACATTTTATTTCAGTATCTCTAAACAATATCAACATCTAGTCAGATAGGAGAGGCTATAGTATTGTGGTTTCCGTCTTTAAATAAGTACTTTTTGCACTGAGGTGAGGTTTTCTTGATTAAGAGCTATCGTATTTAGAGCCTGAAAGATTCGTATTAACGCCATTATCAATGTGAACAAAATACTAGAAAATGAATAAACAAGTACTCGATTTACTATGCTTTACTTATGTCGTATCAAGTGCACTAATTAAAGAATAGTTGTAATCACCTTTTATGTGGAATCGGCTATGAATATTTTATTTTCACAAAAATGGTGAAAACTAGTGTCAGGGCGAGTAATCGGAATTGTGAATCGGAATTATGGTAACTTTTTGGTTATCGAAATCAGTATTGGAATCGAAAAGATATTTCAAGATTCCTTTTCTGTTTATTGAAAACGAAATTTTTGATTGTTGGCAGTAATGATAAAATGTTAAATATTTATTGATTTTTAAACTAATAGTAAAACCAAAATCTATAGATCACCCTCCAGAAGTGTATTGTTACGTTTACGAAAATATATACACACATTATATCGATTTTACGAAAAAAAAAATAATTAAAGAATAACAACGATAGAGATAAATATTTTGAGATTCAAAAGAATTGGAATCGGTACTTACATTGAAATTAGGTATTTAAAATAGAATCGGTAATTGTATCGGAATCGTGAAAAATGTTGGAATCGTTCCATGACTAATGGAAACTACTAACAACAATATAATCACTCAGATACAAAAGTTATGGCGAGTTGATTCATCAGAAGTAACTTCCTTTTCAGGAAAACTACTTTTCTAGAATATAGAATTTTCTGAAAAAGTAGGTTAACCCAATTATTTTTGCAACATCTTTAGCAACTAATTGGATATATGTCTTTAAGGTGAATAGAAAGTGGACTTTGGATTTACTTTCAGCAACCACGTAATACTCACTTCTCTTATTTTATCCTTTAGTTTTCACATTCCATGAGCGATGTTTTTGACGAAGAGGGAAACATTTCTTTTTTCTGGGTGTAAATCTTTGATCTTCAAGTCGTATATTTTTAGATTATTACATCAAATGCCACTATGTCTTGTCTGAAGCTCTTTCTTCTGCCTTTGGAAAGTCGCTGTATTATTTTACTAATTCGTCAATACTTATCGAGGCTGAAAGTTACTCTTTAATAAGAAAGCGTTGGCACAGATGGATGGATAGTCAGTTAAATGATAAAGAACATTTTCAGACGATTAAAAATTATGAATCAAAAGAGCAAAATTTGATGACTTAAGGAGACAGTAAATATGTGTTTACATTGGATTTAAAAACGGCCATGTTGTAGTCTGCTGGGAAACACTCACGTGATAATGTGTTCTGTTGACGGGAATTTCGCCTGACGTTTGACAAACAGAGAAATAAGGAAATATTTTGCAAGGATGATAAACTCATGAACCTTTGTAAATGTCTTAAAAGGATAAATGAGAATTTGAGAGGTCAGTGCAGAATCTTCCATGGAAATGACGATATAGAAGAGAAAAACTGAAATGTTTTCCTGCAATAAAAAGGTTGCAAAGAAAAGAAAATATTGTGTACTGTGCCAAAATAATAAAAGATTTTCTAAGCAGTGCAGCCACAGATGTGAAAACAGTATTGCATCTTATGACTATGTGACTTTTATATAAACAGATAGTTATGTCTGGTGTCAGGTATTTTCTGGGAGAGAAGGATTATCCAAATAAAAAAAAGTCATTACACTAGGACCTCGAGATATGGCATTAATCAGTTCTGGGGTGTGTGAAATCGCCGTATGGCGGTGCATAGAAACTTTTATACAGTACATATTAAAAATTAGTAACAAAATGCATTACAATATATAATAAACATATATATATATAATCAAATAACATTATAAACACCACCGTAAGACGGGGAAAATGCCGTAAGCAGGTGTCGAAACAACATCGTATTCCACATTGTAACCCTAAAACCGTATTCCGGGGCAACCGTATCCCGGAGCCAATATATATCGGTGCTCTACTGATCATGCTGATTCATTCCTTTTCAGAAAGGCTATCTCCTAGAATAACGTATTTTCTAGAAAACTTGAGTTACCAAACTTTTTTGCAGTAACCTTAACAATTGATGCAATATACGTATGTAAATTTTTAGATCTAACGCGAACCTAATTCTTACAAGTTTTTTAAAACAAATGACCTAATCTATAACATTGATATATTCATTGCTACCAAGTCAAAACAAGTACGTGCTGTAAAGTATACGTGATAAAAGTAAAATTCCATACTTTTCATGTCGACTACATAAATACAGAGAAAATGATATCGGGACATGTTTTGGAAGAGCATCAAGAAAAAAGCCTTGCCAATAATAGGTCATTGAATACTGGGTGCTTCATAAATCTTTCGATCAATAACAACTTTTATGACCAGAAGAGATTGCATATTTCATAGCTAGCAAGTTTGTTAAGCAACCCACTTGCGATATATCTTATCAAAAGCCATTTTTATGCCGAAAGTTATTGCCCTAGAAATAAAACCTCCATCTAGAATTTCACATATTTTTATACGATATTACAGTAAGAATATCAACAGTTAATCTTGCAGGACGAAACGCAGATTGTTTGCCACCTTGTATATTGGTTTTTATGTACAAACGAGTCACCGCTTATCAAGGCCGAAAAGGCCACATAAGTGTAAATTTCAATGAGTATCAAATGGATAGTAAGATAACGCCGTGAGAATTGGTAACAGTAGTTTAAGCTGAACAAAACCTGTTTATCTACGAGGACGTCTACGCAAGTATTTGTTAACATTGGACTTAAAAACGACCATGTTATAAACTGAAAAGCAGGCCATGATATTGTGTTCCGGAAATGGGTAGTTATTGAAAGAAAACTTTGCTCCTGGAAAGTCCGTTTAGATTTATGTATCTTGTCTTCTGTGAAAAAGAGACTGTAGAATTAGATTTTTATTTTGCTTTCTGTAAAGACAGAAAATGCTGCTTTAAGCGGAATCTTTCTAGATGTGGTAACAGTATTCCATCTTTTAACGTATTTGATTCTCATACAGGTAAAAGTTACGTCAGGAGTATTATTATGAGGTACAATAATCTAATAATTGTTTCCCGTATCTTACCAAATGAACTTGACTAAAGTATTTTATCCTCGAGTGAATTTGTGTCTTGTACTCTGCAGAACCATTAATATAAAACTATGAATTAAGGTTGAACAATACAAAATACAACATAATTTTATAAATATGAAATACTGTCTCTTATTTGATATATTGACCCCCAAACAAATGAGTTTATTTAGTATAGGATTAATGGCCCTGTCAGTAGATATATTCAAATAAATTTCAGACAAAAAGCGCAAAGGATGAACTAACATCACAGACTTGTTTCTGAATCACAATGAAATTGTTCTATCACATCTAATATTTAACTAATATATTTTGGGGTGCTTAGTCATATCCAAGGGGTTATCAACGGATGTGTTACTCATAGAAAAAGCAAGTCTTCATTGTTTAAATAGTTCTGCTAGAAGGTTTGATATTACTACAGGTCTAATCTAGCACTAAATCATTTTGTATTTTTATTTTATTTTACGTTATTATCCTAATTAGTTAATCGTCTATCGATACATGTAAGTGTTTTATATTTATATCAGATAAAACTAATATTTTATGTTCTTTATAAATCATCTACTGAATAAATATTTAGTTTTTATTTAAAAAATCGCCTTTTTAATCACAAATACCGAAAAGTAAACATTTAAAAAATAATCTATTAATCATTTCCAACATTGTTATTACAATGTGCTTTGTTGAATGGAATTTTATTTTTATTATTCTAAAAATTCATACAGAGCATCAATTTCTCTGCTTTTCCAAATAAATGTTTAGGAATATTTTCGAAAATAGTTTCTCAGTAGAGCTTATTAGCATATATGTTTACACTCCACAGGACACATATTCAATAGTTCTTATTGTACAGACATATGCGACTTCGGAGCTGTATACTTTATTCATGTATTATTCAGTCACAGTTGAAATTATAAGACTATTCGAACACACACATATGCTAATGTGTGTTTTTCTTTTTCTATCGACTGTCGGCACAGATTTGCAATTTTGGCATCAGTTTCAGAATAGCAACGGTTCTTCCAACGAATATTAATTTGACGATATTTTCTCAAGAGAGAAAGTTTCTAAAACGAACTCCCGGCGTTTTAGCTATTTATAGTTTTAGTACCGATCAACATTTCCCTATCCAAAATTAGTTCTGAATTTCAACACAACCATAGCTAAAACCGCTTCAGTCACTTTTACGTTTTTGCTATATTTTATTTTTCGTTTTCTTTTCCTTTAGATGATAACATTTCTTTCTCGATTTTCAAAAAAGTAGATATTTTCTGCTTATAATAAACATAGGAAATATTTTACATTTTAAAGAACAAATATTAAAATGTGAAACAGTAGATCAATTGTAATTATTAGAAAGGGATACTTGAAACCTTTGAGAAATGTACTACGATCACACACACACACGCAACCCCCCCACACATATATATATATACATATATATATAATTGTTTGTGCAATTTGTTAAAATGTAAAAAGTCGGTTTTATTTTCTATTTGTTAGTCCTGCTTTCAATTTTGCTAAAACAAGTAAACGATCGCAAAAGGGTAGATGCCCCTTCACGAACATGATTAGAAAAGTTAGATCCACATAAAATTATTAGATAAATAAAAAGAAATAGTGAGACTAGTTGGTACGAGCTTTGCATAAGGTACCGTAGTAAGTACATCTGGATAGTATAAGAGTATAACATGGACCTGTTTAACTTATCCAATGTGTAACAGTGTCGGTGTTGAAAATGACTTGTCACCTTTGTGCCATGTTTTGAATTTAAAACCATGGGTTGAGTCGATGATATAAAGTTCGGTGTAGCGTACTGTCCGATAAAAAAGTTTGTTGTTATTTTTCAGAGATCCATACCGAGAGTGCCGAGGTGTGCAGGACTAGGATCAAGATTTTGTCAGTGGTATAGAACGGGGCCTTATTTGGAATTGGTTGGCTGACCACATAAGGCATATTAAACAGAGGGGTTTCTGTTTTTTGTCTTCCTCATATCGCTGTAATACGTTTAAGGTTAATTTGTAATCAGTTGCACATCAATGCATCTAGAGAATGTTTGTTTGTGCATTGGATGCCTAGAGAACGCATGCAGATGGTCTGTAGAGCAAATGACCATCGTTTAGAAACAATAGAACTCTGGATGTGTAAAATTGTATGATTGTAAAATGTATGCAGTGAGACGTGGACGAAGGAAGCATCGTAATTGAATAATGGCACGTGCTGGCCACCAGAACTGATACGATCGTCAAGAAACTTAAAAACCAAGTGAATTGATAAAGAGATGATCAACCTAGTGAGTTCTTGGGTGGTATATAAGCGTCTGACCTAACAGATGGGTGGGAAATCATCCTAAAATTTTCTTTTGATAAGAGAGGAACGTATATTGCATATTAAGAACTTTACGTCAATGATGATTAAATTAGCTCAGGCGACTTTTGGCAAGACACGCACCGAGTGCATCATAACCCAGATGTGTAAAACAGAATGGTTCCCATGTGGAATGAAAGTTGGGTGACGTAAAATTTAGGCAGAGGTCAAATATTGTAGACGTTTTTGACAAACAAAGAAAACTAAGGTTTACAGATTGATCTCAACGTAAAACCGTGCAAACGAGATACTTCCAATAATTGTATAAATAATCTAAGCAGAATGTTGGCTCAGTCTCTAACCATCACTTATTTCCTTGCCCATCACTTATTTCCTTAAGTTAGAAAGTTTAATTTAAAAATAAACAACTCACTAAGATTACATTAATATCTTTCTCCTGCACCCAGTCTCTTAAAATAAAACATTGAATAAATCTCAATGAACGTCAACTTATGCGCCATTTCGTGGTGAAAAGAAGCTTATTTCTATTAGTATTATACAAAACTACGACGAAGAAAATGACCGACTATAAAAATAAGTGGAAAAAACCAGCACCTATAAACACTAACATGTATTTATGAAGTGCTTTATTTGTTATTGAAAATGTTAGAATATTACGTGCATATGTTCAGGATGTAATTCAATAGAAATTTAAAATCTTTTTCTGTATTAAAATAAAAATGTGTACATAAGAAAAAAAATAGTAAGGATGTTATGTTAAAATTTAGAGCAATTAGTTACTACCGTAGTTTATAAGGATAAATTAAAGCTGGCGTTAGACTACTATCCTATCCTTAGTTTCTAGTGAAATAGGCTGTTAAATTTAACAGTTAAAAAAGATCGTATAAATCACAACAGTAAAAAAACGAATGAGATTTATTTATTAATACTTTTTAAATTATGCATTTAAAAAATTAAATAACGTTTTTTTCAATCAATATATTATAATTTTTCTTTACGAATTTTTGGATAAGTTTACAACAGAATAACGAGTGAAGATAATTTAACTTTACTTTGAAAATCGACGGTCAATTCTTGCAACGCAAAGATCTTATATTCGCCATCTCAGTCTTCGACATCATCCTAGTAAGCCTGCAATAATTAAGTGACGCGTTTTCAAGAACAGGGTTTTGTAAATGATAGGAATAGGCGTGAACGAGGTCGTTCAGTACGTACACCTGAAAATACTGAAGATGTGAGGAGTAGCATTGAAGAGAACTCAACCACATCCACTTGAAGGCGTTCTCAAGAACTTGCCATCTCACGGAGATCTCTAGAGCGCATTCAAAGAGACTTGAACATATATCATTACAAAGTTCAATTAGTGCAATCTTTACAACCCCAGACTTTCAGAAACGACTAAATTAAGCTCTTAGGTTTCAGGAGACTGCAAGAAATGACAATGAGTTTATTCACAAGTTGATCATAGGAAATGAGGCTCATTTCGATTGTCAATAAGCAGGATACTAGATTCTGGGATACTGAAAATCAACGCGAAGTTCAAGCGAATCCAATATACTCCGTTAAAGTCAGATTATGGTTTGGAGTTATCTCAGAAAGAATTATTTGGCCTTTCTTCATTGAAAGTGCGAATGAAAATGCTGTGACTGTAACTGCTGAGAGATATAGAGATGTGCTAGTGAATTTTGTTCAAAGTCATGCAGAAAACATGTTAATGTATTGGTTGCAACAAAATGGAGCAACTGCACATACAGCTGGAGCCACAATGCAGTTGTTAACTGTGATGTTGAGGATCTAAAAATCTCCTGAAATTCCGATTTTGAATGGTCTCCGCGTTTAATTGATTTGACAGCACGATACTTTTGGCTTTGGGGATGTCTTAAAGACAAAATGTATGCAAATATGTCTTGAATTATTCAATTACTTAAGGCAAACATACGACAGGAAATTCTTTCCCTGCAACCTCTGATGTTAAGAACTCTCATGGAGAATAGCTTAGGAAGAACTCGACTTTGCGAAGCCGAGAATGAAGGCTGATTAAGAGAATTATTTTTCGTAATTAAGTCAGAACAAACGTCCACACTTTAAACAGTGTAATAAAAAATTAATTAAATACAGTCATTTAAGAAAAAGTTGTTTCATTTTCAGAGTGCAAACTGACTTATGGGTCACCCTATATTATCAATCTATTTATCTTATCCTCTTTAACAAATTCCTAATTCTGGCGAAAAACAACCCAGACTTTACTGACCTAGAAATTAAAACGATATTATTTGTCAAAAAACTTTTCCCTACTCTTGATAGTAAATTCTTGACGAGCAAAAGACACTCCGGATAATCTCGATATTTAAAAGTTACTTTCAGACTTAGCTCAGATAACTGATTTGGTTTACTTATTCGTTTTAAATAAACTTAGAATGAGATTTCGAAACATGGTTTGTAAAAGCGACTCATACAGAGATAGTGCTCTTTTCATTACTAGGGTTAACAATAATCCGAACATTATAACTCATAATATTGCGATTAACAAATCTAATTAGGGGCGGGGGTCTATAATACTCGTATGTTGTAGCTGTGTTTCTTCAGGCGCTTTTGTTATTGAAATCGGAATCTGAATCGGAATCGGTAATTGTATCGGAATCGAAAATTTAGACGAGAATCGGTAATAACGTTTCTGAATTTTTGAGATAAAGATTGGTTATTCGTATTATTTGGATTCATCGGACTACTGTTCTCATCCTAAGTGCGATTTTCACAACGTTTTAAACGATATAACTTCCGACCTTCTTCAGGTGTATCTTATCGAACTCGGGAATGTTTCTGTCAAACTCGGGAATTTGAACGGAATTTCGAGCGGAACCCTTACCGTCCAAATTTCTGAGTGCAACAGAAAGATTCTCGAGATTGTTAGAAACGTTCCCGAGTTCGACAAGGTACACCTGAAAAAGGTCAGAGGATTATATCGACCGAAACGTTGTGAAAATCACGCTTAAGATGAGAACAGTAGTCCGATGAATCCAAATAATACGAGAATCAGTAATTGTATCGAAATTAGAAAAATATTGGAATCGTCCCATCACGAATATATATATATATATATATATATATATATATATATATATATATATATATATATATATATATATGTATATATATATATACGTATGGGTGTGTAATTATTAATTTATTATTTAAATATTTATTTAAATACGCATATATATATATATATATATATATATATATATATATATATATATAATCGTCTGAACTAGCATAGCGGATGGGTAGGAAAACATCATAGGATTTTCTTTTGAAAACATCCTAGGATTTTCTCTTTTACAATTGTAGACGTTTTAGAAGTCGGCTTATGCAAATGCTAAGTCTATTTCTACTTAACAATTTCAGTTAAGTTTTTTTTTTTCATCTACATATAGTTGAATGCCCTTTTGTAATTGTGGACATTTTAGAGGTCGGACTATGCAAGTGCTAAATCTACGATAGGTTAAATTTAGTTTTTGTTTCGGAAATTCAAATTGCATTCTTTATTTTTACATTTTTTTTACTCAAAGCTTCTTTAGACTATATATATATATATATATATATATTATAATATATATACACATATATATGTATATATACATATATATATATGTATACACACACATACACATATATATATATATATATATAAAATTAGAACCTTACCACAGGAAAAGTGGTGTAGCTACTTTAGTATTATAGTGAAGCCTAAAAGAAACAAATCAATATGAAAAGTAAAATAATTAAAACATAACAGTATGAATTTACAATCAATAAAAGTATATTTACGATAAAAAAGTAACAAGGATGGAAAATAGTTGGATATAATGATAAATTTTAATATTAGAAAACTGAGAAATGACGATGATAAAAATGTTTAGGACAGAAAACAAAAGTTGAACTTTTGCAGACGTAAAAGCATGCTATTAGGTTCAAGCACGTTTTGATTATATCTAGGTTAACGACGAGTTGAAGAAAATTGAGTTACCGATGAGATTCGCCCCAGTTATGCCGTCACTTTTGTTTCTTGTAAACATATTTTCGGTTATTGTAAATGTTGATTATTATTCCTCAACTATTTGACTTTCATATTCGTTTCTGTTTGACTACATAGCTACACTAGTTAAATATTCTCCTATCGTTATATTTATACACACATAAATAATTATGCGTTTGTTAGTGGTACAAAATTTACTTTTAAAGTTAAAGCTACTGACACATCCTATCTAATGATAAGCACACCTGTATATGACATGTAAAATTGTGGTTTAATACTCTTCTACTTTTATTTAATTTGGTTGTAAGGACCCTCTTTTGTTCAGGAATATCCTAGGAATTGTTTTGATAGATATTACTTTGACCCCGGAGATAACTTCTGAGAGTAAAATCTGGTAAGTGTGAATCACATTGATGGCTAGATATCCAACTAATTAAAATACTTTGTGAATTCATTCTTCTTGCGGACTGTTATCCTCATCTTCATAATTGTTCTTGCTCCACCACGCTTCGGCCAACTCATCCTCTGATTTTGGTTAGTAATTGCGACGGGATAGAAATGCCTAGTTGGTAACTTATTCCCAGTAATTACTGTCTTCCATAGTTATTGTCTCGCCATATTTTCGCCAACTAATCATATGGCCTGCTTGGGTAGGATTTAAACTGCTATGTTTAATTAATGCTCACTTAGAAAGGATGACTTGGCCGAAACGTGGTGAAGCAACCATATACATGAAGATGGTGATAACAGTCCGCAAAAAAAAATGAATGCGCAAATTATGAAACCTCATCTCAAAGTATTCCAAAAATTAAAGTAAAAATTCTATTTGAATATGACTGAACAGCAAGAAAAATAGAACCATTAGATTCGTGGCTGAAATTAAGTGAATAAGTCAGGTGTAGACTAAGATTTATTTAATTTTAGTTAGACAATACCCTGTTTGTTTAACAGTCATAAGAAACCTATAGCATCATTCTCTAGAATTCAACATTCAAACTTGATTTGTTATAAATCCATAGAAAATACTGACAAATCTGCTGCAAAGAAAATCGGCGTCCTCTACTGAGCGAGAAAAATCCCCAAGCTTTGGAATCTCTACAAAGACTCCATTCAAGCATGCATGAAGTGTTGTTGCAACATTTAGACTTCTGTACCAATTAGTCGGGACCTTCTGTCATATCGTCGCAATGTTGTTTGTTTTACAAATACAACAAAATTTGCTCCAACAAACGTGCTGCACTTGTGTCTATTCAACGAAAATATTCCTGACTAACAAGATAAGTAGCACAGCTACATCCCTTCACTGTAGACGTACTCAGATGCATGAAGGCTGTTTACTCTAATGGTATCTTTTCTCGAGTCGCGTGTCTTTGAGATTTTCTCTGTGCTCCTTGTTTGCCTGACTATAACAACGTGCAGAAGTATGAATTCAATTCGAAAATTGGTCTTGTTGCACAACTCCCTACTTAGAATGACTCTATAAATCTGATTCCAAAGACGGAGACACCCCGTCTGAGCAATTATTAATTATTAAACGAAATAGAGACTTTGATATAGTTAAGTTGACCAAGAAACAGCTGATTTCCGAATCATTTACAGATCAGAAAAGAGCATCCCGGATCAAGCTAGCGGTTGAGTTACATTGCCCATAAAGGGAATAAAATGACTGAAGACAAATCTGAGATGACGACACCAGTGTGATAGACAAAGTACTATACATGACCGTGAGTTTAACTTTATCCCAAATGAATAAGTATTTACTTAAATAGAAAATAATTGCATTATATTCTTCTATAAATACAAAGAATACTCTTTTCTTTTTGTACAACATTGCATGTGTTTGTTCTTTCGTTGCCGACAGAACTGATATATAAAACAAGAATCTTTATCTGTTGTTACCTGCATTGCAATTTAAAATTGCCATCGTCAAGTCGTCATTGTTTTACTTAATATAAACGTTTAACTATCGACAAAAAAGATGTCTTTTTACGGATAATCAATGAATGATGTCTGGCACGAACACTTGGAGTAACAATATAAAGAAATATGACGTTAAACAACACCTTTTATTATGTTAAAAATAAAAAAGACATTGAAGATAATAACTATATGTTATAAAATACGTTCCTAAATATCATAGTCTGAAGCTACTACACTCATTATCCTTAGTAAAATAATAAAATAACCACGATAGTCTTTTACTGAACGAAACTATTTCTGATCAATTTAATATATATTTTGGAGTATCGTTGTTTCTAAAAATTCTTAATAATTTTCTATTATCATTTTACTTGATTTCATATAATCGATGAATAAACTATACAATAATTTACTGTTTCATTATTATTGCACTTGGCGTCTCAACAAGCAGGAAAAACATTAGTTTTTCGGTAGTCTATTTAAAATATACAACAAAATAAATTACTTTTATATATGCTGGCGCCCATTTAACTTTTTACTTTCTGCTGAAAACAAATCTATCTGAAAAAATTCTTGCCAAGTAAACAATTTTCTGAAAGGAATTAAAATTGCATTTTATGATTCTGCAAAATTGACACAGCTATCTGTAAGAAAATCGGGATATTCAGAATCAAATATTGATTTTGTAGCATGGAATTTATAGATGAATTTCGAGAAATAGACCGATTTCATTTTACAAAGAAGACATTTAAGCACAATCCTAAATGGTGGCAGAAAGTTTCAAACAAAGAAGCCTCGGGGAGCGCCATCTTAAATAGTATGCATACATTTATCATCGACACTGAATACAAGCAGAACTACATTCAGATACAAAGACACAAAGGAATTTTCCAAAATCTTCAAAGTGAGATCATACAACTTATTATAAAACCGAAGTACCTACAGATCGATTGTATATAGAAGGCCTGCGAGGTTTGTTAAGTCCAAGTAAGTTGAAGTGATTAAAACTGAACGAAATTCTTTCGAATTGATCTTTAGCTTCTTCTGTTAAACAATAAACAAGGTAATTCAATAAAACGTAGTGCTTTTTGCAATTTGTTTAAGAACGCAAGAGGAACTATCCTTCAACCATATACAAACAACTTTCTCTCTCCCTCCATATGTAGAATTTTCATATTCAGAGTTTTTTTCCATCTGTGGAACACATTATAGCGAAATTGATTCCGGGATGATTACAACTGGTCGTCGACAAATCTAATAGATTCTTGTTAAAAGCCGTTCCATAAAAAAACAATTCATACAATGGACTAATGTCAGTGCTCCCTTAGTGTTCCTCAGTTTTAGGCTAGAAATTATTTCCGCTTCGTTATTCTTATCATCTAGTGGCCTTTTAACTTGATAAGTAGTGAATCAATCATAAAAAAGAACACTTTTCAAAAGATATCTAAAAACAGCAGGAGACTAGTCAGTGTTATTTCTTTACACAAGATATGTAATTTTTCTGACCTTCTGTTATATATGACTAAAATTAATAGCCTTTTACAGATGCGCACAACATTCAAATAATAGCGTATAAATTTAACCTTTTCCGAAATGTGTTCGAAACACGAATAATTTGCAGACAGAACCAACTTTAATACATGCTCCATTCTCAGGTCCATAGAAGAGAAGCCTTTGTACCAGACTAAACGCGAAATTGGTTGCTCTATGGAAGCGGGTATTGGCTTTCCCCAGAGCGTAACTGGACGCACCATTTAACATTTCCATTGGAAATGAACATAGCACGAAAGACATCCACATATCAACTGAACCAATGAAATTGTCGCAAAAATAATAAGTGCATTAAACTAGAAATAAAAGCAAATACAACAAAAATACAATCAAAAAGAAGATATTGTTCATCATGTTTAGTTTTCAGTAACGAGATAGAGAACATTGCCAACCAGATGTGTGAAGTCAATGTACTGGAATAGCAAACATGAATAGAAACATTTTTCTTTCTTTCATTTTAGAGAATTACCTAAGGGAGATAACTGCATTTGCACATAATAAAGTCTGACATTTACTGAATTTAGTCTAGATTGGTATAAAGCCAAACGCAGAAAACTTTTGAAAGATATTCTACAATAATTTTACAATGGGTGACACGATCTAACTCGCATGGAAAATCCTCATCTAAAATCCTGAAAACCCGCCTTCTTTTATAAGTTTACACTCCCAAACAGGTGACGCTGATTTGAAGACAGCAAGAGGAATTCGAGTGAGTGCATTGTATTCTGACTTCATTGATAAGTTCATTTTTCTAAAATGTTAACATTGACAACCGAAAGTCGACCATATATAACTCAATGCATCTATGTATGTGTATGCTTGTGTGATCCCAATAGAATGAAAAGATAGAGGGTCTAGATAAAATTTAAAAGTGTAATATTTAAATTTTATGGAAGCGTTCACAAATCTTTTAGTGCTAATCTAAGGGGGCTATGACGATATAATCGTCTTTAAACTGCAAATATAGATGTATCATATTTATGAAATTTAAATCAACGTATAAAATTTCCCAGGATCGGTATTGGGGCCGAACATTCGTTAAAGATTAAATATATCTCATTTTGATGTGAGTTATATCATACGCATAAAATTATCCGTCGAAGGCAATATAATCTGTACGTTATTCTCTATGTGCTCAATATCTACCTTTCCCAACTTTTTAGTGACCTAGGGGGACAAAACTCTCTTAGAACTTTAAAGACAGATATCCGATATTTTTTCGTGTAGGTATTATTTGAAAAGTAAACTTAGAAAATTTCTAAATTGGGAAAGTTTACACAAAAAAAACTTAAAATATGAGATTATATGAACCCAAAAGATATAGTTTTCCTTTCTTAGAATTATAAAATGCAAGTTAAGGAATTTACTGTTTATGATGCAACCCCTCTTTCCTTGGTATGCGTCCTTCTTTATGTCTTTCTCTCTGTTTCTCCCTCCATCTCTCTCTCTCTCTCTATATATATATATATATATATATGTGTATATATATATATATATATATATATATATGTGTGTGTGTGTGTGTGTGTGTGTGTGAGTGTCCGTGTATGTGTGTGTGTTTATGCATATAATAAAGGAGTAAAGTCTTTGTATGTGTGCATATCTGTTTTTCTAAACGAAACTACACTAAGAAGTGTACCTTTTAATATGTATTTACGTGTATTATTTCCACGTGAAAATAATGCAATAATTTGCCTTTATATTAGTCCCTTAAAGAAGTAACTATTCTGTTCTAAAATTTCACTTAATGGAAATAATCCGTTTATAAGCGTTATGTTACGAATATTAAAACATGTATGAATAGTTTAGTCGATAATATATCTAGCTAACAATATCAAGATTTATGTTGAGGTAAACTGAAATTAATATGTTGTATACGATGCTATCTCATACATTAACCCGGACTATACTGAGTAGATCTGGCAGTAAATAAATAGATGGGATGAAAAGTGTAATGCCATGCTGTTACTAATAGTCAGTTTTGAAGCAAATGAAAGATTACACGTGTGTCTAGAAAATTTTAATAGATTTCAAGTCGGTAATTAAAACCTCGAGAAATCACACATTTTCAAAGTGGAATCTTATGCAAGAGACTACAAGTGACCATGAAATCAATACCATAAATCAATGCTGAAATAGAAATATATATAATAATTAATCTGAGTTAATCAACATTTTTTTCTCTGTTTTTTTTTCTCCATATTTTAAAAATAGAAATCGTCCCCCCAAAAAGTGGAGCCACTTGATTTAAGGAGCTAACAAGAATAAAAGATGATTACCGCAAAAGCAAGAAATGCGTATTGACCTTGGTTTTGAAATAACTAAGATTACATTGAGTCAGCAGGAACAGAGTTCTACAAGCCTGTAGTGATTCTTGGAAAAAAATTACAAGGTGGAACGATAAAATTATCGCCATAGAAACGACGACATGATTCCATTTCTATTTGATGAAAACCGGTTTTCTTTATTTGTTGCAGACCATCTATCAGTTCGTTAGGTGTGTAAAATCCCAAGAGGGATAGGACTCTTCTATCATGTCTGAAAATGACACAATGTTCAATAAGCGACATCGAAGATGCGCCGATATAACAAGCTTTTTGCCGATCCAAGTTATGAAAACAAGACCATTGCCAGCACCATCAAAACGCAAATATGGATGGTTCAACGTTTGAGGGCACAGCTTAACGAAGTTTCCGGCCACGGTTATGGCCTTTGGTGTGGTTTCGAATGATGGCCACATCATTCCATCTCACATCTTCGAAATCTGCTTGAAAGTTAACACCAAAGTATACCTGAATGTGTTGAAGAGTGTGGTAATCTTCTGGTGCAATCAGATGGCCGCTAGCAGACCCTGGGTGTGGCAGTAGGATACGGCGTCGGCCCACAAGTCCAAAGAGACCCAGGCTTGGCTTTAGAAGAAGTGCTAAGATTTATACCCTTCTCTCACTGGCGCCCATCCTCCCCCGACCTGAACCCGCTGAACTGTTTCGTATGGCTATACGTCGAGAAATCACCAACATGACCTCCCACGGCACAAAGGCTAACCTAATCGACGCCATCCGCCGAGTATTCGCCGAGCTCCCGCCAGCCCTTGTGGAAAAGGCATGCTCCCAGTTTAAGACCCGTATCGAGGCGGTGATTGTGCCTGAAAGCGGCTACATTGAATAGATGTCAGTTTTACTTCATAATCAAGTTACTTGAATTGATTTTTTTAAAATAAAACTTTTTTAAAAAAAGTGTAGTGTTATTTTCTTTAGGGTGATAAATTTATCGCTCCACCCTGTATTGGGATAGGAAGCTGTATTACAATGAGGTATCAAAACAGCGAATTGATGGCAACAACAAAACCAACTCAGGTCAAAATAGTTTGAACAAAAGACTCGAGAAATAGATCATAGAATTCTGAAGAACACATGTCATGATATTATTATAGAAAAGATGAAAACTGGCAGCATCATTTCTATGAGAGAGAAATTGCAGAGAATAAGATATTAAATTACAGATATAGTTTTGCACATTATCAAGAACTATGAAATGGGACAGAGATTAATCAACAATACTCCATACATAGTGTGATCGATTTGTAGACACAGAGAATTGCCTAAGGTGTAAGAAAGTATTAAAGCGATCAAGAGAACATACATTACTAGAAACAGAAAGAGCAATTGATCTAATATATGAACTACACGAAAAATTTGATGAGTAAAAAAAAAAAAAAAAAGATCAAGACGTTCCAGAGTCAATTTTTCCTCAAAACGAAGTCATTGATGAGAGTATATTTTAATCCTTCAAAATATAGTCTTAAATTTATCTTAGTTTGAGAATTGAGCTGCGTTTGGAAAACATTAATTTTAACTGTTGTAATTATTTGACATATTTACCGAACTCATCAAATGACTCATCACTTTAGTAAACTTATATTGTCTATTATATGTTATGTGAAGCTCACTATTATTCTATGCCGCTGTTATAATTCACCTTTCCGTTTTCTACTGTTTATTAAGAGTCGAAGGTAATAAAAGAAAGAAATAATAAAATATTGAACTTTCATATACAAACTGGAATATGAAATTTTGCAATATTATGAAGGTCTATTAATTTATTTTTATTTCGGACTATTATTCTCATCTTTATTAGTTGTTGTTTTTCATCTTTTTATGGTTTTTTTTTATTCATAACGTTTCGGCCAACTATTCCTCTGGCCTTCGTCAGGTGGTAACCGCGACGGATAGGAACTTCGAATCTCCGAACTGCATTCCATAGACACGTATGGAATGCTTCTAACTTCCTTTTGGGCTATCTAGCATCAGTTTTTGAGTTGCATAATAGATTCAAGGAAGGCAGGGAGTTTGTGAGAAATGATAAGAGGCTTGGATGAGTAAGGAAGTCAGAGTTAATTGGCCAAATGAAGAATTTCATGGCTAAAGACCATCGGGTGTCTGTAGAGATAAAAAGTGCACAGTTTGATGTAAGCATGGGATTATTATTCGTGAGGAATGAATATGCAGAAGATTTAGGCGAAGTTTGGATGCTCGGAGAAGATCAGAAAGAAAAACGTTGGCATGGCAACAGGGGGCTAATCGAGCTGATCAATTTGGATCCCACAGTCCTTGATGCTCTGATAACCTGCGATGAAAGCTGGAGCGACTTCTATGATCGAGAGATGAAGAGAGAGAGTTTCGAGTGGAAGCATGCTGGCTCTCCCAGCCCCAAGAAAGACAGACAGAGTAAATGCATCCATAAACTTATGATGGTCCTTTTTTGACAGAACAGGCATGATCTACATGCACTGGGTTCCAACTGAACAAACAGTCAACAAGAAATAATATGTTGAGGTTTTAAGGGAGTACAGGAAAAGATTTCGTCGGAAGAGGCCATCACTCTTCTAATTAGGTCACTGGTATTTCCACTAGTACAATGCACTAGTCAACAACCCAATCCTTGTCACAGGTTATTTGACCAAGATAGGCATAAATCAGTTTCTCGCTCTCCCTATAGTCGACATGCTTCTTGTGACGTTCTTTTTTTCCTAATTTCAAGTAAAACCCTAGAGGCTGTCATTATGAGACAATTCAGGAGATGAAAGAGGATTTGACGAGGGTCATTGGCATGCTCAAATAAGAAGACTTCTATGAGTATTTAGTTTTTTTCCGAAACTAATTTTTAATTCATAAAATTTGTTTATGCTATTTAATTTATTTCGTAACATCTAAAATGTGTTCGACCTTAACCTAATTATTGCATTGAATAAATATTTTTTATTATGTATAATTTTACGTTTAAACAGACATCTATTAATTGGTACAATGAAGTTAAATTAATTAACATTTTATATTCATTAATATGAGAGATTTCTAAATTGCTCGTTACATTCTTTATGTAGCGCAAGGAAACCTATTTCTCTTTAAGATAATACTTTATTATCTCCTTTACATATTTTAATCATTTTCATTTTATACACACACACACACACACACACACACACACACACATATATATATATTCAAGCAAAACTTATCAACGAATATATTTTGTTTTATTATTATTATTATTATTATTTTGTTTTTTTCGTATAGACATTTTCTATGGAAATCGAAGATACTAATAAAAGTTCCGTAAGAATCACGAGCGCTTTAGGTTCGACTACGAAGCATCTTCAGTTAGAATTGATAGAATTGATGAGATGAAATTTAATTGGCGTAAAACGTGGATGGTAGAAAAGTAGAAGAATAAAACCCTTATTAAATTGTAGGCAGTCGTGGCAGGTTTACAATAAATAAATTCATTATTAAAATCCGATAAAAAAAATTTGTTAAAAACCACATCAATTAAAAATCTGAGCTTTAAAATCTAAAGCCATTTCGCGGTATGCCAAACATTTTGATATATTGTTACTAGTCTTGAATGCGATGTTATTAATATAGGGTGCTGAGGTCTAATGTAAATTGACTTAAGCCTTTTTAACGTTTTTGGGATTAGTTTCACGCTGAAAAAATTCAATGTTATCTATAATGACTTGGCTACGGTTGTAATGGGCAGTTATGCTCTTTTTGTAAATGTTGCTATATGACACTGGTGTTTATGAAATGCATAGTCATGCGGGGGAAAGTATTGTTGTATATACAATGTATACATTAATCTTCTTTTTCTTATTATTATGGGAGTCAAAAGTGAAAATATCATCGTTATTTTCGAATCAGTCTTATTGAAATATGATTATTTCGTAGGAAAGAAAAGTTATGTGCTTCCAGTGAAGAATTCATTTAAGTGTATTTATAGTGTATTAATAGAGCATGATATAATGTTCTGAATCAAGGCAATTACCACCTAATCAAAGCAATTCCAACCTTACAAGAAATCAAAATTAATACAGTAAAAACTTATAATAAATAATAATAATGTGTGTATGTATGTATGTATGTATATAGTTATATCTGTACATGTGTGTGAGCATGTGTTTATGTATGTGCCAGGGTCTATGTATGTATATATATTTAGTATACAACTCCCATATATATATATATATATATATATATATATATATATATATATGCACATGATGTAATCATATGTTTTTACTTTTTAATTTTACATTGAAATTTAACATTTGTCTATAAACAATTTTTATGGATATCTTGCTTCTGCATTCCAGTGTTTAAAAGAGGTATTTTTTTACATGGAGGTCACCACTTATCAAGGCCCGGAAGTCACTCGGGAATAAGGGTTATTGCGTGTACAGTAATCAATGAGATAGTGTTGTAGTAATCGTTAGTATTGGAGATTTGATAAAGTGTCTTACTTAAGGGGACGGTTCATCAGGAATTTGTTTATGTTGGACTTGAAGACATTCGAGTTGTAGTCAGGTGGGAAACAGGCAAACGGAACAGAGTTCCACAGGCGTGCACTTCTAAGAAAGAAGCTTTCTTCATGGAATCTACGTTTTGATTTAGGCACAGATAAAGAGTGGGGAAATTATTGACAGTGGTTTCAGCTAGACGGATATTTATCGTGAAAGATTGGCTAGGGGGGACCAGAGATTGGAGCTCAGACGAGCACTTGCCATGGAAATAACGATAAAACAAAGACAGGCTCGCAACGTCTCTCCTGTGGGAGAGAGGTTGCAGGGAAGAGAAAATCTATGCGCTTTACCGTGTGTCAGTGTAGTTCTTTCTGACGTTTTTATTACGATTTTATTATTCCTGTTTTGGTTACGCGTTTTCATCTGCTTTTGTGTGTATTAATTACCACACACATTATTTACATTGTGTTGCTTTAATATACGTTCACTTCCCGTGCCTGTCCGTGACAATTAATGGTTGATAACTTGCAAATTAACCTGGTCATGTGACTTAAACCGCAACAGCACTTGTTGCAAAAGGCATCAATTATCAATTGAAATGAACTGTTGAACTTTGAAATAATTTCTAATGGTGACCGTTAACACGATTACTTGAACATCAGAAACGATTTGTAGTTCTAAAATCATTGTACAAGTTTTAATAGATTGAAAAATTAACAAAAAAAAAAAATACTGAAACTAGTTGAATGATACGCTTTTAAAGAACATCAACCAGGCAAAGAAAATCCGAAACTATAAAAAATGACTAATTTGGTGTTAAGCCATAAAAACACGGATACTTTATTTGTTATTGGGGTTTCTTTGCCTTTTTCTTTCTATACTGGAGCATAGCTAGAGTATTACAAATATTACATAGATAACTAGCAGGAATACGCTTAATCGTAATAAGTAGGGCTAGGACAACAGCATATCTTTTTCATTGTCAAGTGTGTATCTGTTGATATCTTATATGCTTTTATATAGTGATGTGGTTCTTGGTTGATTAACTGTGCCTAATTGTGTCGGGTATATACTCGAGAGTCAAAACAATGAAAAGAATATGCTTTTGTCATAGTCCTAGTAATAAGGCATAGTTGGCATCTTTAATAAAATAAAGAGTAAACACATCTAAAGGATTCTAAGACAGACATTCTATATTGCAATGATAAAATATGTGTAACGGTCGCTAAGTAGTTAACGACACTGAGTGAAAACATGGGTGTGCCAAGTTCGAATTCAGTTCGTTCCACAGAAACACATTCATCAAACCCACATTTGACCTTGTGCCTAACCTCCTGGAAATAAGCAAATTAAATAAAATATGTGTGAAAAATAATACGCTCAGGAAAGTGCTTCATGTGTGATAAAGTTTCGATAAGCGGGTCTTTAAATATTATTAGAATGATAAGTGCAATAATACATAAATCGACGACATTCAAAATTTTTCTCTCTAGTCGTCTCTTTACTTTCCTTTTTTGTCTGTAAATCATTCACTATAGATGTCCCTTATAAATGTAATATTGTCACATGTTGATAATCACAATTTATTTGCTCCCAGAAGATGCTGAGTTGAACGAAAGTGTCCTTTACCACCCCCATGCATCACTTAATAGGTATAATAATGTAATGTAAAGAAGTCTGTCTTCACAGCACGAAAAAAAGTATGGTTAAAATAAATGTATGAAGAGAAATGACGTTGATTATGAAAATGCTTTTAAAAATTGTAAGTTTCTTAATATAACTCTCATTAGTGGATCTTATAATCATCATAATTTCATTAAACCCTTTTCAAACTTGTTTATTTTGTGTTATGTTACTATAGCTATAATCTTAATGAATGGATGAAATAAGTAAAGAATTATACTAGCCTTGGACAGATTTATAGAAAGAATTATGTAAATATGACGCATTTACGAAAATTTGAAAGTCCATATTCTAACTCCTTTACTTCCTATATATGGTAGTAGCTACTGGTCTTTTTACCATAGGAGAAGAAAATTGATGATGTGTATACTAGAATGCTAAAAGCTGTTCTTAACATCTTCTGAAGACAGCAACTTATAGAAGCTTTTCTTTGATTTCGGTCTTTATCAGAGAAAAAATAAGCAGATTTGCTAGACACTACCGGGGGTGCAGAATAAATAAGCTGCGATGTTCTTTTGTTCTTAGTGCTTTGCCAAGGAGACGATGATGAGGCCAATATGCGTATGAGAACCAACGTTCGACAAACTGTGTAGTTCTTAAATCGGATAAACTTAAAATACTTCCTGGGCAGACACATAAAATACTTATGAAATATTTCATTTGTAAATACTATGAATATGACAGTTGGAGATACTATCTGATGCTAATAAATTTTAGTTCAAAAGTTTTTTTTTTACCATTATATGTTTTAAAATGATGAGAAGATAACAGATGTGCTTTTCATATTTCGCTTTACATCGATAAACAAACAAATAAATCCATCGGTAATATATTTTTAGAGATAATACATAGATAAACAAATAAATAAAGTCATCGGTAATATATTTTTAGAGATAATACATTGATAAACAAATAAATAAAGTCATCGGTAATATATTTTAAGGGATAATACATAGATAAACAAACAAATGAAGTCATCGGTAATATATTTTTAGAGATAATACAAAAATAAACAAATAAATAAAGTCATCGGTAATATATTTTAAGGGATAATACATAGATAAACAAACAAATGAAGTCATCGGTAATATATTTTTAGAGATAATACAAAGATAAACAAATAAATAAATCCATCGGTAATATATTTTCAGAGATAATACATAGATAAACAAACAAATAAATTCATCGGTAATATATTTTTAGAGATAATACATAGATAAAGAAACAAATAAAGTAATCGGTAATATATTTTAAGGGATAATACATGGATAAACAAATAAATAAATTCATCGGTAATATATTTTTAGAGATAATACATAGATAAAAAAAAATAAATCCATCGGTAATATATTTTAGAGATAATATATAGATAAACAAACAAATAAATTCATCGGTAATATATTTTTAGAGATAATACATTGATAAACAAACAAATGAAGTCATCGGTAATATATTTTTAGAGATAATACATTGATAAACAAACAAATGAAATCATCGGTAATATATTTTTAGAGATAATACAAATATAAACAAATAAATTCATCGGTAATATATTTTTTAGAGATAATACAAATATAAACAAATAAATTCATCGGTAATATATTTTTAGAGATAATACATAGATAAACAAACAAATGAAGTCATCGGTAATATATTTTTAGAGATAATACAAATATAAACAAATAAATAAAGTCATCGGTAATATATTTTTAGAGATAATACATAGATAAACAAACAAATAAAGTAATCGGTAATATATTTTTAGAGATAATACAAATATAAACAAATAAATTCATCGGTAATATATTTTTAGAGATAATACATAGATAAACAAACAAATAAATTCATCGGTAATATATTTTTAGAGATAATACATAGATAAACAAACAAATAAATTCATCGGTAATATATTTTTAGAGATAATACATAGATAAACAAACAAATAAATTCATCGGTAATATATTTTTAGTAATAATACATAGATAAACAAACAAATAAATTCATCGGTAATATATTTTTAGAGATAATACATAGATAAACAAACAAATAAATCCATCGGTAATATATTTTTAGAGATAATACATAGATAAACAAACAAATAAATTCATCGGTAATATATTTTTAGAGATAATACATTGATAAACAAACAAATGAAGTCATCGGTAATATATTTTTAGAGATAATACATTGATAAACAAACAAATGAAGTCATCGGTAATATATTTTTAGAGATAATACATAGATAAACAAACAAATAAATTCATCGGTAATATATTTTTAGAGATAATACATAGATAAACAAACAAATAAATTCATCGGTAATATATTTTTAGTGAAACAAATGTAAAAATTCTCTGTAATTGTTATGCATTAATGACCTCAAATTTAATCTGCCGCAGAATCAGAGTTGTGTGATTCAATTATTGGAAAAAAGTGCATAAGGAATGGTGGTGACTATATAAAAAAATAAATTCTGGAGCACAAAACAGTCGATCATTTTAACGATACTACTCCCGTTTTCGTAACTCTTCAACTTTTGAATTCAAAATAGGAAACTTTATCAGACCAAGCTCATGCACATCTATTGTTCATCATTGACTAAAGTGCAGTAACAATAGTGGTAACTATGTAGAAGAATAAAGTCTGGAGCACAAAAGGTTATTCGTAGCACCCCCGTCTTCGTAGATGTTTAAATTTTTACATTAAAAAAGTGGGGGGGACTTTAGGAAAAAAAGCTAGTACATAAACGATGAGTAAGGCAACTAAAATGAATTTCAATGAAATTACGAATTTACTCTATTCTATCGTTAAATCTTATAAAGTTTTCGACCAGATCCCATGCTCTTGTTTCTGCTATAAATATAAAAATAGACAAAATACTGTTAGAAACTCGCTCAATATATATTACCGTGACATAGGTTGGCATATATTCGGTGGTTTTTTAATAGTATTTTGTCTAGTTTATTATTTATAAGACCTTTTCCCGAACTTACCGTGTTAAAGAGAGAGTCGGCCGCCATTTTGAATTTTCCAATACATCGGTAAACAATATATGTTTTTTGAGCTGAATAAACATGTTACATTGAATAAAAACACGAAAAATATATCCAGTTTGGTAGAAAAGTAACTTATCTTGCTTTTGATAACATTTATTTGTTATATATTTGTTTATTGACAACTTTTTCGAATCTATGCGTACAGTAATACAAACCCAAAAATTGTTTGCTTTGCAGTAAATAAAGTAAATAAATAAAATGAAATATTCGACTTTCTCCAATAAAAATAAAAGTTCAAACACGAATTCACTTACGATATTTTGATTAAAATTATCCCAAATGTGCAATTATAATAATTATTTTCCGAATGGAGAATTGTTCTTTTTCTTTAGAACATACATGGATAATCTGTAACACCTATCGGTAGCCATATTTTTTTATGCCTGTTAGCATAACCATGTGGTTGAATATGGGAAGCTGTCTATACATATAACTTAATTAGGAAGTGACGTTACGCTGTCATATGCATCGGCCTTCTTTCTCGGTAGCCACGGTCCGAGCCTGCCTTTCGACTACCACATTTTTTTTCTTTTTTGTTTTTGCTCAACAGACACATCCAAACACCCGGGCAACGCCGGGCTGAAATGCTAGTAAGTAATATAAACCATCAGCCCGCAGCTAAAAATTTCAGAACTTTAATATTTAAAGGATGTTTTAATAATGTTGAGGCTAAACAAAGTCTATGTAAACATCGTGAAATAAAATCAAAATTACTAATGTTAAAAAACGGAGTTGAAAATAGTTCATCTAGAAGACAAAACGGATATATTCAGAAACGTTCAATCAGTTCCTTAGTAACGAAAATATTTTCACTCTAAGCCTGAATTTGACAAACATGGTATTTCCAACTTAAGCCTATCAGACCGAAGCAAATAACGGCACATTATGTATAGAGAAAGGTTCGCGAATACTATGCAAGTATATTCAAATCTGAACGTCTGACAAAACTTTTCCTATTCCATTTTATTTTCCTTTAAAGGCTAAACAAAATAAATCCTTATATTCTTCTTTTTTTAATCGTCTTCTTGCTTATTATAGTTGAAAACAAGTAGATAAGTCATTCTTGAGACTGCAGACTGTTGATAAAACTCATATCTGTACCCTATCCTATGACATATTATCGAAGGAACGTCATGAAAAAAGTATTTAGCCGAGAAGCCTGAAATTTTGCATACTGGTTTCTCTTATGAAAGAGCATCAGGTGTATGTATCAAATTAAGAAAAAAATCAAAAGTTTTAATATTACATTATATAACCATGTCAAAGATATGGTTATATAATCATTCATTGAATAGATAGATAGATAGATAGATAGATAAATATAGTTATATATGATTATATAATCAATTCATTGACTACAAAATAGACCAATACAATAAACACAACCAAAGTAATTGTCAAAAGTAGTACATATTATTTTAGTAACATTGACTTTGATATTTGACCTAGACGTTCCAAAACTAAAGCAGTTGTACATTAGACAATAACCGATATTTAGACCAAATTCGGTGACAATTTGTCAAGCGATATATATGATAGGCTGTACACAAACAAATAAACATCGTATTAAACCAACCGAAAATATAACCTCTGCATTGGTGAAGGTAATAAATGATTTTTAATTTAATGACATCTTCTCAGTTAACTAATAGAGATCATATCACTGACTAGCTGAAATAAATTAACTAATTATAACATTTAAATTAGTCTTAATAATGAAAAGTTTGATAAAAGGAAACACTTTAATGATTCAGCCATGGCTGTTTAACAGGCTTGTTCTAATAAACACCTGGTCTTTTTTCGCACCTTTTCTTCATCTTCTGACGTCGTCTTCTTTCTTGTAGATTCTTATCTCAGTACGTGTTAAACTGCAAACACTTTGAAAAGATATCGATTACAATTTAATTAAGTTGGATTCGTTCGCAACTTTTTTGTTGGTAGAAATCCAAAAACAGAAAACATAAAGGAAAGCGACAAATAATCCAAAGATACATAATCTATTATTATGTAAAAATTCCTTTAAAAAAAAAAAACACTTAAAAAACACCTCTATTTGAATAAATGATATTTACAACTTAAAATGCATAATACTGAAACAAATTCGGTCTTTATATATCCATAATTCTCTTTGATGCTATTTCAGCTAACTATATGGGAAATATTCATATGATATTTTCAGCTACTTTAAAAATGTAATGTCGCTCTAACCACTTATTATTGTAAATTCGTGTGTGCGTACACCCTGTTAGATTTATTAGGAATTAGCAGGCCGCCCAGCATTGCCCGGTTGTAAAATACGCTTAAATATGATATTTGTATTATGCAGATTTCGTATTTATTATTATATTATATTGGACCCAATATATAGTAATGATTTAAAAAGTAACATAAAAGTGACTTGCACACCATCACAGATAATCGAAAGTAAAAAGTTTAGCTTACGATTTACTTTTTCCTTTGACGTTAATGCCTCAGATATAAAGACATATTTGCTGCAAGGCTAAAATTAAAACATGAACCAATAGTTATTACGTTACGCATGCATATTCGTAATGCGGTCGTTCGACATTCATCTGAAAAATTCCATTTTTTTAATTTTCACACCTTTTCACAGATTTTTCTCGGCTAAAACCCACATATAAAGTTTCGCATGTGTTCGAATACCCTGTAAACTAAGTTTTATGTTTGTAGACTAAAAACTGACAGAGGAGTTTGGTACGTAAATTTTTTTACATAAGTATATATACGCATACATAAATATATATATAGAAAGGAGTTTGTGTTTATTATAATATTTTTATACGCAAATATTACACACGTGTAAATCATGTAGAATATCAGCATGAATATGATTACATGTAATGGTTAACTAAAGATAATCATCCCATAAGAAAACTGAAAATCTAATAGGGACATGACCACCCATGACAGATCTTCTGTACACTTCCCTAAATTATTTAATTAAAGCTATACTCCAGAGATCAATTTAGTCCCCCAAAAGCATCAATATTTTGTTTCGCTTCCAATGTAACTATCGCTAGAAGTCGCATCTGTTATGTTACCTAGCATCTTTCCGCATTAGGCTTCGAACTAATTAATGCACCTCCTTATTGAATAAATGAATAAATTCGTATATAGTTTTATAACGTCATTTTCTTTATTGATTTCTATATAAGCTCCAAATCAATTTGTTGAGCTTTGCATTATTCCGATAAGAGACTTATCGGAATAATGCAAAGCTCAACAAATTAAAGAATTGATCTTATTCTTTTTCTTTAACTCGCCCTATATATATATATATATATATATATATATATATATATATATATATATATATAAGACAAATGAACACACACGCATGTATATATTTATTTTTTTCAACAGTGACTTAATAAGTGACTAAAATAGGCAGAACAAAGCATGTTCTTATATTCAATAAAGTTAAAAAACATTCGTATGTGTTCTAGAAAAAAACATTCTTAAATATTCGTAAAAGACCGCACCTATATTGTGATGAAAACGGAAAAAGAAAAATAGATAGAAAGATACAGAAATGAGAACAGAAATATATGGATATAGAGAAACAGAAATTCAAATCGAAGAAAATGGACAAAATATGTATTTTTAAATAAGGTGCCTGTTTTAAAAGTATCGAAACTTGGAACAGAGTAACGAAAGAACAGTGCATCAAATGTTCAATTGCTATGAAACAGGAAACGTGATACTTATGTAATCAGATTGAAAATGCATTAATAACAATTAATTAAACAATAATCATTTTCTAAAATACAAATTCCGTTAAAAGTTATCGTAACTGAGGATCTGTTAGCAAGAATAATAAGTTTAAAGGTTTAGCAATTTCACGAAACGGGGTATGTTAAAAACCGTCCACAAAGACGAAGTAAGACCAATCAAAATGCTATATTTGTCAAATTATGATATGTATTAAAAACATGACGGGTCAGAAGTTAAATAAATACAATAACTTTAGCATTTGTTTTATCAAAAAAGGAAGTTAAAAAGTGTGAGAATTTTGAACTGAGAAAAATGGATTGGCCATTTTATGTTATAAATGTCAATTAAAAATTATTAAAAATAAACTTAATATTGCTCTTTTTCGATTTTAGTATGACAAACATTTTAATTTTATATCATAAATGTCAATTAAAAATTATTAAAAATAAACTTAATATTGCTCTTTTACGATTTTAGTATGACAAACATTTTCATTTTATGTTATAAATGTCAATTAAAAGTTATTAAAAAATAAACTTAATATTGCTCTTTTACGATTTTAGTATGACAAACATTTTAATTTTATGTTATAAATGTCAATTAAAAATTATTAAAAATAAACTTAATATTGCTCTTTTACGATTTTAGTATGACAAACATTTTCATTTTATGTTATAAATGTCAATTAAGAATTATTAAAAATAAACTTAATATTGCTCTTTTACGATTTTAGTATGACAAACATTTTCATTTTATGTTATAAATGTCAATTAAAAATTATTAAAAATAAACTTAATATTGCTCTTTTACGATTTTAGTATGACAAACATTTTCATTTTATGTTATAAATGTTAATTAAAAATTATTAAAAATAAACTTAATATTGCTCTTTTACGATTTTAGTATGACAAACATTTTCATTTTATGTTATAAATGTCAATTAAAAATTATTAAAAATAAACTTAATATTGCTCTTTTACGATTTTAGTATGACAAACATTTTAATTTTATGTTATAAATGTCAATTAAAAATTATTAAAAATAAACTTAATATTGCTCTTTTACGATTTTAGTATGAACACACATTTTCATTTTATGTTATAAATGTCAATTAAAAATTATTAAAAATAAACTTAATATTGCTCTTTTACGATTTTAGTATGACAAACATTTTAATTTTATGTTATAAATGTCAATTAAAAATTATTAAAAATAAACTTAATATTGCTCTTTTACGATTTTAGTATAACAAACATTTTCAGCGATAAAACCCGTATCCGTCTCTTAAGTTTGAAATAAATTAACTTTGATCTGTGGCGGCCAGTTTTTAAATAACATTTATGCAAATCTGTAACGTATATGACATCTGTAATATGTACATATCGGCCACGCTTATATTTGAAAAGTATTTTCAAAGGTCTGTCAAGGCTACGTTTTCAAATAACATTTTCGGTTATTTGTAATTTTTAATTTGAAATAGTTAAACACGTAAATTAGTCAAACGTATCCAAGGAATATTAGTTTTTGTTTTGCAATATCGGTAGAACTACAAACTATGAATAGTAATTTCAATATAGTCCGAGGCGCATGCATAGAATTGTTTGCTTCTAAATAATTATCTGTTTTATATTAAAAACCGACCATTATTTGCAGGTAAAACAAGAGTGACGACTTCGTATTAGCATTTAAAGTTCATTCACTCATATCGAACATGCCGTCAGCCATTGGTACTCTTTATTTTCATCCGACAAAACCGTCACAGGTTGTTGAGATAAAATGGCTCATCCCTTTTGATGTTTCATCCATTTATTAAATTTGCCTCCTGCGGTTTCATATAGAAAAATAGGAATAAAAACAACGATTGCAATGAGAATCGAATATGTGGTTGATGTTTTGCACGTCTTTCATTTGATTCCATCGTACAACACGCGAACGGAAAGAACCGCTCAGAAGAGCAACAATGCTTTGATAGGAATCACAAAGAAAAAATAAACCCGGGAGATTGTGTGAAATGTCCATTTGAATTTGAGTCTGATCGTTATTTGATCTTTTCTAATTTGCTTTTGATGACTTTGTACAGGGAAGAAGATATCATTCGGTCGAGACTAATTAACTTCATTGAATTTATTTCAACGGTGAACAAGTTGGAGAATTGGAAAGCGAGGTTACACCCACGCCATTTTACTTAGGTAATAAACAGAAAGCGGCTTAAATATACTGTTTTGTGATTGTTTGGACAAGATAGCATGACTTTATTATTTTAACGCTTCCCTGTATGAATGACACTCTAAGATAATAAACATAGTATAAACATAATTATTATAAACATTAGTGAAAAAAATTGAATACCTGATTGATAATCAAATCTGACCAGCAAACATTTATTCAGATCAATGAAAAATGATAACTGATTTTGGCTCCTCGCTCTTCTACCTCGTCTTGTTCTCCACTCAAGATAGTCCAGGTAGGACGTAAATAAAGAGAAAAGAAAGTAGGTTACTTTCTACAGCCTCGAAACTTTCGCCTCCCTTATTGTGCCCTTTAGTCCTCACATTATATGAACGCTTTTAACAAAGAGGGAGAATTGCTGCTTTCTGGGTTGAGTTGTAGCCATGTAACGTATTTTTCTATTTTTTTCTCTTCAAGTATATGTTTGCCTCCTTCTACACGATGAATTTCTTACCTTGCCTTGAATGATTTCCATGAAATATAAAGTTCGTATATTCGAGGATATCGGACAAAAACCTGAAGTAATAAATAAGTTGAAGAATAATTTCATCCAGTTGTGCATCGACAAGTCATAAATTTAGAATAGGAGAATA
Organism: Euprymna scolopes; assembly: GCF_053919585.1. Taxonomy (NCBI): domain Eukaryota; kingdom Metazoa; phylum Mollusca; class Cephalopoda; order Sepiida; family Sepiolidae; genus Euprymna; species Euprymna scolopes. The sequence goes on along the minus strand of NC_136482.1, from coordinate 79,571,653 downwards.
AATTTAGAATAGAAGAATAAATTTAGAATAGAAGAATAAATTTAGAAGTCATAAATTTAGAATAAATACATGAGAAAACAAAATTATAAAAGAAATCCTTGATTTCAGATACAACACAAATGCCAAGTCAAGGGCTAAAAACATGCGACTATGGAATTAACATATGAAAAATGGTCACCTAATTTTGTTATTAGCCATAAATAGGACGTTAACTATTTTCTGATATGATAGAAAGGGGAAAGGAAACTTTAAAACTTTAAAACCTCTATACCTTTGCACTGCAAAGACAAACAGATAAAATTTTTAAAGATGAATTGTTTTGATAACGTAACTAATATGAACACCATCCAGATTGAAAAATTGGATATGTCGAATTAAAAATGTTAGAGGTGGGGGTGAAGCTCAATATAAGTGTAGATTATGTTATATAGGAGTCGAGGAGGGAATAGAGAAATTGGAGAGTTCAGTCATACAGTGAAAAGAAGTTAATAGGGGTAAAGCATAAGAGAATAACTTAGTAGACTACAATTATTTAAATTGATAAAATAATTAGTAATTAATACTTAATAGTTTTATAGCCTCCATGTATATTAGTATTAGTACCAGTTGGGAGCTGCCGGTGGTCAAGTTATTAACGACACCAACTGACGTGTTTCAAGTTCAAATTCAATTTATTACAGAAAATCACTTTAAATGAGGATGTTAGTAACCTCTGCGTGGTTCCGTCCAGTAAGTACTAAGAATTAATTCTGACTAGAAAGATATCGGGGAAACCAATGCCAATAATAAAATATTCGCATTCCTACGATATGACGATGATGAGTAGCAGTAATTGACTTAATATTGATCACACATCTGTCACCTAATGCCAAAGTTGGCGTAAAGCGTGACAAACAGACTATAAATAAAACAACAACTTTTTGACAAAATTGAATTTTTTTCATCCACAAACCTTTCATTCTGGGATGAGATACCGATTTCAAAATTTTTCTGACAGTTCGGTGCATTTTTGCAGAACAGTTTGTATTTGGTATTAACATACAACCGACTCTCCAATATCACTTCTCCATTGAAGTAAAATTTCTTTACCTTTCGCATTATTTTAAACTCTGCAAACAGTCAGTAGTTGCTGGGGGGAGCTATGGAAAATAAAGTGAGTGAGGGAGCAATTCGTGTAGTTTTATCATCGTCACGATCGACTTGTGACACGTATCATTCTGTTGGTGATGAACATTTTTTTTATTTGTGGCATTTTAGGGCAATTTCCTCATTCAAACGCGTCAATAATGCTATACAAGTGTTAATTGTAATGGTTTATTCATTCTCAAATTAATTGTGTCACAAAATACCATATGCATATTAAAATGCGGTGGCCAAAACTTATCTGCTGATGTTTGCAACTTTGGTCCCTTTTAGACGGCTTTCAACTGCGGTTCTCCATTCAGCTGAACGCCAATTACATTTATAGTGAAGTGACGGAGGATCTTTTCTTAATCAATTGTAACATATTGACACACAGTATTTTTTTTTTGCGTTGTAACTTCTGCAAACAACGCCCTGATTTGTCGATGCGTTGTTTTTTTTTTTTAATGTTAGCAAACGCAACACTCAATTTATACTCATCGACAAATGCTCGTACCAAATAGATTATACATTGACTTCTTATATCTTCAATTCGCCCGCCCGGGCCCTACGGGGCCTGGGCAACAAAGTTCAAGCAAAGACCATATGTGGGGCAACCCCACATATAAGACAATTGCTCTTGTAGCAATCAGTTATTGGTCAATGTAGGGGAAACCCTTCATACCAATTGTCACTATCCAGCTCCCCTACTCCCCTACCCCAGGGAGCTGGTCCCCATTTCCCTAATCTCTCCACATTAAAAAAACGTCCTTGTGCCTAATTTACTCAGTGGGGGAGCAAATAAATACACACTATGCTATCAGACGATTTTCAACGTGCGATCGAGCAAAACAAGTCAAGCGTTTTTGATATTTCCAGGATAACTACGAAATTTAGGCGATTTGAGCGATTAGCATAATTTCTTCTGTACGACTGCATTTAAAGTCAAAACACCATCTGTTAACGGTCATTTGCAACGCAGAAGATTGCGAATAATGTTTATCAAGCGATGAGCGTTACTAGTATTTTCACCATCAGAAAGCAATGCTTTATACGCAAAATTCAAACTTTTGCATTACTTTTTGAAAATTTGCTTCACTTAATTGTAATTTACAAACTTATAATCCGATTTAATTCATAGCATGCTAATTGCCATTTAAAAGTATTACTTTTAAATTTATATTCAGATTTTTTGTAGTTTAAAAAAAAAATGTTAGTTACTGCTATTTTACTCCAAAGAAAGCACGCTGCTACTTTGATATAAGAGGCTACGAATTGGGGCCAAATTGACAGGGATATCATGTATCTGGTCACATTACACTTGAACTTATGCAGAACAGGGAATCAATGGTTCGGGAGGGATTTCTAAAATCAAGCAGTTCTAGTGAGGAAACCATTAGAAAGTTTTCCATCCTTTAGGAATCTCTACGGGATAGGAGTACGATTTAGCTGCTTGCCGGTTTAGTCAGAGTATTTACGTGGAGGGGAGTGTAAGTGCCCTGAGTTTGTAAATGCACATTTCATGAAAATACTAATAAAACAGACACAGAGCTGCAACATTCCGACGATGAGAAAGAAATTGGACATTGGTTGTTAGTGCTGAACCTAGTAGATTGACCACTCTGTTTGGAAGCCTGTCTAACAGAGAGACTAATTAAAGAGGCACCATCCCATACGCGGCAACAATACTCATTGCATAAACGAATAGTAGCCTAGTAGAGGTACAGAATACTCAGGTGGGAGTAATCGTCTGCCACGGTAAGGGGAGCTCACGTTCTTCGCAGCAGCCTTAGTAATGTTCTCAATATATTTGTTTCAATTCGTGTTGCTAGTAAATTTAAGCGGAAGAGTTGAAACAAAGTAATTTCCGGCAAACATGTATAATAAGTCAAGGTGGCACCATCTATATATATAATTCCCAAGACTTATTAAATGATGCGTATTTCAATACTCAAGCTTTAAAGATTAAGTCACAGTAAGAAGAAAAACGATAAGACGTAATCAGTCTTGCACATTTAAAGTGTTTTTATCGACTATCAAATTTCAATGTCAATATCGAAATCTGTATTCACTTCCTGCTGAGAAAAAGTGGATGAAACCTGCAAAGCAATCGACACAATCCATTTTAGAATATTCAGATCTAAGAGAAATGACGCCGTCACAGATATCTGAAGTTAATAATGGTACTAATATAAAGCAAAAATCTACACATACATACATATATGCATACATCATACATGCACATCGCTCTCTCTCCTCTCTCTCTCTCTCTCTCTCTCTCTATATATATATATATATATATAAGATAAACATTCTATACTTGAACAAGGAATGCTTCACTTAATATATCTTCATTTTATAAGATCTGTAAAATTATTTTTGTAACATTGTCAAATATAGGATTCGTAGGTTTTGTTTTCTGTTTTGTTCAAAATCATTTGTCTAAATGAAACACACTTCCTCAATATACACACAAACACAATATATATATATATATATATATATATATATATTGATTGATTGATTGATTGATGGGTCGATTGCAAGGTTATGACAGTTTTTTATGTTATTTTTGTATTTAATATTTTATGTTTTAGACAATGTCGATTTTTATGTGTCAACATGTGTATATATATGTATGCAAGTATATATATATATATATATATATATATATATATATATATATATATATATATATGTAATAACTACTAGGCTAGTTAATTGCTTGATTTGATTCAACTATCATATGTATTTACGTATGTATATGTATATATGTATGCGCTGTATACGTGTTTGTCAGGTCACGTTATATGCTACTGGTACCATGTAACCCAGTACTACCTGCCGGCGACTAAACTGGTTCCTCCACCAGACTGGTTTGGTGAGGAGGGGGGCTAGTCTCCCTGAAGGATTAAAAACAAGACCTTCCAAAGAGCGAATGAATCCTTTTTCGGGGTCAACGGCCAACTAGTACCCTGTGTGTTTGTGTGTATATATGTGTGGGTTGGGGTGGAGAGGGCACCCGTAAGCGGTGGTGAAGGAGAAGCAAATCTCTTATTTAAAAACCATAAAGCGGGAGACCAGTACCCGTATTAAGCTGGTTTGCAGTTTAACTTGTTGCTGGCTAGATTGCTCTTGTTTGATGCTGGATCTCAACATTTTGAACCGAGAGAGAGACTTAGCTGTCGTACAAAGCTAAGACTCTGTAACATCATACTCTCTCAGGCATTTATCTATTAAAATGGTCGTGTGGCAATGGAAGTCATTTTTGGGCTCATGGACTTTAAGTGTCTGAGAGAGTGGCACTCGTCTGACAAAACGTTGCAATCAACCATCATGTATACGCTGGTATGAATATGCACGACCAGTTTTTTTTGTATTAGGCTTGTTAAAATATTATTATTATTATTATTATTATTATTATTATTATTATTATTATTATTATTATTATTTATATATGCGTGTATACTTTATATATTTTTTCTATGATATATATATGTGTGTGTATATTTCTGTTTGTATAATGATGTGTATATATTTGTGCTGCTTTACATGCTCATGTATAATGTACCTATGCATATAGATTTTATATGCATATATATATGCATGTATATGTATGTGTATTTGTGTGTTTTTGCTTGTATGTATGTATAGTAGCATGTGTGTGCATGTACACAAATAGGGGTACGAATATATACTAATACACATACACATACGTGTATGTGTATGTGTATTTATGCGTATGTGGATCTGTACATGCTTGTGTATGTATGTGCATGTGTATGTATATGTATACATATATGTGTATGCATACATGCATGTGTGTTTATACATACGATTATTTATATATACACGTATGTACATGGGAATGCATGTGTTATATATGTACGTTCTGGCACGTTCTGTTAATTTGGTTCACCTTTTTGTTTCCTTGATTTTCACGCTGTTGTCTGCTGGAACATCAAAATCTACAACTTGGCAGTTTTTTGTTGGTCTTTTTAATTATCAAGACGAAAACTCTTCTTGCCTGGATGAGTTTATCTGTTTGCCCCTCCTTGTTCCCCCCAAATTTGTAGTTTTTCCTTTTTAAGTACTGTTTTCGGTTTGTGTTTGAACTATTTGTCCACATGTTCGAGGTGTAGTCATCTATGGAACCTTCAGTGCACTGCCTTCCCCAATCAATTTTCTTAATGCCTTGTTTGCTTCATTCCCTTATTATTGCTTAATATTTCGTCTCATTACATTTACTATTTTCTTGTGCTGTATTTTTTTATCTTTAATATGCTTGGTTCTAATCGTATGAGTTTTTCTCTGCTGTCAGTAGAAATTCTATTTCTTTGTTCATTTTTCTTTTTCTTAGACACATCCTGGCGTTTTCATGATTCCCTTTGGTTATTCTAATGAATCGTCTATGTAGCTCTTTCACTTCCTGCCATTCTTTTCTATTCGATTTGTTCTGATTTTATCATTTTCTGTATGGTTCTGATTGACAGTGTCTCTCGCTGCGATGATCAATCTTTGTGTGTTCTGAGTTATACATCTTTCCAAGTCGTATGTTTTCTTTCTAAACAGTCTTCGTTTTATCAGTCCCATCACCTTTCGTTCATTTTCACATAGAGTCGTTCAGTATTATCTTATAATATATTATTATCTTTCGAGTATAATTCATTAGGAATTGCCTTAGTTTCCTGTTCTTTTGCTCAAGATGCTTAAGCTCTTCTGTGTTTCAGCTTATGAGTGGTACAGAGTCTTTATTAGCGATACTATCGATATATTTATTACTTAAATTAGATTTCGACTGCATAGCCTTGCTTCTGAGAATGTCCTTGTTCTTCTTAAGTACTGTTTTGATTCTAGAACACCTAGATATTGTAAATGTCATATCCACGAAGCGCACTTATCTCATAATAGTTGGGCAGTTTCATGCCCTTTGATGCCTCTAGTTTTCCTGTTCCATCCCTAGTATTGCACACTCTTCCTTTCCAAACTTCATTCCAATATACTGGCTGAATATTCTGGTTGTGTTTATCAACTTTTACAATTCCTTTTTGTTTTCTGCCTGAATAGATGATATGATTTATTCTTTGTTGTGTTCTTGTATACTTGTATCCGTGATTAATTTTCCTAAGTATATAATTGAATTATATCATGAGTATTATAAACAGTACTGGAAATAGTGAGTCTCCTTGGCTCTATTCTTATCTCAGTCAGGTGCTGTCCTACAGCTGTCAGTACCAGTCTCCATGTTTCCATTGCTTTCTTTATAAAATTAATAACCTTCCCAGATATCTTATATATTCTTAGGTGTAATGTCGTGAATTTTAAAACCACTATGCATGTATTCTATCATGGACTTTTCAATTTGTAATTTGTAGTAATCTTAAGTATTTTTTCATTAATCGCTGTTTCTCTTACTTCTTACATTTCTTAAGGTTCATTTTTCATGTCTTTCAGTCATTTGGCGTTTCTGTTGTGGTATTGAGGTTGTCTCTATTTCTGTTGGGCCCGCTTGTTCTGTTCTTGTTGTTTCTTCGCCTTTTGATAAAAGTGTCTTTCATTGGTTTTTAATGTCCCTCTATTTGCATCGTCTCAATCTTCCTTTGCTTGTATCTTTTGTTTTAGCTCTTTTTGTAATTTATTATGTCTTTTTTTGTGCGCCATATTTCTCCTCTCCGACAATGTTCTGTTTTTCATTTTATTCATGGTTTTAGCTTCGTTTCTAAATTTTGTTATGTCGGTTTTGAGTTTTATTTCCCGATCTAGATTTTCTAGATTCATTGTTTCGGCCAATTTTGTTTCATGCTTACTGATTTTGTCTCTGCATATAATAAATTGTTAAGATCTGTGATAATATCTGTTGATATTTATGAGAGGAGTATGTTCACATTTTATGTCTCTGATTTTAATTTTTTCCTTTGTTCGTTTCTTAGCGACGGAAGTTTGTTTTATTCTCATACATGACTTGTTTGATACTTTAAATTATTCCTGTATCTTCTATTAGTTCTGCAGATTCCTTTTTTTCTGCTCACTTACAATTTTTCTGTCTTGACAATGTTTTACTTGTGAGTTTTCACTAATGGACATTTCTTGATCTGTTACATAATCTATCTTTTGTTAGGTTTTAGTACGAGTTTTGATAACCAGTCTCTATAGAATATCTGTCTGGCTTGATGTGCAATCTTTTATTTAGTTTCCGAGTAGTCAATAAGTATGTCCCATAGATATTTTATTCGTTTACGAAAGCCTCTTTCTTCTGGATGAGCATCACGCCATCTGTTGTCTGTTTTCTTTTGTGTTCACTTTTTCTCTATGATTTTTCGGTTTGCTGTTGTTAGTCACTGCTGTTTTGTGTTTTATCTGAGTTGATGTCATTATTATTATTATTATTAGTAGTAGTAGTAGTAGTAGAATAAGAAGATGTAGTAGTATCAGTAGTAGTAATAGTAGGAGTCACTGGTAGGAGTCACACAGACCATCATCAAAGATTTCTCTTTGACAACAACTTACGCCGTTCTATTGACTCTGTGTGACAACAAGTCTCTCCAGATTTCCAGTACTCTAACGCAAATTATTATTATTATTATTATTATTATTATTATTATTATTACTATTATTATTATTATCTATGTATTAATACGATAATTCGCTCCGACCGTTATAATTCTGACATCCCTTAAAAGGGAATTGGAATATTCCAAATGGCTAGTAAAACAATATCATATGGTATCGCTAATTAGGCTCTAACCACATACTGATTTAAAAGTAAACAAATAAATGGTTTCGCTGGTTAGGAAAACTAGCCAGTGTGTGGTCGGTGCAGATTACCTCCATCAACCAACTGCCACTACCCTCGCAAATACCACCACCTCCATCACCAACACTACTACCGTCGCAATCCCAACTGCAAGCACCACTACCACTACCACTACCATCACCATCACCACTGCTACCACACCACTACAACCTCCACCATCATCACTACCGCCATCACCTCCAGCAGCACTTCTGCCACCGCCACAAATACTAACATCACAATCACTTCTACCACGCCCCCGCCACCATCACTACCGCCACAACTACCGTCACCTCCAGCACCACTACTGCCATCGCTTCCACCATGACGACCACCACTGCTACCACGCCACCGCCACCACACTGCCAAAACCACCACCAAAACCATAATCCCACCCCGCCGCTATCAGTAAACAATTGCTAGGCTTTGTGTGGTCATTGCAGACGACCGCCAGCATCACCATCTTAACTGCAATTACCATCATCACTCCCACCAACAGCATGCCACCTGCACCGTCACCACCACTACTTCTGCCATCTCCATCACCACTACCACCATCCACCATTGCTATCACGAAACCACCACCACGAACACCAACGCCGCGCTACCACCACGTCTATTAATTGTTAGTTTTCTGTGAAGGTCAACTAGGCCAATTTCTATATGCCTGTGTGTCTATCTTCATATTTTCAAACTCTATCTTCTCTGAAACTTAAAGTCGCAGAGCGACGCTAGGGGCTTAAATGATTGGATTTTTTACGGGCCGTTCGTTTATGTCTTTAGCCGGTTAAAATTGTTTTTAAATGGTCAAAAATGCGCCAGAATTGAAAAAATCGATAAATATTTTATATTTTCATCTTAGTTTATTTTTGATTAAAATTTTTTAATCACTTTAAATGCGTGTCACTTTGGCACAGTTGTAACGTCACCAGCTTTGAATGCTACAGTTTTGGTTGCGAGTCTAGCAGATAGCAACTAGTTTTGTTTACTTTCAAAATCACAACTCTATAGTAATATATACGAAATTTGGACGAATTAAAATATTACATTTAGACGTATTTTACGCCCGGGCAAAGCCGGGCACCCCCCAACCCACTGATAAATTTATAATAAAACAATGTATTTTAGTATGCATTTGGAAAAACTGAAGATTCATCTTCCAGAAATGACGTTACGATAGTGGTGAGAAACGAAACACGATTATTTGTCTTTTAAAAGAGTTCTAGTGGCTCCCAGGAATTACAAAACCTTTTTTTAGCAGGAGTAGAGGGAGAAGTATCTGTTTTATAGTCACAAGGTAATCTCCCAGGCATTATCTCCTCCGGTTTTGTTTAGGCGGGGGTGGGGTATAATTATGTTCATATATATGCATATATGTATATATATAATATATTTATATGTATATATATATATGTATTTATATGTATATATGCATATATATATGTATTTATATGTATATATGTATATATATCTGTGGCAATATATTTTATTCACTTATATTTCTTTTTGTTATATATACCAATTCTTATTTAAGAAGCCCAATGTAATTACAAAACATATAATAAATGAATGACAACTTCTAAAGCATTATTTTCCTTTTCTTTGTTTAGTAATAGTTAACCTGTGAAATCTGTACCTATATGTAATATAAACAAACTCTAAGCCTTAACGAAAAGAAAATCTTACCTGTGACCTACATAAAAGTTATCAAAACCGAAAAGCACGTCAAATCATCGAGTAGTATAACTTTTAAATAATAAATAAGGTGTTTCTGCAGTATTGCACTCATATTAAAAACAAAGGAAATCTTACATGAAATTGATTAAAGCTGAGAGTTACGTAAAATCATCTAGTAGTAAGATTTTTCATTGTTTTCTCGTACAGGTAGAATACTGTACAAGTACCTTATTTCTCCTCATTCTTGGGAAAGTGGGAACGGAAGGTTTATAAGGATTCAGTCACGGAAAGGGCTGAAGCAGTTCACTATTTGAAAATGACAATATTTCATATACATTTTTAAGAGAGGGGGCTGTAAGGAGTTAGTCCTGAAAATGGCTGAAGCTATTTAAGTTCTAAAAATCACTTTTATTCATCTAACAAATTCAGACATTCAATGTGTTGATAAATTAAAATATTTATCTTATGAAATATTCATATTTGCAGTGTTGCCATGTTATATGTCAACATCCTACACTTTTATTTTTTCTTTAACCAAATCCTACCAATCGCACTTCTTACTGATTCATTCCATTTTCTTACCCCTATGAAAAAATTGCAAAAGTTCACATGCAACATGTTTCTATCAAATCGTATTACTTACATGCCAAATTATCAGATTATCAAGAAAAGATTGTAAAATAGTCATAAATAAACGATTTACAAGTCATTTAGTTTAAATTAAAATTACTAGAAAAAAGTGATACCTAACTATAGTTCTATTTCTTGTAAAAATATATCTCAAGCAGTTCTCCATATTTGGCGAGAAAAATATTTATTTTTTTAATTCACGGTCTGACCGGAACTAATATTACGCTGATTATCCTAATGAAGGACTGTTTGCTTATTATTTACTTATGTGATGATTCTTTTCAACTACTGTAATATTTCCACGAGTTCTCCTAGTTATTATTATTCTTGGTATAGCTTCCCTTTTTAATATTATTATACCTATTGTTTTAAGAAATATCATAGATGTTTTTTTTTAAGTTTTGAATATTTGTTATTCAATAAGATTATTAGGTTTACTTATATTGGGTTCGTATTATCTTTGAAACGCGTTAAAAGTTACATGGAAAAAGTCTATTCTGGCACAGCTTGAATAGGTGTGCTCGGATTTATCAAGGACACATCCTAAACGAACAGATTAATAGTGGCTTTCTTGTTGTCACGCTGAGCCTTAATTATGTTCAATCCTACAAGCTCTACCATCTTACGCAATACTTTTTCTCTGAGACGGGGTTAATCTATTTCTATTCCCCCTAAAGTGATACTACTGGAGAATTCTGACGGGGTTGCTTAGGCATATTTTGTAAACCAGAGGACTCCAACTTTCGCGCTGGCTTTTCAAAATCATACACGTGTCTCATTTGCTGCAAACGAGATAAACAAAAATACTTTGAATCTTAAGTCAAATTTTTAATTTCTACGCGTATAACCTTTTTGAGGTGTTAACCGTCATCTGTCACTATTATCACATATATTTGTCACCGTATACAAAATATGCATATTTCTAATCGGCTAGAAGATAGAGCTATAAAAAAAAACTAGGCTAAAATATAAATACATGCAATTATCCGGATGATTTGCCTTCAGAATGAAACACAAAATGTCGGTGTAGCTTACTTGACATAAGTATATGTTAATGTTACTACTAGACCCTATTTACGTATTATAATAATAGTATATTATTTATGATTCAAACGTATGTACATTAGGTAGTGTTTATAATTTATTTATCTCTTTATTTATGTATCCTAATTCGTGCATAGCTGCATACGGATCTATCTCAGAATTCCTGTAGATCACATTACTCTACACAACTGTCGTACGTGACAGCCCCAAGCGGGCAAGTAAATTGTAAGCTCAACTCAAGCGTTATCCATCTCAGAGTAATTCCAGCGGTCATGATGCTGTTCGCTTGAATTCGCATCAAACGTAGCAAAGCAGATACGCCATCACAGTGTGTTAACTGTAAATCCCAAAAGCAACCAATAACCGATTTAAGCGCTCTTAGAGTATGCAATTTATCAGTCATTTTATTTTTCTAGCCTGCATACGCTCATTTCACGCTCTCTCTCACATATGTGTATGTATATATTTAAATATATATATATATATATATATATATATATATATATATATATATATATAACAATAATATTTTTTCAAATAAATATTGACAATTATTTTTATACCTACGTTTTATGTTTGCACAGTCATCAATGTAGATGATTGATTATTACTTCTGATTAAGAGATTCGAACACAGTTACAAAGTTACTCTTGATTTCGTAGGCTAGCATCTTAAATCTATGCTACAGCGCAAGGATTGAATGGAAATAAGGTAAACATTCAATCATATTAGTGGTCTGGAAAAGACACAGAGGAAACAGCAAAACCGACAAAAGTAAGGGAGACAATCGAAGTAGCAAAACTGAAAAATGTAGGAGAGAAAACCAAAGCAGCAAAACCGAAGCTGCTTGTTACGAAACTATATATACAAAAGTAGGCAAATTTCGGCATATTTATTGGTTTGAAAATATGGGTTCTTTTTACCAATTGTCATGAAATTTAAACTATAGATTAGTATTATAATCTTCATAAAGCCTTCAAATATTCATGTAGTTTTGTTTCATAAATATGAGCATTTAAATATTTCATTTGTCTACGAGATATATAAATATACCAACTTTTTTTGGCAATTTTTTTAAAGTTCGAAATGTCGGCGACTATTGATTGGAATTTAACAAATAAAGGGTCGTTGGAACGGTAATAACAAGGATTGTGGAGTGAGCTATGTGACATTTGCCCTTAAAGTTGCGCATTATTGTTTCAAAAAGTAGTGGATCACTTTCTATATTAAAGTAAAATGATCACCCCCCCCCTTTATTTCCACCTTTTTGGTTGGGATTCTGTTATTTTTTAGGGGTTGTATGTCTTGTGGCCTGGTAGACCAACACAAAACCTACCTTAAAAAACTTGTTTTCTGTATGTTTTTGAGTATGCAAATATATGCGCGCTTGTGCGTATAACAATGCCCACCATGTATAACATAATGAATTACATTGCTTGATTCCCCAAAAAATACGTATTCGCAGAAGATTTAAATGCGATATTCGTTGTCAGCAAACCCGAAAATCTATGGAAAACCAGTTTTTAAAGGAAGGAGTTGTGTTGGTCTACCAGATCACAACAAATAAACACTACCCCTAAAAAATAACAGACAGCCATTTCTAAAACCTATGAAATTGGTGTTCATTTTACGTTAACTCATTACAGAAAAATGATCTCACATTTTTAAAACTATAATTTCATAATATTTTGGAAACTACTCGTTTCCTGAGATTTTAACTGTTATTTCCGTTTTCAGCAACCTCGAAAACCTAAATTAGTGGTACTTTTAAAGGATTTTGTGTTGATACTGAAACTTTACAAATATTTCAATAATAGTCATTTGTTTTCCTAGTTTTGTATAAAGATTTCAAAATATCTTATATTTCCCCGAAACCTCTTTGATGGGGGGGGAGACTAAAACTTGCTGTTATGGTTTCAAATGATCTGAACTAACAGTAATGGGGAGACTTGAATAAAAAATATTTCTCATATGTTATAGCTATCCTCTTTTAGAAGTAGGGTACGATTATAAATATCTTCAGTATCAAATAATCCTTATAGACATATGTATGGAAACCAAACGGAGGGAGATATAACATTTGAGAAATACTTAGAATCAAGTCTCTCCTTGCTGTTATTTCAGAGCATTTGAAACCATAGCAGCAAGTTTAGTCGCCCCTCTTTCAAGGCCAGAAGTTTTGGGTATATATATATATATATATATATATATATATATATATATATATATATATATATATATATATATATATATTGTTTATTTTTGTAATATTGCATTGTGATTTGGCTTTCAAACTTATCTTTACGCATTTTATTTTATTCAAATTCAATCAAGTCTTCTATCACAGAACTCACACCCCTGACACACACGCATATATATGTATGTATATATATGTATATATGTATATGTATATATATGTATATATGTATTTCTATAGAAATCTATTTATTCACTTATATTTCCTTTTTTATATATACCAATCCTTATTCAAGAAGCTCAATGTAATTACACAGCATAATATTAATAATTGTCTAAAGTCTTTATTCCAAAAGTGTACATTCCAAATTTCATGATGGTGACTATCTTAAAATCCATTTTTTAATTCAGTTGACATTTACAATTCTTAAGAGTATCTGTTTCGTAGCACAAACTCATTCACTTAATTATTTTATCAATCAGTGAAACTAAAACCCACATATTCATATTAACAAAGCCCATTAATGTAGGTTTATTCTGCTAGAAATGCTCTATTTATTAATATGATTTATTTATCGAGAGTTTAAATTAAGTATAATCATCAGATGAATGGTTAATTATAATTTTTATTTGTTACTAAACATATTATAATTCGTTTCTCCTTAATATTAAATTATCAGTTATTTAGTTGCTGCACTTACATGTATTTATCTAATTCATTATTATTATTATTATTATTATTATTATTATTATTATTATTATTATTATTACGTTTAATATTATTGTTATTATTTTGAAAGTTATGCATTAACATCCACATTTCACGTAATTTACTAGTATTCTATCCTTCAATCAATTATTAATAAACGTTTCTCGAACTAGTTAAGTGGTTAAGTATAATTTTTGTTTAACATTGACCAAATCTTAATTCTCCTTATAATTAGATTTTAAAGTGTTTTAATTAATTTAATGAATATTTAAATGAAATTCAATTTTGATTTTACATTTAATTATTTAAGGATTATTAATGTTATTTTGATATACTATTATATATTCAACCTACTCCCATTTACCTTTTCTATAGTTAAAATTAATTTAACATCATACCTAATATGTTAAAGTACTGTGATTGTAATAAGGTTTATAACATGTCCATGTTTACACCTACAGTTTCATACGTTCATTTGATAGTTTTCTTATTATCTACCTCTATCTTACTTTCCATTCTTTCTCCCACCCTTTTCCTTCCTTTTTTAAAATTTTAACCTAATAATTAAAAAATAAAATTATAAACGTTTAGTTAATTTATGTGTGTATATATATATATATATATATATATATATTAAAAAAATTGGTTTACGCTTATTAATGTTCACTTTATTTTATAGATGTACCTCATTGTAACTAGTGCTTTTAAATCCATTATAACAATTAACACAATTGACCTATTTCGTTTATATTATTGAGTTAACCCATCAATTATACAACAATCACTTATTTCAACATATACAGCAGATTTTTAGATTAATGTTTAAGGTTTTAATTATATAAATACATTTATTGTATTATGATCATTAAAAACTGTCCATAAACTAATATTCTTAGCAAACTAATGATTAACATGTCCAAACATTGCAATCAATCCAGAAGTTACATTACTTCGAATTAACTTCTATTCCCTATTCTAATTTAATATTTAATTTTTCATCCACATATAATTATAGAATACAATTACATGCTCTCATATATCGCTTTTAAATTAAATATTACATTATTTTAGATATATTATCGTAATTTACCTTCATAGTTTATTTAATGTGTGAATCTAATTATAACTTGTCATTATACAGGGTGACTCCTAAAAACGGGTTCTAACTCTAATTAGGCCCCGTTTCTTAGTGTTTTGTTCGAATGAAATGAAACTAGTTTATTATATTCAAAACATCACATCAAAACACTAAGGTCTTTGGCCTTTTTTCACCGTTCTACAGCATATGTTCTAGATAGCCTCCATTTAGCTCTGTGCATTTCCTGAGGCGCAACACGAAGTTGTCCATGACATTCTTACAGACCGAATTGGTAATCGCTCTCATCTCCTCTGTGATGGCTTCCTTGAGTTCCATGATTGTTCTGGGTTTCCCAGGTAGACTCTGTCCTTAAGATGGCCACAAAGAAAAGAAATCTGGGCGGTCCGGGCTATGGCATGCCCACTCAAAATCAGTCTTGAGACTGATCACTCGGCCTCCGAAGTTCTCTTTCACAGGTTTGACATGCGAGAACTTGCTCCATCCTACTAGGACCAGAACTTGCTCATGAGCGACGGGTAGATGGTCTGGAGCTCACTCTTGAAGGTTTTGAGGATCTCCACATACCGCTCCTTGGTGACTGTCACTGCTGCGCCAGATTCTTCGATGGCCAAGATTGTAGCCCACACCGTGCACGTAGGAGAGTGCAGGGGCTTGGTGGCTACTTAATTTGGTCTGGAGGATACCCAGAAGACATTTGTCTTGGAGTTCGCCTTTCCATCAAGATGGAAGTGGGCTCCATCTGAGGTCCAAAGTAGGTTTAGGAAACTTGGTGTCTCCTCGATCTTCTCGAGCATCTTGACTGCCATAGCCCTCCTCTGCTTCTTGTCTGAGGCTGCAAGGGTCTGCAGCGTCTGTATTCTTTATGGGTAAGCCCTGGTATCGTTCACCAGCACTCTTCTGCAAGTCTCACGGGACATACCGAGGGACTGACTTCGCTTACGCACAGAGCGTTTCGGACTCTGCTGGAGAGACTCTCTCGCTCTTTCGACCAGCTCGGCTGGTCGCTTCTTGGGACGTCCCGAGTGGTTTGGACGGTTCTCTCTGACAGCGTTGAGGTTCTCCACGGTCCCATACTTCTCGAAGTGGTTCACCCAGTTCTGAATTCTGCTTTTAGATGGAGCCTTTTCACATTCGAATTGACGCATGAAACTGTCCTGGGTTTTCTTAAACGAGCCTGTCTTGTAGTAAAATTTAACACAGTGTATTCTTTGTCCCAGCTCCCACTGGGGTCTTGGTTTACTGACGGTCGTTAATTCTGCCATTTCCTGTAAAATAAGGACAATTGGTGAATAAATAATTGAGATATCACATAAAGTGTACACGGGGCCCGTTTATTTTTGGGTCACCCTGCATTTGCTATCATTTTTATTTGACTGATTTAATTGGTTTATAAGGTTTTACGATTACTAGTTTATTTTACTTTATTAGCTAATTTTATATTTTATTTAATATATTGATCTACATAAAAAATTACTAAATTATCATTTTATGATAGTTTAATATATTTTCTTCTAATCTATTCTTATAAACATGTTATACTGAAGTCAATATGTTCTTTAATCTAAGTCTATCATATACTGTTTACTTATTTCCATTAATAAAACTAGTTAAAATTAATTTTAGTGGATTTAATATTACATTTACTTTATATTATCATTAAAAAATTCTCATACTAAACTTTTGAACTTATAGTTTCGTATATGTAAACAAGTATAAAAGATTATACTTATTAATGTTATTTAGGAAAATATTTATACATTAATTATATATAGTAAATAAACTAATTAATAAATAGAACATTTCTGGCAGAATATACCTAAATTAATGGACTTTGCTAATATGAATATCTGGGTGATAGTGACTTTATTTCTAAATTCAAAGTGACGCTATGTAAGCAAACTATAAAGTATTTTTTGTTTCTCTTCTACATTTTGGGATTTTTTAAATCATGTTCAAATGCATTTTATTTCCTTTTGGTGGATTGATTGTTGCTATTTCATCTGATGAGTTAAGGGCAAAATAGATTCACTGATTGATATAATAATTAAGTGATTGATTTTATGGCATGAAACAGATACTGTCAAGAATTGTAAATGTCAAATGCATTAAAACAACAAGATGCTCAACATCATGAAATTTGGAATGCACACTCATGTATATATATATATATGTATATACATATGTATATATATATATATATATATATGTATATGTGTGTGTGTTTCGACATTAAAAATACATGTTTAAACTTCAACGATATTTCTCGCGATTAAGGTTGGTCGTTGGGCTTGTTCTTTGCTAATGGAGTCAGAGATGGCTTCGTGGCCGGATTCGAATCTCCCTACCGGCATTAATCGTGTCATCTTGCACTAATGATTTCCGAAACGATGAAACACTAGCGTCTGTATGTATTATATATATATATATATATATATATATATATATATATATATATATATATATATATATATATATATATATATATATATCTGAAATTACTCAACTCTTAAGTGCTAAAAATGAGTTGCACCATAAGATGTTGTCTGCCTCTCATGGAGGTCGAGAGTCCCTCCGACAGTCACTTAAAGCAAACAAGATTAGTCTCCAAAAGCGACTTCGCCAAATGAAGAATCAGTGGTGGGCTAAACTCGTCAACCAAATCCAGATGGTTTTTGATTGTAAAGACCTCAAACGCATGTACCATTTACTTAAAAAAGCTTTTGTTCCTCAAACACTATCTACATCTCCCCTACTCTCAAGTGATGGAATTGCTCTTATAAAGGATTCTAACAAGATTCTCCTTCGTTGGACCGAGCATTATTTTGATCTCTTTGACAACCCCTCTAATATTGATGAGGACGTCATCAATGAATTTTTATCACAACAGAAGCTTATCCATAAAATATCTGTGTTCCCATCTGAGAATGAACTTAGAGATGCAATCAAGGAAGTGAACGTTGGGAGGGTTTCAGGGCTTGATGGTATTCCTGTGGAAGTCTTCTTATATGGGGGTTGATAGACTTGTTCATGAAATTCTTCATCTTATCACTGATGTCTGGAGGGGTGTTCCCGTTCATCAGGATTGGGTTGATGCAATTCTTATATCACTGTACAAGGGAAAGGGGCCCAGGACAGACTGTGGAAGTTATCGTGGGATAAGTTTTTTGGAAGCAGTTGGCGAAGTATTTTCCAGAATTCTACTCAATAGATTGTTAAGGTATATTTTTCCATCCGTCATTCCAGAAAGCTAAAGTGGCTTTCGTCCGGGCAGAGGAACCACAGACATAATCTTCTATGCTCGGCAGTTGCAGGAGAAATGTACTGGACACCGTGTTCGGCTTTATCAGGTTTTTGTTGATTTGACTAAGGCTTTTGATACGGTGAACAGAAGTGCCCTATGGATAATTCTGGAAAGTTGGGATGCCCACCTCAATTTCTACGATTACTCAGGGAGCTCCACACTAATATGAAGGCTCGCCTGAACTTCAACGGATGCCTATCGGAACCCATATCGGTTGACAATGGTGTGAAACAGGGTGATATCCCAGCCCCTACACTTTTTTCAATTTATTTTGCAACTATGTTATCGTGTGCCTTTAGGGGCATGTTCTCTAGGTGTTTACTTGCGTTTTAGAACCACAGGTAGGGTCTTTGATCTTCGTCCTTTTCATGCTTCTACAAGGACCTTTCGGCACCTGGTTCGTGAATTGCTTTATGCGGATGATGCCGATCTCGTGGCCCATGGTGACTGGCATCAGCAGGGTATCATGAATCTGTTTTCGGGGGCCTGTACGTCTTTTGGGCTTACTATTAGTCTTAAGAAGACTAAGATCATGTTCACACCTCCACCCGGTAGTTTGTATGTGGAACCAAATATTTTTGTTAACAACCAGAGACTTGCCGTGGTTGATACATTTGTGTATTTGGGTAGTACTCTCGCCAGAGATGGAACCCTGGATGCTGAGGTCAACTATAGAATATAGCGTGCCACTAAGGCTTTTGGTGGCTTAGAGAAGCGAGTATGGTCTGACAGGGGTATAACTATTCATACAAAGATCAGTGTCTATCAATCTTGTATTTTACCACCCCTGATTTACGCTTCTGAGGCCTGGACAACTTATGGTAGACACATAAAAGTCATGGAGAGAGTGCACCAGAAATTTCTGAGACACATTCTGGGCATCAGGTGGAGCACTTTTATATCTGATATCGATGTTCTCATGCAAGCTGACGTACCTTGTATCAAAAAGTTGATTATACGCAGCCAGATGAGGTGGGATGGACGACGATAGATTGCCAAAGCGCCTGTTCTACGTTAAATTACACAAGGAAAGCGTCCACAACATAAACCGAAGAAACGCTTTAAGGATAACCTCAAAGATAATTTTAAAACTCTTGGTATTGACGTGTTCAGTTGGGAAAGTGCTTCCAATGATCGTAAAAAGTGGCGCTTCTTGGTCCATCATGGCTGTGATAGTTTTGAGAAGAAAAAATATGAGCATGATAAAATGAAGCATGATATCCGGAAGAAAAATCTGTCAGATATATCAGGTCTGTCGGAGGATTTCATGCAGAACCACACCTGTGATTTATGCAGTAAAATGACTTTATTCGGAGCTGGCCTAGCTAGCCACAAGCGTTCACATGGAGATCAATATGGGGAAAACATTGCAGGGCACAGATGTTCTGTTTGCTATGTGGTCTTTAAATCGAGTGGGGACCTGAAGCGTCATATGAGCGTCCACAGTAGAGCAGCACCAGTTGGCATCCCTCAATCTCAGTTTAAGTGTGACCTTTGCAACAGACGTGTAAGAGCAGGGATGGTCTGAAGAGCCACCTTCGTTCGCACAGAAAATAGGAGTTGATGCATCTTGATCACATCTCCACATGTATATATGTGTGTGTATAAGTGTATATATGTGTATATATGTGTATATAATTTTTTTTTAAATTCAAAAATACATGAAAATGATTGAGTAATCAACAATAAAGCAAGGGAAAGATGGTCTTCTTCTGTCAAGAAGTGACAATCACTATATATATATATATATATATATATATATATATATATATATATATATATATATATATATACAGTGATGATCATATTTATTGGCACGGTAAAATAAAAGTTAAATTTTGTCTAATAAATTCTAAAAAAGGGATTAAATTAAAGAAAATAACAAAGTATATTATGTATTTTTAACTGGCCTTTCCGATGCAGCAATCGGATTTTAGAAAAAATAAATAACAAAGGAACAACAAACATAATTGCAAAAAACCCTTGTTCAAAATTATTGGCACGGCTTTGTTTTTCTTTTAGTATCAGTATAATATCAATTAATTTCCGGTTTACGTGCTTTCTGAACTTTTTTATAGCCATATTATGCTTGTTTAACGCTAATTCAGTGAATAATTTTTTTCAGATAATTTTTAGATAGCGATTTATTTAAACTATTATAAGTGACTAAATTATAATTTTCAATCGCCATGGTTAAAACTAAGGAACACAGCGAAGACGTCAGGAAGCTTGTTGTAGCATGCCATACCAATGGGGAGGGCTATGATAAGATTTCAAAGAAGCTAAACCTTCCCAAATCCACTGTTAGAGCCATAATAAACAAGTTCAAATCGCAAGGCCACGTTATGAGTTTAGAGGGTAGAGGGAGAAAAAGGATTCTTTCCCCAAGAGATGAACGGAAAATTGTTCGACAAGTAAAACAAAACCCAAGGATCTCTGTTGGGGAGATTGTTGATGAACAGAGCACCTCTGGAGTGAATGTATCTCGACATACAGTTGGTAGAGTTTTGAAGAGAGCTGGTTTAATGTTGCGAGCCTGTCTTTGTTTTGTCGTTATTTCCATGGCAAGTGCTCATCTGAGCTTCAATCTCTCGTCCCCCCTCGCCAATCATTCACGAGAAACACCCGTCTGGCTGAAACTACTGTCAATAATTTTCCCCACTCTTTATCTGTGCCTAAATCCAAAACATAGATTCCATGAGCAGAGCTTCTTTTTCAGAAGTGCATGACTGTGGAACTCTCTTCCGTTTGCCTGTTTTCCACCTGACTACAACTTGTATGTCTTCAAGTCCAACATAAACAAATTCATGACATACCACCCCCTTAAGTAAGACACTCTATCAAATCTCCAATACTAATGATTACTACAATACTATCTCATTGATTACTGTACACGCAATAACCCTTATCCCTAAGTGGCCTCCGAGCCTTGATAAGCGGTGACCTCCATGTAAAAAAAAGAAAAATGAAAACTTATCGTAAAATTTCAAGCAATAAAAACTTCTTGAAAAAAAATCATTTTTCTTTTTCATTTTTTCCTATTAACTGAGAAGTAGTTTTAAGAAAATAATGTTCATCTGCTCGGTATTTTTCAAAAAATTAAAAAAGTATTTGTGTACACCAAGAAATAATTTGTTATAGGTTATGGTCAGCCAATATTCTGTGAGGCATTTATCTATATTTTTCTTGTGGGTTGGGGGTTAATTCGATGATTGTTAAATTTTTTTATTATTTAGTAGAAGCAGAACAACACTTTGAACATTATAACAAATGAAACAGGCATAGATTACTTTAGATGTGACATGAATTGTAGCCAAACCCCCAAAAGAAAATTACTTTGTCCCTTTCTTTCTTTTATTTTTTTTTTACTATTTTTCTATTTAAAGACACAACACAATCTTGTATATTAAGCAAGGTATAACCAGTTAAAAAAAATACTGACCATATTTTTGATATATATATGCTAGCATATTTTCTATTTACATCTTTCTATTACTGATTGCTTGCTTAAATTATTTATAGATTTAAAAAATATTAATTTTAATTTTGAATTCAAACAAACGATTGATTGTAATAATTTTGTCAGTCTATTTTGCATTACTTTCATTACACTTATATTACAGCTGTTAATTTTGAGAACATTCCTATCAATTATGCCAAAAAATGGGAAGGTCACCAATAAGTGCGTCGAGACGTCAACTAATGCAAAGAAGGCGCATGGCGCAACAATCAACAAGTACTGTGCCCTACGACATAGCAGAACTGCTGTTGAAAATGGTCGTTTTGGTCATTCGGCTGGGAGTGGTTCTCCCTTCATTGCAGATTCGGATGCAATTGGTAATAATTCAAATTTGCCGTGGCCTTCGACAAGTAGGTTCTCAATCGCAGCATTAGACGGTGCACTGCAAGTCAATCTCCCCATTTATCCAAATGAAAAGAGTAAAATTCAGGTTGTTTCTCAAGCTTCAATTTCAAGAGAAAAAGTTATTTGAAAAGACATGATTCAAGTTCGGCTGAAGAGCAACGAAAGAATCGTCTTAAAAGAAAGGCATTAGGTGGCGGAGACACTAGAGGAGGACCTCCAATCTGTAGTGGAATGGGGACAAAAGTGGTTGGTCGCGTTCAATGCTGCCAAGACTAAACTAGTTTCATTCAATAATTACAAGAAACCCTCTCTACCACCAATAGCAATGGCCAACGACTCTTTATCTGAGAGTCCATCTTTCAAACTCCTTGGCCTAACGTTCACAGGAAACATGAGTTGGAACAATTACATTGAAGGCATTGCCAGGGCCGCTGCAAGAAAGGTAGGCTCTCTCTACCGTGCTAGAAAACTACTAACACCCGAAAGTATCCTGTACCTCTATAAGGCCACCATTCGCCCATGTATGGAGTATTGCTGCCACATCTGGGCTGGTGCATCTGCTACTAGTCTCTCGCTCCTTGACAAGGTTCAAAAGAGAGTCGCAAATCTGATAGGCCCTGAACTGGCATCTAAGCTTCAGCCTCTGTCCCATCGACGAAATGTTGCATCCCTCTGCCTGTTCTACAAGTATTTTAGTGGTGAATGCTCTGATGAACTGCAATCACTTGTGCCCCCACGACGCGAGCACCCTCGACAAACCCGACAGGCTACTAGATCCCCCCCACACTGTAGAGGTCCCTAGATGTAAAAGATCTTTTTACTCCAATAGTTTCTTCCCCAGAACCGCAAGACTCTGGAATTCCATTCCAGGTCCCTGCTTCCCCAACAGTACTGACGTGCAGAAGTTCAAGTGTAACGTGAACCGACACCTTGCTGCCCAAATCCCTACATAGTACCCCAGTAGTTGTTGCCCCTGATAGTAGCCCCCTACACCAAAGTGGCAATTTGCCTTGTTTGGGGTGAAAATGTAATAAAAAAAAAAAAAAAAAAAAGGTCAGTCTGCTGCACGCGCTTCCGAAACCGAAGAACAACGAGACAGACGTTTAAAGACAACTGCTTCATTCATATCCAATGCACGCGCTTCAGAAAATGTAGAGCAATGAGACAGGCGGATGAGGGTCAGATACAATATAGAGTCAATTTGGAAGAACATTCAAGAATAACAAAGTCCCGCTGGTCTTTAAAAGCATTCAACTATATTCCCTCTTCTAATTATGCTGAACACCCTGACATAAAGATAGGCTTTATGAATAAGAAATGCTTCCATTGTCTCGCGAAAAGATGGCCAAGTGAGCCAGCGGGAATATCCTGTTCAAATGGCAAGAGAAAACTTCTACTTCTTGAAGAACCTCCACAACCGCTACTACGCTTACTCACAGGTTCAAATCCTGAATCAAGAACTTTCATGAAAGAAATAAGGTACTACAATGGCGCATTTAAGATGACGGCTTTCGGATTCAGTTACCAATATGAATGGAGGGTTTATGTCAACATTCAAAGTACAGGGACATGTCTACCATCTGATTGGATCGCTTCAGCCAACTGAAAATGAAAAAAATGGTGACAAAGTCCAAAATATTTCATTTTTATGTTTTATATCAAATTACTATGCCAATTAGGAGTGTAAAGCCTCGAAATGTGAGATACAGGGTAATCGCATGTGATGAAAACATTTTTTACTGACTTTGACCCAGAAAAATAACTGCTACAGGGTCCAGACTATCACCCAGGCAACGCCGGGTCGATATGCTAGTTCATTATAAATTAAAGGATAGATCATAAGAAGCAGTAATCCTCTTTAGCGTTTAGTTGAAATGCAAAGATAGGGAGAGTAGACGATGAAGAGAAGTGCAAGAAGGCAGACGCGAATGTCAAGTTTTGTTATTTATTTTCGAAAAATTTTTTTATTATTGCACACTTGCATTTTCCTGGTTCAAACTTGAGCTCAATTAGTTACCATGTGAGTTTAATGAAATAAATACCAATTAAATAAAATAAATACATTCCAGCAGTAAGAAATATTTTAGAACATACTCTATATGAATATATAGTAAGACTTATTGATAAGCAAACATTCAGTATATCTGTCTTCGCATAATAATAATTATGCAAAAATTGAAAACTACTATATATATTTATATAATATATATGTATATATAATATATATATATATATATATACATATATATAGCTATATATATATATATATATATATATATATATATATATATATATAGCTATGTGTGTGTGCGTGGATCATATAATGGTGCCAGACTGCAAGTAATAAAAATGTGTCTATGTTGAAAAGTAGGATATAAGCAAGGTATTTATTTATCATATTATGAAGCATTTTATAGTTAAACAAATAATTCAATTTTCTACAGATCACTATAGTTTTTACTGCAGTATATAGTAAAACATATTACTAGTCTACAAAGGCCTTAAAAAAATTAAAACATATATTTGGTAAAGAGGTCTTACCTCGAAATATATTATGGAACATGGTTACACACCTTAGCTCATTGCGTATAAGTTGCTAAACATGTAAAATTGTTTTTTTTTAATAAATTAAATATATAAACAAATCAGTTCATTTTTGTAGTCCTCAACACTGGCATATTTTGATAGCCTTCTATTAACTCCCTATGTATTATTACACGCGCTACTTCAAGTGATATTGAAATAGTTTGTAATTGCTTTCATTTAAAATAAGCTGCTAGTAAAAGTCTATATGTGGTCATGTCATTTTATCATTTAATTTTTAATTTAAAGAAATTGGATTTATAGCGCTTTGTACTCGAATTCATCAGAAATATATGAGCATATATGCGCACACACATTTCTATGCAATGACTTTTATATAATTTATATAATTTTTTAACATCGGTTTAAAAATCTTTTGTGAGAATTATACAAACATAAAATTTGAGTCCTATAAGTTTATCTCATCTAGGATTCATCAGAATAACTTTGAATCAAATCTGAATAAATGAAAGAAATAAAGATGTAATCTGATGAATCTTAAATATGATACAAATATCGTACATATTTATCTGTACAATTTAACGAATGGAAAAAGGTTTTAAGTAACATCTCCTTAATTATATTGAAATTGTTGAGTTTATAAAGCTGTTGTTCTGTTAAATTCTCACATCCCATTATCTACAACAAAATAACATGAATAAATTTTAGAAAATCATATTGAATACACAGGCTAGAATTGATTGCAGTATAATCTAACCGACATATATATATATATATATATATATATATATATATATATATATATATATATATATATCGGTTAGATTATACTGCAATCAATTCTAGCTCGTGTATTCAATATGTATATACACCCCAAAATGCATATATCTATAGTATAAATTATAATTAACCATTGACACGTGTTTCGTCGTCTACGACTCATCAGAGTGGCTAAATTTAGCGAGATTCGAAATCGGGACTCCATCGTTAGAAGCCAAAACTTCTACCCCTGGGCTATCTGGCGCGACTGCTGAATGTATCGCGTTTTATGTAGATATTTTTTATTTGATTTTGTTTGCGATAATTTCGAGATAATTAGTGGATAATTATATTTTAAATAATACATATATGACGCTCCCCATTTTAGTATAGCAAATGGATAAAAGGGAAAATTATTCCTAACTCGCATTTACGTATAAATGCCCTTTTTTTATAAATAATAGAATTCATGCAAAAGTACAAAACACAAATAAATAACATCTACATTAAACGCGATACATCCAGCAATCGCCCAATTTAGCCCAAGGGTAGTAGTTTAGGTTTCTAACCAAGGGGTCTCGATTTCGAATCTCGTTAGATTCAGCCACTCTGATACGTCGTAAACAACGGAACACATTCCAGTGGATAATTATATTTTAAACAATACATATATGCTGCTCCCCATTTAGAAGTACCAAATTGGCAAAGAAGAAAATTATTCACAACTGGTATTTGGGTAAAAATGCATTTTCGTATAAATAATTGAATTCATTCGAAAGTATCGCAAACAAAAACAAATATATAACATCTCTCTCTCTCTCTCTCTCTATATATATATATATATATATATATATATATTACATAGAAAAATGCGAGCAAGAAAAGTAATATGGTTCAGTTGATAATTATAAGAAAAGTGAAAGGGCTAGTTGTTAAAACTGAAGAAGACAAGATATTTAGTAAAAATATAATTTTTTTATTTAAAATATTGCAGCATTAAGAATTGATTCTATAATGTATGATTAAAAAAATTCTCACTGCTGGAATATTTCAAGTTATTTATTTATTTTATTATTTATTACTACAATATCTTGTCGTTTTTTTCCAGTTTTAACAACTAGTCCTTTTACTTTTCTAAGGTTAATCTTAACCATATTACTTTTCATGCTCACATTTGCTATGTAACCCATGACTGTTTCAGTCCTTGCTTTGTAATCATTTTTTTTGTGTTCAAAGTAATCTTTTTTATTCGTTTTATTGGTAGGCATAATGGACACTGAATTATTTTTTATGGAAGAATTTTTTTTTTAATATCATGAAAGAATATATTTTCGCAAATATTTAACAATAAATAAGCAATAAATTTTTGTTTTCATTACATTTTCTTATCAATCTCAATAAATAATGATTTTAAAGTAAAATCAACAGTAGAAGCAGCTAATCTTATTCCAAGATATAAATATGGAAAAATAGTAAAAAAAACCTTGAACTTTAAACAAATATTTGGCACAAACTAAAAACTAGTGTTGAAAAATCAATTTTCTTAATTAAACCATGAAATATAAAAATTTCAGTCCACAAGTACTTTTAATTTTACAATTATTAAAATAACCTTCACCAGTTAAAATTTTAAGTAATCAATTCAGAAATACACAGATCGCAGAAAAGGAATTGTATTTGAACAAATATTTAGAAACAGTTCAAAAATTGAAATTAATAAAAAAATACTTGGAATTTCTTTTAGTGTTTGATAAAAAAAAACTCATTATAAATAGAAATAACAAATACCAAGAAGATACCCATCTGTTTAATTATTTTTCTTTTAATAAAGAATTCCATTTTAGTCGGAGTTTTGCCCCATAAACATACACAGAAGTAATAAACGGCTATATTGTAATCAAGTATATATATATATATATATATATATATATATATATATATATATATATATATATATATATATATATATAGTAAATTTTGATTCAGAATAATTATTTACAGATTCCTAATGATTTAATGAAAATGATGCTCAGAACTTATTTATGCAGTCGTCTACTTTCAATAAAGTTCCCCAAAATTATCTTCCAATGTAATCTCCCTTTCACTCTCTGTTTCAGCTTTCACAGTAAAAGAGTAATAAAAAATGAAAGAGAGCTATATGCTCAGTCCGTTAAATCCAAAGTAGCTAAGCAGCGGCTTGGTTACCACCAGTTTTGGCAAATAGCAAACAGGAACCTGAACAGAAGCGTGCGTTCTATCCCAACTATCATCAATGGACCTGAGGTCATCTAGTCAGCATCAGACAAGGCCAAACTATTTGTCAAGAACTTTACAGTTAATTCTACCCTATGCGATGAAGGCCATCAACTCCCCGCATTTCCTCCTATAAGAGACAACAAACTGTGCAACATACAAATATATGTGCGTGAGGTTGCCAAGTTAATCAAGAACCTTGATTCCAGTAAAACAACTGGCCCTGACGGCATTCCAATTATAGGGCTCAAAAGGCTTCAACCAGAACTTGCCCCCATACTTACAAAACTGTTTAAGCGTTGCCTTAAGGAGAAGTGCTTCCTAGCACCCTGGAAAACCTCATCAATATACCCTGTATTTAAGAATTCAGGTGAAACTCATTTCCCTCTCAGTACAGACAAATAAGTCTCCTTTGTGTCATGAGTAAGTTGCTGGAATCCAAAT
Organism: Euprymna scolopes; assembly: GCF_053919585.1. Lineage (NCBI taxonomy): Eukaryota > Metazoa > Mollusca > Cephalopoda > Sepiida > Sepiolidae > Euprymna > Euprymna scolopes. The sequence goes on along the minus strand of NC_136482.1, from coordinate 79,543,217 downwards.
TAAATAAAGTAGTAGTCAACCACCTCAGTAGAAACAACCTTCTTAGTGACACGCAATATGGTTTCCGTTCTGCCAGATCTACAGCAGATGTGCTAACGGTTATATCTCATATGATTAGTGAATCTCTCGGCAAAGGCTTCCTTTCTAGGACAATTACTCTTGACATATCAAAGGACTCCGATAAGGTATTACCTACCTCACAAGATTTCCAGCAACGGTATAACTGGAAAGGTTTTGTAAATAATTAAATCATTTCTCTCTGATAGGCTCATAAGAGTAGTGGTTGATGAGCAGAAATCAGAGGCCCTCAGTATTACTGCTGGGGTCCCTCAGGGGTCCATCCTGGACCCAACTCTCTTCCTGATCTACATCAATGATCTCCCAAAACACATACTTAAATCATTCGTTGACATCTATGCTGATGGCACGACCATCTATGGCAATACATCAAAAGCCGTAAATGATAAAGTTCTCTCTGATTCTCTCTCCTCTGATCTCAGTGGTACAGTGGGGGAAGAGGTGGCTTGTTACTTTCAATGCATCTAAACCAAGCTTCACTCTTTACATCATTAACGCTCTGGCATCAATTGAAATGGATGGCTCTCGTCTAGGGGAAGCTCCATGTTTTGCTAAGCTTCTGGGCTTGACCTGAAATGGAACACAGACATCAGGTATATTGCCAAGGTCGCTGGAAAAATCGTAGGGTTCTTCTAACGCTCCAGAAGATATCTCACGACTAATGCAATTCCCTATCTATATAAGAGCCAAGTACGTCCAAGGAATAAGTACTGTTGCCACATCTGGGCAGGAGCTGCTAAAAACAGCCTATCCTGCCTTGACAGAGTACAAAATAGACTTCGTGGTTTAGTGGGAGATGTCCTTTTCTCTTCCCCTCAACCTCTCTCCTACAGGAGAGACGTCGCGAGCCTGTCTTTTTTATCGTTACTTCCATGGCAAGTGCTCGTCTGAGCTCCAATCTCTCGTCCCCCTTCGCTAATCTTTCACGATAAACACCTATCTAGCTGAAAGCACTGTCAAAAAATTTCCCCAATCTTTATCTGTGTCAAAACCAAAACGTAGATTCCATGAACAAAGCTTCTTTCTTAGAAGTGCACGCCTGTGGAACTCTGTTGTGTTTGCCTGTTTTAACCTGATTACAACCTGGATGTCTTCAAGTCCAACATAAACAAATTCCTGATGACCCGCCCTCTTAGGTAAGGCACTTTCTCAAATCCCCCATACTAACGTACTGTACACGCAATAACCTTTATCCCCGAGTGGCTCCCGGGCCTTGAAAAGTGGTGACTACCTTGTAAAAAAAATTCTCCATTTTCTTCTTTCCTTTTGATTTCTCTCTTTCTCTCTTTGGATTTCCTCTCTCATAGCCATAGCTATCAGAATTCAAAATTTGTAATGCGTCTATGATATAGAATGAGTGAATGTTTTTTGTCAAACAATAAAACTAATAGGATTTTAAAAAGTGTAATGTAATTTTTACGTGGAAAATAGTTTGATTCTTGTTCCCAAACGACCCATAGTCATTAGAAATAAAAATGGTTGGGTTTATAGAATAGAGTGTTTTTTGTGGTTTGCTTTATATCTTTTCTAGAGCGATTTCCATAAACCATTTCGTTTAATATTTATTTAATTTGTGTGCAATGCTTGAATTTATTGGAAGGTTCAGGTAATGAATAGATATAGAAATCAGGTAGAAAAACGAAAAGGAATAAAAGAAAAAACGCCGGAAAAGAAATGTAGAACCAAATCCTAAAGAATTTGTGAATATATGAACAAAGAAGTCAATTTGTGGCGAGAAAACAGCAGTAAAAAGAGGACAAATAAACGATAACCCCGGGGAAGAATAGAAAGAATAAACTAAATGAACAAAATAGAAAGTGTAAAAAGAACGTAAAGAAACTGAAAAACTGGAAAAATAAAGTAAGTATACAAGAAATAAACTAAACGAAGACAAAACTTGGATAAAAAACGACCAAATTATTTGATTAACAGAAAGAATAATTTGAGCTTCCGACTAAGTTATTAGTTACGCATTCAAAAGGGAAGTCTAAATAGAACACGAAGGCAAACACTTAGTTCGCGCATCAACTTCAATAAGATGAGTGAAAAACAATTTCAGCTTCAGCATAATTGTGCTCATTGAAGCGATGAATAATTTATCGCTCCAAAGCAAAGAAACACCCTTCCTTGTGTGAATTTAATGGACCGATACAACTTTAATTACAAAGTTGCCCTTAACTAGGTGACAAAATGTCAATCCTGCTATTACTGATCAAGGCAATTATTATGCTAAATTAATCCAAACCTTTATATACGATGGCAGTCTGGAAAGAAACGGGATTGAGTTTAATAAAATGGTATATTAATATTTAACGCAGTATCAAAAGCCTCGATTCATCAGAAATGCAGTAACAATAGTTCTAGAAAACACACCCAGAATTTGTTAGTCATTGCATCGAAGTGTTTCATAGAAGGGTAGAATTAAATTTAATACAACATTCAGATGTTTGGTTTGCTCGAGTTGAAGTGAAATGCTTACTCATTGAGGAAGCCTTTTATTTTGATAGGCTTTTAGGAATTACATCCACCCTACATGTGAAATGATAGAAAACTAATCATTTGTTTATCTCTAATACGTTACTACCCCAGAAAGTATTCTGATACAAAACATTTTTCTATGCGCTATCTCGAGTTAGACCAAATTGCAAACTCACAGGAGCATCATCTTGAGAGCTTTCCAAGTCTTACTACTTCTGTGCTGACTTATGACAAATTGGAAGCGGCCATTTTAGTTTTGATACCATCACTAGAAGTTTGCTTTAACGAACTCTTCCTATTTAGCTTGGTGTTTATCAGTTTCCATCTTATTGATATTTGTATTTTACATCAATATGTAGGACGAATCTGGCAAAAATCGAAGATTTGTATTCAAAATCTTTCCTGACAAATTCTGAAAAAAGAGCAGTTGAAGATTCAGATCTAAATTTCGGTGCCAGAATTTGATAAGTATTTACACATCTTCTATATATTATTCCCTTTCATTCCAGATACATTAAAAAACAAACCTCTATCTCTATCTCTTTCTTTTGTAAAAAAAGAAACTGACCGTGTGTGTGTTTGCCCTTATGGAGTGACAAACAGCTAGGTCGATTTTTATGTAATTTCACGCGAACGTACTTTATCTGCCTGTCATTGTCTTTGGATAAGTTTTGTATTGGAATCTCTTCGATAAGTATCGATAATCGAAAGAATCCAATAAAAGAAAGAACACACATTTTTTCTTTACAAAAATTAAACATCTAAACATCACAAGTGCATTTCAGAAGTTTAATTGCCACGCAAGCAGAAAGTCTCGACATATAAAATTAGAGTTAGGCTTGGGGTTAGGGTTTGGGTTTAGGTTTGAGTTAGGGTAAGAATAAGGTTTAGGGTTAAATTTATATATATATACATATATGTATATATATATATATACATATATATACATATATGTATATATATATGTATATATATGTATATATTAAATAACATTTACCTTTCGAACTGAAAAGTTTTATTAGTGTTACTGTCTTTTTATCCTACATTCGTTCACTGCCTGATATCACTCAAAGCTGCATTAAATCTTATTAATTTTGCTCGTCTAGTTGCAACCAAGCCAGCTTGATGTAGTTTATTTTTAAGGTTTCATATGGCAGTGTTTAATTTTGATTTTAACTATGCGCTATCATTTCACTTCTAAAATAGAAATTTGTTAGATATCTATTAATAAAAGTTGGTAATAAATTTTCGCCTGTTTATCTAATTGTGTTTGTGTTTCTCGCGTCTGCGAAACTTACACATCATTGTGTTTTATGTACTACTAGCTGTACCCGCATGTTGCTGTGACTGAGTCTGGTTAATGCAAGTATTAGATTGATTTGTATCGCACGGACACACACATGCACATATGCACACTTGCGCACACGCACGTACACCCGCACTCACGCGCACTCACGCGCACTCACACACGCAAACGCACGTACACACCCAAACACACACACACAGAAACACACACACACGCACACGTGCGAACACTCACGCACACACACCCATATGCGGACACATGCATACACGCACACACACACACAAACATATGGACATGCACAAAACACACACACACACACACAAAACACACACAAAACACACACGCACACACACAAACTCACATACACACGCATACACAAAAAACGCACTATGCAAATAGTCAGGAATAGACAGTTTAAGGCTTCAAAATCACACATAAGGAGATCAGAACCAGAAAGTGACAATTTATATATATATATTATATATATTATATATATTATATATGTATATATATATTGTATATATTATATATATATTATATATATATATATTTATATTTTAAAAATAGTCAATTTCTGGTTATGATTAAATGTAGAATCAAGCAATATAGTTCACTGTGTATGGTTTCGGCAAAATCCGGGTCTTGGCTATATTTTTTTAATTTTTTTATTTAGCATATAAAGAAAGAATTTTGGTCAATTGTACTTTAAGAAAAGAAGGATCTTATCTAGCTTTAAAAACAATGAAATCATTGATCATCAGCATGTGCCAATGTGTCGATAAACAGTATTTACTAACATGTACGGTTTATGCAAACACAACAGATTTAGCATGGAACAATTAACATCTACGTTACATTTAATATAAAAAATAATAGAATTCTTGACTTATGAATATATCTCGATGTGTCGCAGTTAGTTATTAAGTTTTTATTTGGTTTATTTTATTTAAAACAATTGTAGGGAGTGGCGCCATATTTGAAATTTTCTGGAGCGTTCGTTTTTGTAATAAGATTTAGAATCTTGAATGAACGAATTGCCAGTTCTCAGCCAATGAGAGTTGGTGGAATATAAGAAGGGAGAATCTATTATTTCTGAATTGGGAAATAGAAACTATCATGGTATGTCTATGAGCACATAACCAGTTAATAAGGATGAAATCCCATATCTGTCGAAAGTGCAGAAATCCTCCCGTGATGAGTGGAGGCGGTAGGAAGACTTGTTATTTGGAGGGGAAAATAGGAACTACTTCCTCTAAATATGGTTGCGATTGTGATAACATAGCTCCTAGAATGAAATGTAGAATTTTATTATAACGACTAAATGTGCCTAAAAAGGTGTTCTAAAGTTACATAGTATAGTGGCTAATAGTCTATACATAATAAATTTGTACAGCCTTTGATGTTGCAAACCTACGGTACTTTGGTCCAGAAGGAAATTTCTGCGATAAAAATATTATATATATATATGTTTCTCCTTCTTCATCTTTCTCATTTTGTAGATTTGATTAATCTGCTTTTTCTTTTCTTTTTCCAACTTCTTCTTTAGTCTTTCTCTCTCTCTATCTCTCTCTCTCATTAACCTGTTTTTTCTCTCTTACATATGAATCTACGAATTTATCGAACCTGAATATAAAATGATTGGAAGCTTTGACAACGCCACTGGAAACTGGACGGGGATCGTTCGACAAGCCATGAGAAACGTAAGACACAATTTCCAGCATATAAGACACCCTTCGTCAGAATTTCAAACCCAATTAGCAATTAAACAGGCAAATATAACTTTGATATTGATTAGCCAATTTCCATTTGTTCGTGTTATATCACAGAAAAAGAAAAATATGTATTTTTTATTTGTTTTATAGTTTATTTTTGGTTTCCTGTTTATTATCTTTCTGTATACTAAATTGTTATTTGTATTTATGTTAGTATGTATACTAAAATGTTCTTTTTATGGTAGTATGTATACTAACATGTTTTGTTTTTATGCTAGTATGTATACTAATTATTGTTTGTTTTTATGTTAGCATGCATACTACAATATATACTATGTATACTAGCTTGGATGTCCAGCGTTTCCTTGATGTTTGGAGGTGTATGTTGAGCAAAAAAGTGGTAGTAAGTAGGCTCGAACACGTACCGCAAAGGAGGAAAAGAATATGGGGAAAAAGTGATGCTTTCGACGTTGTGTCCATCACAAAAGAGGCTAGTCAATCGAAAAGAAAGGATGATTTTCAAAAATATCAGTGAAAAAAGCGACCGCCCTCCCTGTAGAAAAGTGCCCAGTTTAGGGTGAAGGAATTAATGTTTTTAGCCAATTTTTCGATATCTGTCGTCCGAAGGGTTAAGTTTAAAAACGGTACTGATCTCGTGAAAATTCATCACCTCTGTCGAAAGTTTTAGACAGACATACAAACATACATACATATATTCATTCAGACAAACAGGTGAGATTTATATTAAAACCTAGCCGATTGATCGGATCGGGCCCCTCCGACCACCCGTCTAGCCTTGTACAAGGCCAAAGTGGGGTGTTGCAACTTCTATCTTTAATTTCCCTCAGCCACCAGGATCCTTTTCCGAGTCATTACGGGTTGCCACCCACGGCTAACAGGTGGCCCCCTTGAGAAGCTTTTACTCACTGCAGGAGGACAGTCGGTGTATTCTAATGCCCCACCGACGGGGTCCTGCTATTTTGAGAAGATCATTTACAATCTTACTTATTTAGGAATATTACTAAGGATGATCTATTTTTGTAAGTTTTCGAACATATCAACATTTTGTAGGTCACTGCGATGACAAACACGAAAGCAATATACAAAGCTAAGAATGAGGTTGAACGAAAAAGATCTCTTTGATAAATGGACAACCAAAAGAATAAAGTATTCAGGATAGCTAAACAGATGGCAAAAACAAATATGGATAGCATTAGAAAGACATGCATTCGGAATGACAATGGAGTGTTGGCAACAAATGAACAGGGCAGGGATTATTGGAGATGCCATTATAAAAGATTGAATATAGAGTTTCCATGTAATCCAATTGCAAAGCAACATTAGTTTCAGCTATAAGCATTAAGAAATGGTATGATTAGCGATGAGTAAAAAATAAGTATAAGGTTAGAGGACATTCTGAATTTTTCAGACGAGGATTGGTTATTTGTATTATTTGGAATCTTCAGGCCACCGTTCTCTTATGATGAGAACGGTAGTCTGAAGATTCCAAATAATATAAGCGCTGAGGACCTTCAGGTACTATTACTGAAATGTTGAAAACTGCAGTTGAAATGGACATTGAGATGATCACAAACTTGACCAATCAGATCATAATAGAAAAGATCATTCTTAAAGACTTTGAACTTAATGTAATTGTCAGCTGTTACAAAATTAAAAGACAATCTTTAGATGGAGGTAATTACAGAAGCTTAAAATTCATGGATCAGGTCTTGAAAGTGATTGAGAGAATAATTGAGCAGAAAATAAGTCAGATAAACACAGATGAAATGGGGTTTGGTTAAATGCTGAGGCAAAGTACCACTAGTGCTATATTATCTTGAGACAAATGCAAGAGAACCTGTATTTTGTTTTTGTTAGTCTGGAGGAAGCTTTTGACATAGTGCCTAAAGATGTTGTCTGGTGAGCTTGTGTAAACTATGAGTAGTTATTGAAAGTTGTTCAAGAAATATACAGAAATGCTCAATGTCATGTTAGAATAAACAGCATATTCAATGAAAACTTACTTTGTAGTGATGCTGACTATTCGATATGTGTAATAATAATAATAATAATAATAATAATATATATATATATATATATATATATATATATAAAGGAACTGTGCGTAAGTTTGTTTCCTATGGACTCTGAAATGGTTGGGCCATTTTGTTGTTAATTTCAGATCAAGGTACGTGTCTGGGAGTGTTCTTACATAGGTTTTGTGTCAGAATGCTTCAGATAAGTGTCAAAAATAGATAATCGAAAAAATCTAATTAAAGAAGGAAATCTGATTTTGATCAAAATGTACACTTTTATACAACCTAACATCAAAAGTGCAGAATTCCTGTGCCAGTAGGTTTAGAACAATTGAAATACCAGAATCAGCATACAAGGAAACAGGAGAAAATGAAATAATGGATTGGAATATTCAGGAAACTTAAAGTAATGTCATGTTATTAGCAGACATGTGTCGTGCACAAAATTTCATGCTTCTCACATCAAGAATGGCAGATAATAAATAGGATTACCGCAGCAGAATATTCTTATTGTTTTGACTCTCGAGTATATATCCGACACAGTTAGACACAGTTAATCAACCGAGGGCCACATCATTCTGTATAAAAGCATATAAGATATCAACAGATACACACTTGAGAGTCAAAATAATGAAAATAATATGCTGTTGTCGTAGCCTTAATAATAAAAATCGAGGATAACCTGTTTGCAGTTGTCAATCCAAAATTTCATGACATTAGTTTTCGTAGGGAAGTGTCACAATCCTCCCACATACAGCACCTGGTATTCTCAAATGGCCATCCATCTCGTACTGACCAGGCTCAACGTTGCTTAACTTTGGTGATCTAACGAGAACCTGTGTATAAACGTGATTATGCCAGTATGAAATAACTAAATAAAAGGGGAACAAAAATAATCATAATTTAATTTCTGCTGGGGTGAATGGAGCTGGCTGAGTCTGTCTAATGAGATCATACCTTGGAACACAGCTCCAGGGTGGAATTCTATGAGTCAACAGAATTGTGTATGAGAGAGAGAGAGAGAGAGAGAGAGAGAGAGAGAGAGAGAGAGAGAGAGAGATGGAAATGACAGAATCGAATAGGGTTTTCTTCCTCCCACCCCCGAATAGCAAACAATGAAAGAAATGAACATGTATTTATTACTCATTGTGTTATTAGCAGACATTCGGTACTGAACATTGTTTCAAGAAACAAAGAAAAAACCCCCAAAAAACAATGAAATTTCCTTTTTGCTTTAGATGGAACAAAAAAGAAATAATAATAATAATAATGCCGGTATAATGGTGTTTCCCAATTAACAAGATAGGTCTATTGGTCTTATCTAACATTTTGATTTTCTAATGAGTCACCACTTATAAAGGCGAATAAGCCATTCGAAGATCAGAGTTAATGAGATGGATTTTCAATAGAATAATGCCGAATATTGTAAGAGAATTGAAAATGAATTGATGGAGCAAAGTTGGATTATTTACAGAGAAAATTTATGCCAAGCATTTGTCAACATTACGGACGGACTCAAGATACGTCCAATAGTAATGATGTAATCCGTTCAGTTTCTGTAAAACAAGCGTAATATATATATATATATTTTTTGGAAATTGCAATGTTTACATATTACATTCTCTCTCTCTGTCTCTGTCTTTGTCTGTCTGTCTCTCTCTTTCTCTCTCTCTTTCTCTCTATTCCCCCTCATCTTTCTCTCTATCTCTCTCTCTCTCTATCTCTCTGTGTCTCTTTCTCCCCCCTCTCTGTCTCTCTCTCGATTTCTCATAAACAAAGATGGAAAGAAAATGGCCGGATGAAAAAAACAAACACACAAACAAATAAATTTACCTAAGCTAATGTATCGTCTCAAACATAACTATTTTTTAAGCGTAAATTTTTTTGTTGTTCTGGAATGTATTGCTCGTAATGTTTAGTTTAACTATCGTATCTAACTATTTTTAACCTAGCGTCTAGCTTCGCAATTGCATACGAGACCGGTTCTTTAACTAATATAAAAAAAAAACCGTCCCAACAGTAAGAATGGCGTTCTAAATAAAAATCCAACATTTTTTATTGGGTAAATTTTTAGATTAGGTCCACCTCCACAATTTTCTTTTAAATAACGACTCTTATAGGTTTCCGACTATGCTGAATACGGAAATCGCATTTAAATTTTGCAGAAATAAGTACTTATAGAGCAATAAAAGGTTGTTTTATGCATTGTATTCTTTGGCGGCCATCTTTGTTACGCGCGTAGATTTGTTTACGGCGCGCGCACGCGCGTAACAAAGATAGTCGCCAAAGAATACAATGCCTAATAGAACTTTTTATACTTATTTCCGCAAAATGTCAATGCGATTTCTGTATTCATCATAGTCGAAAACCTATAAGAGTTGTCATTTAAAAGAAAATTGTGGAGGTGGACCTAATCTGTTTACCTTTATTGTAAAAAATTGAAAGAAATATGCATAAAAAACAAATAAAAAGGATTAAATAATAAAATAACCCGTTTCATAATAAATATTTGAAAAATATTGAAAATGAAACCGTTTAATTTTGGAAGCTTGTGGAATTATAATTGGTTAATGAAAATTTGATTAAAAATTTTTTTTTAAAAAATATAACCGTTGCAGTCAACAGTTGGTTGGCAGATTACGGCCGGACTCGAGATACGTCCAATAGTAATGATGTAATCCGTTCCGTTTCTGTAAAACCAGCGTAATGTTTTTTTTTTCTATTTGCTCTGTTAACTGTGTATAATCAAGTAGGTACTGAGTAATATTTGTGTTAATAAAAAAAACCCAAATACTTTCACCTAGATGTGAAGAAATTGATTGATGACTCGGCGGAAGTGTTAAAACAGTAAAATGATTCACGTTCACTTCTCCCCCTCTCTGTCTCTCTGTCTCTTACTCCTCTCTCTCTCTCTCTTGATTTCTCAGAAACAAAATGAAAAGAAAAATGGCCGTATGGAAAAAAAAAAAAAAACTTAGCTAAGCTGATGTATCGTGTAAAACCAAATTATTTTTTAAGCGTAAATTTATTTTTGTTCTGGAATGGTTTCCTCCTAATGTTTAGTTTAACTATCCTATCTCAGTATTTTTAACCTGCTAATAACTTTGGTGAAGTTTTCATAACGTTTAAATAAATATTTTTAATTGTATAGTAATATACATTTTTTGGCGACGAGAATAATAAATAAATTGAATACAGACTTGGCCATTAAAGCGTGCTGACGTCATGATCATGTGATATGACTCAGCGTTTTTTGAAATACTAATAAATATCATAGGAATCGATTTATAATGTTAAGATTTACGTAATGTTTAGCGTTAAAATGTCACTCTTTTGGGGGCCTCTCCCTGCCGAAAAAGGATAAGCTGACCCACTTCTAGTGGTCCTTTTGTGCCAAAATTTCGATATTTGTCGTCCGGAGGGTCGACTTTAATATGATAACAAATTTGTTAATTTTTGTTGTGTCTGCCGAAAGTTTTTAGCGGACATACAAACACACACACATACACACTCACACACATTTTGCCTTTTATATATTAGACTAGCGGGAGGGGGGGGGGTACCCGGCGATGCCCAGGTGTCTTGAGGTAAATCCAAACTCCGGGGGGGGGGTAAATAATAAAAAAAATGTTTTGGTAGGTGAGTGTATGAGGATCGAACCCGTACACTTGAGTTGGAAATTAATGTGTGAAAACAAAACCGTGCTAAGTTAACCATTGAGCCACGACGACAGACAACGTTAAGCAGGTTATTTAACTATAAAAACAGGCGTGCGCAATAAAAGTTAACTCTGCTGCTTCCATTTGACCTAATTAAGAAGGTCAAATAGAAGTCACGCAGCGTTTGGGTTTATTTACCCAAATTTAACTGTTTCTTCCCCCCAACAGATGTTGGGGAGGGGGAAAGCCGCTCCCAATTGTCCAGATTGAATAGCAACTGATCAAAGCTGATTGCTTCTGGACGTTTTTCCCGGGTCAATGCTGAAGACGTCGTTTGAGTTTAGTTTCAGTTTATTTAAACTAAAAAGCCCAATCAAAACGCGAGAAGCCAAAATAGCAATAATTTTGTAAAAGTCGACGTAAATAAATCTATAAGCTACATGCGTTCCCAAATCCTACATATTATTATCTAGAACCTATATACACAGTTGTAAGCGATAGTAACGACCCCGGGAGCGTGTGCGAGAAAAGCCTTTTGAAGAAATACACGAAATGGGCACACACATTTTGCCTTTTATATATATAGACTAGCAGGGGTAACCGGCGTTGCCCAGGTGTTTGTAGGTGTGTGGTGTTAAATAAAAAAGAAACCGGGGGGTAGGATCGAACCCGAAGCCCCGAGGCGAAGTTTGAAAATAAAATCGGACAGCCAGAATGAGTTAGTGAAAGATGTTTGAATTTATTTAAGTAAGAACAAAATTGACAGGTGCGCGCCCGGAAGTCGTCGAGCGTGACGACGACGACGACGACGACGACGACGTAGGTTTGTTTGTTATAAGCGAAGTAAAAAAAGAAAACAACGGTTTAATTAAGCGGGGGGGGGGTAATCAAAACATCTAAAAAACACAAAAAAACTAACGTAAGGCAAACGAATGATGAAAACAGAAAAAACAACACGTTAAAAATGGCTTAACCTTCTTTTGATTAGAATAAATTCTTTTCTAAAAACATTTAGTTAAGCTATGTTTCGCGGTTTATGTAAAAATGTTTTCAACGTAAGCTTTAAAAATGTTCAATTGTATGTTTTCATTTATGTATTAAATGCTTTGAATGCTTTTTTCTAGACACCTTAAAACAAGAATAATTACTGGCGATTTAAAATCAACAACATCTTTGAAAAATTAGTAAGAATTCAAATTATACGATTCTAATAAAATATGCAGTATTTATTTTATAAATTACGTTTATAATAATTTACGATTATGGTGAATACCTCTTGTAACAGTCGAAATGGAAAAGAGAAAGAGAGAATGAGTGAGTGAAAGAGAGAGAAAGAGAAAGAGAGAGAGAGTGAGTAAACCTCGAAAGGCATCACTATCTGTTAATGTAACCACAGCTAAATATGCTTATTTTTTTATTGTGTTGGCCACGTATCACTCGAGACTTGCTGTCCAGAATGGTATATCCTAAATACACCACACTTATAACTAAAGTTTTTATTAAAAATGTCCTTTTCTACTTAATTCGTTTCTCTGTAAGTAATCATAATCACATGAAAACACCGTTCTTAAATTTATGAAGATCGCTATATAATAGTTTTCTTTTAATATTAGAAAACATAATTCGATTATAGTTTAACGTAATGAAAGCAAGTTTCAATTACGCTTTACACTGCCTGTATTTATTTTCTTTTGGTTTTGTCGCCAAGTATTGTGAAAGTACTATTAAAAAAGCATACTTCTTGAAAATATATTTGCAAATGTTCTTTGGCTCGCTTTTCCATTATCCTTAAGATTCTTATTGTATCGTTTCTCTTGTCTGAGTGTTTAATTGCAATCGATTGAAAATGGTTTTCATGTCAGTATGTCGACTGCCGATTCAAGTTGACGGATATCCGCTGAATTGTCTCATAAGCCGAACAAGGGTACTTTTCAAAGATTACAAGAAGATCGTAGTTTAGTAAAAATCGAAGCAGATTGAACTTATTTAATGAAAGGATTTGAATATTTTGTTGTATTTAGTGATTTATTAAAATCCTTGTATTTATTGTATGCTTGTCAAAAAGTGTGTTTCGTTGCAAATGTTTTTATTGCGTGAATACTTATGTAATTTTTTTTTAGTAATAATTAAATGTTGGTTAGAATTTGTTCCTAGATAAACGTTTGATCTAATATTTGTATGGTTGGTAAGTGTGTTTTCTATTGTATTCTTTAGTATTTAAATTATTCATGTAAAACTCTTAACTTAGTTTTTACATTGTCTATTTTTGTGTCTTGCATGCATTTCATGATCGATAAATAATCGTCTGTGTAAATCACATCTATTGATTTGTTTATCTATAAGTACTTGAAAACAACCAAAGATAAATCGAAAACGAAGTAGAACAATTCTTTAGTTGAAACTATAATATAATTTCTCATTAAGATTTAAGAATAATATCTTCTCGAACATAATAAAACCCTAATTCGAAAGCTTTTAGACTAAAGTAATGTTACATTAAGTTCCTGTTTAACCCCCTAACCCTAACCCTAACCCTAATGTAACCAGAATAATACAGACATACAAGATTAAATATTACAAATAAGAAATCGTACAAATAACGTAGATTGTAGCAATAAAAACAAAATAACTGCTATTTAGATGGTAATTTCCTAACAAAGACACAATACAACAATATAATACGACAAATATAAAATAGCATGGAATAATAACAACCCTATATTACAAGTTAAGCCTTCTAAATAATATAGATAAGAATAAAACAGACAGAGAAATAATGTATCTTGATAAGAACTTCTATTCAGTAATTTAAACAAAGTAAAAAAAATGATTTCAAATTTCCCATTTAAATTTTATTCAAAATAAGTCTCTTCTAAAAGTGTGTGACCATCTTTTACAAAAAACAGTTTGATTTTAATTTCACATAATAAATAAAAGCGATTTTGAAATATATATATATATATATATATATATATAGGCTATATTATAAATAAATTAGAATATAAAGACTACTACTACTACTACTAATAATAATAATTATTATTATTATTATGATAATAATAATATCATTTTGCTATAAAAAGAAATACATGTATTAGTCATGGAAGAAAGTTTTCTAAACAATGATGACAAAAGATATAAACAATCCCAACAAAACATATAAGCAATCACAACAAAACATATAAGCAATCACAACAAAACATATAAACAATCACAACAAAACATATAAGCAATCCCAACAAAACATATAAGCAATCACAACAAAACATATAAGCAATCACAACAAAACATATAAGCAATCACAACAAGACATAAACTACTAACTGTAGACGATTTCATATATGCTCATCGCTTTTTTAGATGATACAATCGGAGATTCTAGTATCTATATGGACCAATCCTCACTAATAGCTTGTTATTTATATATTGGTATATAATAGCTAAACTTCCAGTTCATATCAGGTGTCTAAACTTATCTTTGAATTTGATAACCAAGAGTAAAGACCATCTATCAAATATTTTTAAATGTATAGATTAATAGTCTAAGGTGACCCCGAAAACAAAATTCTACTTTTAGGCGATTGCGCATAAATTTTCAGAAAAAATCGACAAAGCAATTAGAACTAAAACAGGTAATCGATTTCGAATATAATTATAACGTAAAATAATCCTCCAATTTCTGGACGATTGTAGATGTTTAGCGCTGTTAACAATAATATTTTTCTTATATGATATAAATCGTATGCGTTTTTAGAGGAACTCATTCTGAACCATTTTAAATACTTGCCTTACTTCTAACCCTAGGTTCGAGTTAATAGATCTCATACACAGCATCTTTTTACTCTACTACAAACGCTAAACCTGGGTAGCAGGCCTTTCGCAAATACCATTGGAAAATCACATACAATCGGTCATAATCGCATGATTAACTTTTTTATAACGCTAGTGTAAAAAGTGTATTAACGTTTAATTTTATGCTAAACTCACAATTTACAAAAAAAAATTTTTTTTTCAGGATTTTTTAGAATGTTTACACATAATCCAGTAAGATAGAATTGGGATGATTTAGGGGGTGGCAGCCATTTATTGAAGTGTGTTAATATAGAATAATAGTTAACATATCTGCCATTCTTTTAGAAAACTAATTTTTGCTCCGATTTGTGATGATTATTAATGGGACGCTATAGCATCCCCTAATAAAAAAATTGTCTAATGTAAACTATGAACTCATGATGACATTAAATATCTTAATAGAAAGCATTAACAAATTCGGCGATCAAACAAAATTCTTTAGTTTTTTAAATTAAAAGAAAAAACATTCAGCGTAAGGATTTTTACTTCGTATTAAAAATACGTTGCTTCTGTAGAATAAATTAATAAACATAAATGAAAATTCTTATTAAAAGTAATAAAAATATCAGTCAACGTTTATTATATAGTGTTTACATATTTTTAATCAAAAAGAAGGATAAATTACGATAATTAAATTGTCCGGTCGGCCTGAAGAAAGAAACGTAAAAATTTCAGAACGTTTGAGTTTAATGCTATTTTTATGTACATTTCATATTGAATAATGAGTTTCTTAAAAAAAAAAAACTTTCAAGAACTTCTGGCATGTTGATAATATCAGGTCAAAAGTGCTAACACTATATCTGCCGTTAGTTTGACTCTCAGATCAACTGTTAAACTTAGATGCCATGATACACATATGGACAACCCTATCTATCTATCTATCTATCTATCTATCTCTCTCTCTCTCTCTCTCTATATATATATATATATATATATATAGGTAGAGGGAGAGATAGAGATAGAAATAGAGATAGAGATAGATAGATAGATAAATAGATAGATAGATAGATAGATAGAGAGAGAGAGAGAGAGAGAGAGAGCGATATATAAGTGTCTGTAAGTATGTGTAGAATTGAGGATGAGTACACACGATGTACAAGCAATACATTATGAGGAAATCATGACCAAAGACAAAAAAATAAAGGTTTTCGTGCAATAATGATTTACTCGAACGTTCAGTGTTTATTGATTTAAACTTCTTTGACAGAATTGTTTCTTGAAGTACTGCTGTGTAAAAAGAAGCAAAGTAAAAGTAGCGGAGGAAGCAATTTTGTTTAACAAAAGATAACATTCTATTGACGAAAGTTAAAGTCAGAATCAATAGTATAAAGAAAAAATAAGAACAACTATTCTGAGGATACGTCCATCCAAAATGCACGCATAAGGATGAAAATGCTAATTCAAAGTGCAATGTAATAGAAATGTGCCGATACATCTAAACATGCTGTTTCGAAAATAATAACAAAACAAAGACAATGATATTTTAAACTTGAGCTTAAAAGACTATCCAATATAAATTGCGGTATATAAAAGAATATCGAAAATTCTATGATTGACAGAATGAAAAATATTCTGTTTCGGAATGTTTGAGATAAGGATTAAATAATTTGTGTTATTGGGATTATTCAGATGAGTTTTTTCATCTTTCGCACAAAAAATAAATAAACGATCGCGTTCGGAATTTGGTACGAATTCCTGAGTTAGACGAAAATTTTCTCGATTCAAGCAATATTCTTACACCATTTCGGCCGATATAATATTCAATCGTATAACGAGTTAACCCGCGTCAATCTCATTAGGATAATATGCACATGTTTCCATTCGTCAAATGGAATATAAATGCCGTAATGTTATATTAAAATCATTCAGACTACTGTTCTTATCTGGAGTGTTATTTTAACAACAGTTCAGTAGATGTAACCTCAGACCTTCATATTTATCTTGTCGATTTCAGGAATCTGTACGATATTTCGAATGGGTCCCTTCATTTAATACACGAAGATATCAAGATATCGTTCTGTAAGCTAGGACCGAGTACAATTATTAAGCAGTTCACCATTGTATTCTTAGTATCGTCTGGACTGAGGATTGGACCTTCAATTCTCAGAAGAGTATTACGTAGAACTGAATTTTTACTTAGTACTTTATCCGAAACGTTATTAAAATAACGTTGGAGATAAGAAAATAATACAAATTATACAACTTATCAATCCTCAGCACAAAAAGTCAGAGACGACCAGAACTACATGAAAAAGGTCGTAGATAACATTGAACAAAATATTATGAGAATAACGCGCAAGAAGCGAACATTTGCCTGAATAATCTGAATAATAAAGCCCATTTATATATATATATATATATATATATATATATATATATATATATATATATATATCCACATACAGTACTGTTTCGCTGTTTCACAGCTCATCAGTGCCGCTAGACAGGCAACTACCTCAAGCCAGGATTGAAACCCGACCGTTTGTACGGCAGTCAAGGCTCCTAACCATTACGCTATTGACGGCTGCTTGAACGAGTAGTGAGTTTAACGATGTTTTGATATCGTCCGATTTGATATATATATATATATATATATATATATATATATATTTATATATATATATATATATGTATATATATATATATATATATATCGTTACAAAATTAAGCATGAGAGTCCTACGGTCATAAATTTAATCCATTTTAAAAGATAAGAATTCTGTCTCAAACCATGACAGACTATTAGATATGCTATTTAAAACGTAATCGTTTAAGTGATGGGGGAACGTCTACAACAGTGTAGTAACTAATGGGCAGTCAACGATTCCCCCTATTAAACAATCTTGGGGTTGTTTGCACGGCAACTGAGAAGGCTAACCTACTTGCCAGTCGGTTTGCTTCAAACTCCACATTTGACCCGGTACACCACTCCCTCCCTGGCTTTTCTTTACGGACAGACGCCACACTGGATAATTTGAAAATCACTCCTTCTCAGGTACATGGTATCATAAAAAACCTAGACACCTCAAAAGGATGTGGAACCGATCTCGTTCCGGCTGTGCTATTAAAAAACGCTCTTCTGAGGTTGGTCCATTTCTCTCCAAACTTTTAAATGAATGCCTAAACGAACCTTGCTTTCCTGACTGCTGGAAAACCGCTTCTGTTTTCAAGAATTCTGGCGAAAGAACTGATCCATTTAATTATCGCCCCATTAGCCTTCTCCCGCTTTTCGCCAAAATATTTTAATCCTTAGTTAATCAAGCTCTAGTCCATCACTTTACAGCTGCTAAACTCTTGACCGACAAACAATATGGATTTAGGCAAGCACGTTCCATAGCAGACATCCTAACTGTAATCTCTGAACGTATATACAATTCCCTACACAAAACAGGGGAGCGTAGAGCGGTAGCTCTAGATATATCTAAGGCTTTTGACAAGCTGTGGCACGATGGTCTCCGAAGAGAAAATGAGATCATATGCGATCACCCGAAGAATACATAACGTAATTAAATCCTTTTTGAGTAAGAGAAAACTCCAGGTTGTCATTGACGATCGTAAATCTAAACAATATGATATAAATGCGGGAGTACCTCAGGGGTCTATCCTTGGGCCTTTATTATTTCTGATATTCATAAATGACCTCTCTAATGAAATTGTTCGCAGATGATGCTGATGACACCACTCTCTATAACAGGCACGAGAGGAAAACAAATGAACACATATCCAAGGAAATGGCAGAAACACTAGAGGATGACCTCAAATCTATAGTGGAATGGGGACAAAAATGGATGGTCACATTCAATGCTTGTCTCCTTCAATAATTACAAGAAACCTTCTCTACCACCAATAGCAATAGCACATTACTCGAAAGTACTTCCTTTAAACTCCTCGGCCTAACGTTTACAGGGCACATGAACTGGAAAAATACATTGAGAACATTGCCAATGCTGCTACGAGGAACGTGGTCTCTCTCTACAGCGCTAGAAAACTACTTACGCCTGAAAGTATCTTGTAAGTCTATAAGGCCACCATTCACCTATTTATGGAGTACTGTTGTCACATTTGGGCTGGTGCATCTACTACTTGTCTCTCACTCTTGGACAGGGTTCAAAAGAGAGTCACCAAACTGATAGGTCCTGAACTGTCATCTAGGCTTCAGCCTCTGTCCCAATTGACGAAATGTTGCATCTCTTTGCCTGCTCTACAAGTACTTTAATGGTGAATGCTCTGACGAACTACAAGCACTTGTACCCCCTTGACGTGAATAACCCCGACAAACCCGGCAAGCAGCCAAATCCTACCCGTGCACAGTAAATATCCCTAGGTGTAAGAAGGCCTTCTACTCCAATAGTTTCTTCCCCAGAACTGCTAGACTTTGGAGCTCCCTTTCGAGATTTTGCTTTCCCAACTGTACTGACATGCAGAAGTTCAAGTGTAATGTGATCAGACATTTTGCTACTCATCTCTCTTCATAATACCCCTGCAACTTATGCCCCCGGTAGTAGCCCTCTACTTCAAAGTGACACTTTGCCTTGTTTGGGGTGAAAATTGAATAATAAAAAAAAAAGATTTAATCTAAATTCTTGAGTTCATCTAGAATAAAATACGGTAATGCAATACGCGAATTTAGCGACGAAAACTCTATTCCAAACTGAAGTCTGACAGATTGCCGACTTACAGACAAAGCTTTTGATAGGGATACGTGGACACATCTATAAATAGAAAAATAATAAAAAGAAAGCAAAAATAATTGATCTTCTATTATCAAAGTTCTAAATTATTTGTTGTTCAATTTCTACACATTATCGATTTTGATTTTTGATTTTTGATTTCACACTATCGAATGATCAAGTCTATTTGAAATCGGAAAATACGTCAATATTATTTTTTTTTATCGGAATTTTCATTTACAGTCGAAGATAACCTGGGCGTGGCTGAATGGAAGCACCAATTGAAAAGTATAGAATAGTTTCCCGTTTTCGCTTCTTCGGAAAAAATATCGTTTTTTTTCCGAGAAAAAAGGCCGAAGAAAGTTTTACTAATGCGTTTTAATATAGTATGTCCTCAATCATCGTTTCTAGAAATTATTTTTCTTTCAAATTAAGCTTAGATTTTGTAATACTGAATTATTGATCTTATATTATTATAATCTGGGCTTAAATAGCAGGCCTAGAATAAAAGTTTATGATTTTATCGACGTTTTGATATTTTTGAAATCGTGTGTCTGTCCAGCAAGAATCAACTTTGCTTAATACTTCAAGCACTAGTTGGGATACACGTCTAAGCATGAGTTCCTATGGCTAGACTAATGAATGCAAAAGGTTAAAACTAGGAAACAGCGATTGATAATTAAATACTGAAACTTAAGGAAGACGTAATATATTTATTTTCTAATTAAGTCTATAATTAATTTATTCATTTCGTATAGATTATTTGAATCTATTGAAGATTATTTAAATCTATTGAAGATTATTTGAATCTATTGAAGATTATTTGAATCTATTGAAGATTATTTGAATCTATTGAAGATTATTTAAATCTATTGAAGATTATTTGAATCTATTGAAGATTATTTGAATCTATTGAAGATTATTTAAATCTATTGAAGATTATTTGAATCTATTGAAGATTATTTGAATCTATTGAAGATTATTTGAATCTATTGAAGATTATTTAAATCTATTGAAGATTATTTGAATCTATTGAAGATTATTTAAATCTATTGAAGATTATTTGAATCTATTGAAGATTATTTGAATCTATTGAAGATTATTTAAATCTATTGAAGATTATTTGAATCTATTGAAGATTATTTGAATCTATTGAAGATTATTTGAATCTATTGAAGATTATTTAAATCTATTGAAGATTATTTGAATCTATTGAAGATTATTTGAATCTATTGAAGATTATTTAAATCTATTGAAGATTATTTGAATCTATTGAAGATTATTTAAATCTATTGAAGATTATTTGAATCTATTGAAGATTATTTGAATCTATTGAAGATTATTTGAATCTATTGAAGATTATTTGAATCTATTGAAGATTATTTGAATCTATTGAAGATTATTTGAATCTATTGAAGATTATTTGAATCTATTGAAGATTATTTGAATCTATTGTTGTCATTGACTTCCCCGATATTTTCTAACAACATCGAGTAGCTCACGTGTTCAGTCCATGTCGTTAACTACTTATTAGTCATTTCACAGAATCTACATTAGTGTATTAACCGTTCTCTATTATGGCAAGAGCAAGTGTAGCCCGCAATACAATGTTTATCTGGTTCCAACAGTTAATCAACATAGAGAATTGTAGTTTCAAATAAGATTTATTTTATTCGTATTCGTTAAAAAGTGAATTAAATAGCTAAAATATCAGAGTTTATAAAGCGTGGGAGCGATTAACGTAGATTTACCATATTGTCGGCAATTTAAGGCAACCAACGAAATAAATCTGCTTCGGGTGATATATTGGATTCTGAGTCATGCGAAATGGACGGGACAGCGTAGTTGTAAGAAGACGGAGTCCATCAATTTGTGTTTCTAAGGTATGAGTTATGACTGGCTGGGGGTAAGGAATCACTCCAGAAATACACGTGTTCATTTGAATGAAATAAAAGTTAATATAGAAATACAATTAGAACATGTTGACTGCTGCATGTCTACAGTATGGCTTATGTAGTCGCTTCTATAAAAGAATTTGTGTATACATTTTTCGCATGCCAAAAAATCCACAAAAGAAAAACATGGCTTTTTTTTAACAAGAACTCATAAATGATCTCGTGATAAGTGTGATTTCTGCAAGATTGGATGCAACGTATGCAAATTTTCCCTCTTTCTGAATGCGTATACAATGAAGGAAATGCTCGTAGGTGTATTTTCTGTTCACTTGCGGCGTGCGATTAGTACGACAGTATAGAATATCTAACAGTGGTGAAGTCTACCTAATGAGAATTTTGCGTGAGTGATATTTATTAGACGCGACCAGAGAGAAAGACAGGAAGAGAAAGCGGGGAGGGTATAAAGAGGAAAATACGTGTAACAGACGTGAATGAATAACCAAAATAAAATTAAGCAAATCAAAGTAACGTACATTAGTGATTCATACGCATTGTGGTTTCTGAAATAAAATCTTAAAATACGTGAAAGAAAAGAAAGAAAACTGTTCTGCCCCTAAAGAAACAAAGAGAACAAAACATTAATATGTTCACGCTTCAGTTTTGATATAATTACATTTTTCTGCTAGAATCTGCGTCACAACAAAAATCAGCGAAACTAAAGACGCATATATTCGAATCTACCATAAAATCAGTACCGCTTTAATAAATCATTTTTCTAACCGATTTAACAATAAAGAACATATGACAAAGCATAGAAGCCACAAGAATTTTATCATGTGAATTATTTGCATTGTTCGCACTACTAGTTGCACCTTGATTATTATTCTCACAGCATTATGGTGCATGGGACTTCCGATCTTATTTCATCAGTTTTTCGAACTCGGGAATCGTTATTTCGAACTCGGGACTATGTAGAACGCACGAATCTCTTTAAAATCATAAACGGAACTTTTTATTTATTTAACGAAGTAGATTACTCTCATTTTGTCAGCCATGACCGTATAGACGCCTTAAGTAATTCTATCATGAGTATCGGCTGTATTGGGGATTGAGCATTTAACTTGAAGAATCTGTCAATTGCCATCTTTGTTTGTTGGAATCTTGCTATCACAAATTTGTAGAAGTATGAAAGCAAACTCACCAGTCTTTGATTAAGTATTAAGATGGACACGCATGTTTGTAGATAATGCTACAGTTGTGATGTATGTCCACAAATATGACAGTGTAATGCAAGCATTGAGCTCATCAGCGGGCCATCAATGTGGAACAATAAGAAGTATTTGTCGGAAGTCACATGATAACAAAAATGTGGTGTCTTCACTGACAACATCATGTCTTTTGAAATCGCGCAATGTTTTATCTAGAGCTTCAAATGCTTTTTTTATGTACCGTTACATTCATCCCATACGATCAAGGAACAATTTTCTAAAACTTTAGCCAAGTCCGATCCTCGTTGTATTTGGCAAATTGGATCAGAATCTTTTGTTAATGATAATTGCAGTTTAAATGTCGAGTGAGCTGTTCAACCACGGTGAAGTAGAATGGCTGCGATACCTGATGTCGCCACAGTCACAAGTATTTTTCCTTTTGACCTAACTTGCAAGAATCAGCTTAGTAACAAATGTCTTTCCTGAACCTCCGAGTGCGTCAACGAATATGAGGCCACACTGTGGATTTTTTACCTCATTAACTACAGTACGAAAAACATTAATTTTTTCACTATTTAGGTGTGCGATAGCATCATTAACAATTGATACTTGCTAATAGTAATGAATGGATGGGTATTAGATCGATCAGGGGATGTAAGATCAAAATCTGTGAATGTCTTAACATTCATCTTATAAGCCATATCTCCAATATGAACCAGAGACATATTGAAGATTTTGCCTGAAAATGTTATAACAACCTTAGGATGTTAATTGCATTTCCTAAGTAGGAAATCTGCCTTGAATGTTTCTTTGTGTGCATGTCAAAGTCCTGCTGCACATGTAGTCAACATGATGGCAAAGAAATGTCACAAATTATGTGCTTAATTAGATGTAGATGCCTCCTGTAATTTAGCATCCCAGTGGTTATCATCATCAAGTATACATTACATACATCCCTGAATGTATTCATAACTTGACCATTGATAGTTTTGAGGTCATTAAAGCCCTGTGCGCATTCTATAAAAGCAGTCTCAAACATAAACATTCGAATTAAGTTTGGGTGCACTGTGCAAAACTTCTATTTATTTAACACACGGATAGCTTGGAACTGGCCTACCCTGTAATCGTCGCTTGAAGATCTAATTTTTAGTTTCCTATGTATAATAAGCGAGAACTTCACCATACAGAAGTATTCGTGCAAAGAAGCCTGTTTCACATAAACTGAAAAATGCTGCCAGAGTTGTTGCAGGTGAATTTGTAACTCCATCTGCTGCCTTACTTTTAGTAAAATGTATCCGCTGATCATTTTCTAGATGAACTGACACTTGAATAACCAGAAGATGATGTACATGTATGGGGAAAAGTATTCCCTAAATGACTTCATTAGTTGAAATGTAACGTCCGGTTTCATATCTTAACTTCATCATGAATATTATTTTCAATTGTGAAGACAGCTTCATCGCTACTTTTATTCACATATTTTTAACCGAGGGACAGTTCTATGCGAGAGTTGTACCTGCATGGTATCAAATATAACAATCTGTTTTGTTCAACGATATGTTCAACAGATGTGTTTATGCTCGTAAGCTGAGCTTGTTCTAAATCATGTGTTTCTGTGGCAGCATGATCTTGCTGATGTGACTCATAGTCTTTAGATTTATATTCGTTGAAGGAAGTAAAAAATTGTTTATCTGAGACCGCTCATAATTTTCTTATTGTCGACTTCTTTTTATGAAAGCAACCACTGTTGTATTTAGACAATGGAATTTGCAGGGGGGGCATAATGCATATGATTGGGCCTTGCTACTAATGGAATGTGTAAAGCTGAAAATAATTTTTATAGAAAGATTGCTATATGCTCTACTTATAGACTTATGCTTGTTGTTTGACTTCTGATAAAAGATCTAATAAAAGAAAGGCGAACTGCAATCCAAGCGTGCTTGCACCTTACAGGAAAAATAAGATACATGAAGATACATATGGAATGTAAGTAATTTGTTTTAATATGAAGTGAAATTTTTAATTCAGTGTGTGTTTATGAAACTTTTGTATCCCTGGTTCTATCTGGTATTTTGCTTTCTCACATGACACTATTCTGAATTCATAGCAACTTAATCCATACGGCGTAATTGCGCCATTAAAGTAAGTAATTAAAACAAACTGATGCTATCATTCAATTTGTTAAATATTATTTTTAAGTGAAATTAAATTATTACGATATTTTTGTGTGATTTTAATTGTCTTCCCCATACTAAGAATGGGGGTCTGAATAATGGAGCATTTAATTCTAGCATGGAAACAAATATCGGTACCATCAAATTGTTAGGTTAATATACAGAATGGTAAAACCAGCCTTCTCTTCCATGTAAAGAATAAGATTATAACATATGTTCATGTACTATTATTAAAAAAAATAACATCAGACACGAAATGGTTGGACACAAAGGTATTTTTTACTGTTGTGGAAATGAACAAAACATTGCCTCATTCTGCAATGATTTCTTATCCATTGACGAAAGACAGAAAGATGCAGAGTAATGTCAGATAAGAAACTGCATTTTTCACCTAGCCAAAAACAAAAAAGTAGTCACAAAATTGCACGGAATAATGCCCGTGTACACTTAATGTATATTTAATTGTACGGTGAAGGTGTATGATATGGTTATCGTTGTTTTAAAAATAAGGTTCGTTGACAATGTGAACGTTTGTTGTCCATATTGTACTAATACTTTAACTGGTATTACAAGATCCGTGATATTGTTATCGCTGTTTGAAAAATGATGCTCGTCAACAATGTGAAAGTTTGTTGTCTATGTATTATTTATACTTTATCTAGTATTACAAGTCCATGATATGGTAATCCTTTTTTTAAATGATGTTTGTCGACAATGTAAAGGTTTGTTGTTCATGTATTATTTATACTTTTTCTGTAATCACAAGGTCCATTATATCGTAATCGGTGTTTTTAAAATTGTGTTGTCGACAATTTGAACGTTTGTTATCCATGTATTATTTACAGTTTATCTTGTATTACGAGGTCCATGATATGGTAATCGTTGTTTTTAAAATAATGTTCGTCGAGAATGTAAACGTTTGTTGTCCATGTATTATTTATACTTTATCTGGTATTACAAGTCCATGATATGGTAATCGTTGTTTTTAAAATTATGTTAGTCGAGAATGTGAGCGTTTGTTGTCAATGTATTATTTAAACCTTTTCTGGTATTACAATGCCCAGGATATGGTAATCGTTGTTTTTAAATGATGTTTATCCACAATGTGAACGTTTTCTTTTTTTTCACCGCAAACAAGACACATTGCCACTTTGGTGCAGGGGGCTACTATCAGGGGCAGCAACTACTGGGGCACTATGTTGGGATTTGGGCAGCAGGATATAGGGTCACGTTACACTTGAACTTCTGCATGTCAGTACAGTTAGGGAAGCAGTGACCCGGAATGGAATTCCAGAGTCTAGCGGTTTTGGGGAAGAAACTACTGGAGTAGAAAGATCTTTTACATCTAGGGATCTCTACTGTGTGCGGGTGGGATTTAGCTGCCTGTCGGGTTTGTCGAGAGTGTGTACCTCGTGGGGGCATAAGTGGGACAACAATACTCCATACATGGGCGAATGGTGACCTTATAGAGGTACAGGATAATTTCAGGTGTCAGTAGTTTTCTAGCACGGTAGAGAGAGCCTACCTTTTTCGCAGCGGCCCTGGCAATGCTTTTAATATAATTGTTCCAACTCATGTTTCCTGTGAACGTTAAGCCAAGCAGTTTGAAAGATGTACTCCCAGATACGGAGTCACTGGCTATTGCTATTGGTGGCAGAGAAGGTTTCTTGTAATTATTGAAGGAAACCAGTTTAGGCTTGGCAGCATTGAATGTGACCATCCATTTATTCCCCATTCCACTATAGATTGGAGGTCATCCTCTAGTGTTTTTGCCATTTCTTTAGTTATGTGTTCATTTGTTTTCCTGTCATGCCTGTTATAGAGTGTGGTGTCATCAGCATATATACCCATCTCAGGGGCAGTTTTGTCGGGGTGGTCATTAATAAATATTAGGAACAATACAGGTCCAAGGATAAACCCCTGAGGCACTCCCGCATTTATATCACACTGTTTGGATGTACGACTGTCGAAGACAACCTGGATTTTTCTCTTATCTAAGAAGGATTTAATTATGTTAAGTATTCTATCAGTGATACGGTATGATTTAATTTTCCTGAGGAGACCCTCGTTCCATACACTGTCAAAAGCCTTAGATATATCTAGAGCTACCGCTCTGCCCCCCCCCCCGCGCTTTGTCCAGTGAATGGTATATCCGTCCAGAGATTACAGTGAGGATGTCTGCTGTGGAACCGGCTTGTCTAAATCCATATTTTTTGTCAGTCAGAAATTTAGCACTTGTAAGGTGCCGGACTAGAGCATGGTTAATTATGGTCTCAAATATTTTGGCGAAAAGTGGGAGGAGTCTAATGGAGCGATAATTTGATGGGTCAGTTCTTTCGCCAGAATTCTTGAATACTGGTACCACAGAAGCAGTTTTCCAACATCCCGGAAAGCATGATTCATTAAGGCATTTGTTGTAGAGTTTGGAGAGAACTGGCGCTACTTCGGCTGAGCACTTTTTTAATAGCACAGCTGGGATGAGATCAGGTCCACATGCTTTTGAAGTGTCAAGGTTTTTTTATGATAGCGTGTACCTGACCATGGGTAATTTTTAGATCGTCTAGCGTTGCGTCTGTTCGCAAAGGCAAGTCAGGCAGAGGGTGGTTGGAAGGGTCCAGTGTGGAGTTCGAGGCAAACCGGCTGGCAAGCATATTAGCCTTGTCGGTTGCTGAGCAAACAACCTCGTGATTGTTGGTTAGTGGGGCAATTGTAGATTGCCCATTATTTACTACACTGTTGTAGATTTTCCAGAAGTCACGATGCGTTTTTTAGTGGTTTCAGTAAATTCTCTCTTAGCTGTCGCCATTTCTTTCTTAACGTTACTTCTAGCTTCTATATACTTCTGTTTGTTTGAACTGGACTTATGTCGGTTAAATCTGCGATATGCATGCTGCCTTTGAGCAATGGCAGTTGCGCAAGTAGAAGTAAACCATTGGGGAGAGTGGGGCTTGCTATAAAATTTCCGTATGGGATCATGTTCTTCAATTGCGGTTTTGAACCATTTACTGGTCTCATTTGCACACTGTTCAGCAGGCAGAGAAAATATTTCCGCATGGGGCATCTCTGATAAGATCTCTGATGGCTTGGCTTCCCAGTCAGCCTTTTTATAATATCTCGGTGTTTTGAGCATTGGCTCCTCAGTTTGGGTCTAGAATTTAGGGCGATTTCTACCATTATCACTGCATGGTCAGCGTTCCCGAGTGGGCTGTCAGCATTTGTTATACAATCCTCGGGAACTGTAGTCAGAAACAGATCTAGAAGTGATGCGTGTTGTTCTTGCTGGACAGGGAAAAGGGTTGGAAACGTAACCATTTGTGATAGGGAGTGAAATAGAGCGAAACTATGTGTTGTGCTGCCCGCTGCATCTGTGTAAGTAGAGAATCCAAGCCAGTTTTTGTGGTGAACATTAAAGTCACCAAATACATGTAGTTGTGCGCTAGTGTCGAGGAAGAGTGCTGTATCTATGCTGTCAGAGGCTTTTATCAAATATTATAAGGTTCATGATATTGTTACCGTTGTTTTTAAAATGATGTTCGTCGTCAATGTGAACATTTGTTGTCCATGTATTATTTATACTTTTTCTGGTATTACAATGTCCATGATATGGTAATCGTTGTTTTTCAAATGATGTTCGTCGACAATATGAACGTTTGTTGTTCATGTATTATTTATGCTTTTTCTGTAATCACAAGGTCAACGATATGGTAATCGTTGTTTACAAAATGATGTTTGTCGACAATGTGAACGTTTGTTGTCCATGTATTATTTATACTTTACCTGGTATTACAAGGTTAATGCTATGGTAATCGTTGTTTTTAAAATGATGTTTGTCGACAATGTGAACCTTTGTTGTCCATGTATTATTTATACTTTATCTGGTATTACAAGGTCCATGATATATAATGGCTTCTATTAAAGTTTTAAATGCAAATGTTATGCATCGTAAGTCCAGTTTGCTCTAAACTGTTCAAAATATACTTCGTGGCTTGGTGGGAGATGACCTTTTCTCTTTCCTGCAACCTCTTTCCTACAAAAGAGACATTGCAAGCCTATCTCTGCTTTATCGTTATTTTTATGGCAAGTGCTCAGCTGAGCTTCAATCTATAGTTCCCCCTCGCCAAACTTTCCCGAAAAGCACTCGTCTAGCCAAAACCACTATCAATAATTTCTCACACTCTTTATCTGTGCCTAAATCTAAATGTAGATTCCATGAACAAAGCTTCTTTCTTAGAACTGCACACCTGTGGAACTCTTTTCCGACTGCCTGCTTTCCAGCTGATCGTCTTCAAGTCCAACGTAAACAAGTTCTTGATGAAGTAATCCAATTTACAAAAATGCCCACTATTTATGATTACTACGCTATAATGACATTGATTAATGTATACCCATTAACCCTTATCCTCGAGATACATCCGGGTCTTGATAAATGGTGATTCCTGTGTAAAAAAAAAAAAACAAAAACAACAACATTTATTTTGAACGCGCTCCTGGCTTATAAAAAACTTACTACGGACCATTCAGCTTGTGAAGCGATAAAACTTTTTAAATTTACTTGTGATGTAAAGCTGTATATATCTGGGTGTAAATTTTCGTAAAAAGCGGATTCTTCTTTATTTAATCGAATGTTTTCTATTATCGATTTTTCATACTTATCACAGACACTACGATGCAAAGCCTTTCTAAGAACACTCTCAAACACGTAAAGTACCTTTGTGTAAAATTTTTTAAACAGACTGGTCATGCAGTTTCTTAGCCTATAGGGAATGAACATACACACACACACACACACACACATATATATGTGTGTGTGTGGGTTGGTGTGTGTATACACTAATATTAGAAATGAAATACACACACACACACACACACACACACATATATATATATATATATATATGTGTGTGTGTGTGTTGGTTGGTGTGTGTATACACTAATATTAGAAATGAAGTAATCTGGAGCTAAAAACTAAATCCGATATTCGGACCTTTTTCCTTCTTGTGTTTCAAGAGAATGGTGGTTGATCTATACTGCTTGGAAGCTACGGGATAAAATATTGTTTTACCTGAAACTATATTTCATGATCAACAATTGATGATCGGTACAATAATGAAACTAATAAAAATTTTGGAAGCAAATTAAATTGAAGAGAGTAATTGATTTACAACAGGGTTTATTGCATTATGATTTTCTTTCTGGAATGAATTATACATGTTTCTGTGTAAATTATATACCATGAGTCCATTTACATACTACTAACTCTAGTCACGTGTTGAATACTGTTGACATTTGTTATTAAAATGTATACTTTCTCGGTGTGATGTCTATTCGTTATAATATATTATTTAAAGGCATTGTTGGAGGCGTGACACTATCTCGAAATGCTTTCTTTATTGCAATCAATAAATTTACGATGTGCAGCAGTTCGCATTACATTGTTTGATTACCACATTTTACAAAAATGCTAACTACTTTGCTAAGTGAAAATATCATTCGCATTTAAATAAGTTCAATTGCAACACATTAGTAATACTTAAACTATAGTAAGTATTTCTGGTTCCAGCTCTATTATATAATTCATGTACATAGGTGTAACAAAATGTTGTAAGCAAAACTCCGGAACAAAGATAGGAAATAGTCAGTTTCTCCCTGCACCGCCCACTTCTAGAAGAGAGGGATTTCTTGACTGTAATGACCGTAGAGAAAGAAGAAGAAGGAGACAGAAAAAAGGCAGAAGAAAACTCGTTTCTCGTAGATTCGTGGTTCGTCACAAAGAACAATCCAACCGCCAGAACCACCTACACACAATCTGCCGGACACTGTCTGACTGCTTCCCAGCGTCCTGCTTTTTTAGCGGCCGGGAATTATATATTTACATAATCGCGCGAGAGCACACGCGATTCTGCGAGAATTGCATAGGGTCAACGCCAATAAAAACCCATGGACGCCATCTTGCAATTCTCTTCCACTCTCTTTCCCTCGGCCCGCAACACAACAACAGACGTATCTGAGGTAAGCTCTTTATTTCTCACCATTTTGGTTATTGCCAATTGCTACACCCCCCTGATCTCATGATCATAAAGATGGCAGTGTGGTGGCGGGCGTTTTTGTCTGGTGCTCCTTGTACCGCTTCTTCAATATGTCCATTATGTGGCTCAAAATCCTCTCCGTCGTCCTGCATTATACTCTCTGTCCTTTCAGAAAACGTCGTACTGTCTGAGTCCTCCTATTCCTCCGATGTAACAACATAATGGCGAGGGCGCAGATCCTTCACGTAGCGAGGCATACCGTCCACCAAAATCGATTGAGGGCGGATTACCTTCTTCACCTCACCCTTGCCAAATCTCGTGGTACATCTATTTTGCGGTCTTTTGACCCGCAAGCGATCTCGAACCTGGTAAGAGCTGTTCCTGGGACCTGGGGACGAAGTTGCGAGATTGGTCTCCTTTACTCGAACTTCATATCGATAAATCCTGTTGGCAGGCGCAGTGAAGGGAGATGCATTGTCTCTCGGTATGATGTTATACCAGTAGACAGCCTCCTGTATGGGATAGCGTATTCTAGCCCGTATTCGATTCACTGTACAGTGACATCGCCCCGCTATACCATTCCCGGCTGGAGAGTATGCACAACGGAATCGTAAGTGAACTCCCCATTTATATGCAGATGCTTGGAACACGTTGCTGCAGAAAGTCGTGTCATTATCTAAAAGGATTTCATGCGGCGAGCCACGTTCGACGAATACTGCCTCCAACTGATAAATCGCGCTTGCCGAACCCTGCCTCGCCAATGTCCTCCAAATGGAGAAACACGATGGACCACAGTCTGTTAGAGTTAAAAAAAATGGAAGGTGTCATAATGCGTGATATCCATTCTAATTCTCTGCCAATTCTCGTTAACTTCCAGCTTTCCCTTTTCCCACTTGACCAGCGCTGGATCAATGGACTGACATTCCCCACATTTCCGCATCCCTTTTTTAACGGTTGCTTTTGTCATGGTTGGCCAACTGTTCCTGACAGAGTAGGTAGTTCGTCGCACCCCCGGATGTCCACTACCTTTGTGAATAGCCATGATTTGACTCTCATTCAGCTCGTCTGTGTGAACCACGCCGATCATCGGGTCAAGCCTGCTTTTCTTTTTCATCACCTCAAACCACCGCTGTGGTACTTGTGTCAATCGATCAGCGATGGTTCGTGCTGATGGAACCAGCGTCATGTCTACTGTCATCCCGTACTCTTTCACGAGCTCCTTGAGAGTGCTAAGTCGCCTCCTAATAAGCATCTCGCTTGCTGCTTTGGTGTGTACTCATGCCTTTCCAGTTAGCGTGTCCAAGACCAAATGGTATACGCAGACAGAATCTGTCTTTATGTGTAGCATTTTTCCCTGCCACGGAAGAGCCAAATTAATGCCTTTTTATACGGCGTCCAGTTCAGCTAAGTTGATGTGTTGAGAGTCATCTTCAGGTCGCAGCCAACATGCGTCTTCCAACACAGTTTCACGTGTATCCAAGGCTGCACCAATTGCTAGGGAGCTAGCATCGACCTATACATTCAGCTCTTTGCTGTCCACACACCAATTTCCCGGAGTCGGATCGTCTTTCTGCACAGATTCTAATGTCTCGAACATCATACGATGCAATACGGCGTTTCTCGCTTCATCATCCCAGCCCTTTGTTACGGAACTTAGTCTCCTTCTGAGTATTCCACAAGCCACACGAAGCCAACCGTACACAGAAAAGTGCCCCACAAGTCGGTCACACAGGGAGAACATTGTTTGTTGCGTAACAACACTGGGAACCTCTGAAATTGCGTTTCCTCGCTTCCACCGCAGTTCACTGCATTCCATCCTAACCGCCAACCCCAGCACCTGTGCACCGTCCTCCAACCGCTCCGGGTTCTTGCACTCTAACCCAAACTGCGCTAGGTGTTTTCTTACACTGGTCGCGGGCACTACGTCTTCATTGACAAAAATGTCATCAATGTAAGCAGATGCTGCGCGGCCTACAACTTCTTCCTGGGATACTACTTCGCTGACAATTGATCTCATTCTTAGGGGAGCCACATTCAAGCCGAACCTCTAACGGGTCCGAGAGTATTTTTTCCGTCGATTTCCACAGGATGGTATGTCCACAGTGTCTCATGGACCGCACTTGTAGGAATGCTCTCCTGAGGCCCAGTAGAGACACGTTAGCACCTTTTTGTCTCCATTCGTACAGCTTGGCCGCACAAACATCTGCGTTGGCCGTAAACGCGTCTACGTAATTATTCAGCTCCTGGTAGTCCATCACCGGGTGCACTGTGGCTTTGTTCTGTATCACAACCATCAATGGAATTAGGCCTTTGGGGGTCCCAGTTTATCCTCTGGGTAGGCACGAGCTAACATTTATCTATCCAGGTGTGGAGCTCCTGCGTGTATTCTTCACGGATTCTTGCCGGCACTGGGTATTCTGACAGTCGATTGTGTAGCCTTCAGGTGGGTGGTCCTCAGACCACTTCCACGATGCGATCCACGTTCGGCTCTTATGGTCAAATGTGGCGGTGAAATCCGGTTCATTAATAGAAATGGCTGCGCATTTAATATTTTTCCTGCCGCCCAGCCGCATTGATCCTGTAGGATCGACACCGACACCTCCCAGAGCTTTTATGGCATCGATCCCCAGAAGTAAGTCAAACCCCAACGGTTTGCCACGCACCACCAACACATCGATTCTGGCAGACACACCTTCATCAGTGGATACAGAGACCGCTCCAACACCGCAGCATGCATGGGATATTCCACCAATTATTTCGACAGTCACGTTTGTTTTTCTCCAAGAGCAGCACCGGTCAGCATGTAAAATCGTCCTAGAGTATCCTGTATCAATAAGCGCCAAACATCGCGTCCCGTCAACATGGATAACTGTTACCGGGAGCGTCGTGTTCGAATTTTGGTGGGGAAAGAGATTGGCGCTTATGTGTCCTCCCCTTGCTTGTTTCCCGAGCACTTCCGAGTCCAGTGTTCACTCTCACCGCATCGGTAACACCGTGTTCGGCGTTTCCGACAATCCTTCGCAAGGTGGCCTTTAACATTGCATTTAAAACAGGTCACGCTAACAGTATATTCTTGGTCCTGTTGTCGTTGGGTGAGTGTCTGGCCACAGCCACGTCCTGATTTTTTCCCCCAGCCGTCGTCAAAATTCTCTATGTCAACATTAGCTCTCCCATATCAGGGCTTCGATGTTCGGCGTCTGTTGAAGAACAATTGAGATGACGTCAGGGAACCCAGTGACGAAAGTCAATTTCGTGAGTCTCTCTAGACCATCTCCTGTGAACCCTGCCAATCCAACCAACTACCTGATTTTGTTGGCGTAAACACCCACACGTTCGCCAGCCCATCCGACCATAGTTATTTTCTGTATGCTGCGAACGCGTCGTCGGTAAATGCCTATTTTAATCGGGCCTCAATCTGGTCTATCTTCTTTTGATCGTCCATGTTGAGTACCAGTGCATCACCTTCCAGATATAAAGGTTGCAGACTCGCTATATCATTCACCTGCTGAAGTTGTGCGATCAGTCTCACTTTTTTCAACCACGCTACAACATCTCACTTACCAGAGAACGGCTTGACGATATCACTGCTTATCCGTACCTTCGCCATAGTCGTGCCGAAATAGGTTGTAACAAAATTTAGTAAGCAAAAATCAGGAACAAAGATAGGAAATAGTCAGTTTCGCCCTTCACGAGAGCACACGCGATTCTGCGAGAATTGCATGAGGTCGACGCCAATAAAAACCCATGGACGCCATCTTGGAATTCTCTTCCACTCTCTTCCTCTCAGTCCGCAACATAACAGACGTATCTGAGGTAAGCTATTTATCCCCTCCCCCATTTTGGTTATTGGCAATTCCGCTGCAATAGGTTTATATATTACCCCATAAATTATTTAATCAATCTTTATGAATTTTAGAAGACAGGCGCAAGGCGTAATAATTGGTAATGCAGTCTATACTAAGTTAATTTAACTTTCTGCAAAAGGGACAAAAGGGGTGGACAGCATTAACGAAAATTGATGTAAATTTGCTTTATGAAATTTTAACATTAGATATCAGACGTAAATTAAATTTTTTAAAAAAGTTTCTGTAGAGAATTTAAAGAGTTTTTACTAAGAAAGCAATATAAACATAAGTTTTCATTCAGAAATTTGCTAAAGAATTGATCTTTTATCTTTAGACACTAATTTCGTGAATTTCAATTTATTCTTAAAACTTAAAAAGCTTCAGCCTAAAATTTGAAAAATGTTCTAAAAACAAAAGCATATAATGAATTTTGATTTCGATTAGAATGAGGATTTCGTACATACTGTTTAAGATTATTATATATAAAGTTTTATCTGCATTGATTATATATTGATTTTAATTTTATTGTTTTATATGAAAGGAGACAACCCCCATTAATTAAAGAAAGAAGTAAATAAGTTTGGAAATAATATTTATTAAATGAAAAGGCTAGAATTGAGCTCAGTAAACAAACATTTAAATTGAATACATATTGTAATCCTATGAATGTAGGGCAATTGTCCATTGTGTTTAGAAATACCTAAATGTATCAATTATATCAGAGTTAGAAGAACTAACAATTCAATTTATTATTTTTCTTTGTGTTGAAGAGTTGCGTGGAGACATGGGTAATATGTAGAACCCATGTGAGGACTCCCACATGTCTGAGCACGTATCTGACGCCACATATAAAGATAATTTACAATATATTCAGAGAGTCAGTTCAGGCAGAGCCGAGTTCGAGAGTTGAGTTCAGGGTGGAGAAACATAGCTGGGAGTCACAGCAATTGAGTTTGTGGAAACCCTTTTAGAAACCACCAGGAAGGGAAACAAGAAAATGTAACTCCGAAAGGCTATTGAATTCCTGATCATCATCTTATCAAATTAGTAGAATAAACATCATCTTGTATTTGTAAACCTTTGTCTCCGTTCAACTTGAAAGGGTAATGCAATTTTGTCTATTGTAATTGTAAAAGAACTTTATATGAAACACCCTCCTTCCATAAAGTGTAACTGAGTGCCTCTCTTCAAAATTGTTAACTGTCTTTCCTCCTCATCATAAGTAATGTATTCCACTACATGTTTAAAAGAACTGTATTACACGTCTGTCTTCTTACATATATCAGCCTTCTATTAATAATATGAACTAAAGAATTGTCATCACAGCAGTCGTCATTGTATATAGTATTATAAATTTCGTTATCCAGTCTCCGTTTTCTATGTCCGCGATATACACACCCCACTATTTAACATTATGTTCGTGGAATTAATTTTACCCAACTGTCTTTCAGCATATATATATATATATATATATATATATATATATATATATATATATATGCTGAAAGACAGATGGGTAAAATTAATTCCACGAACATTTTTTTTATTTGTTTTTGTTAGCGATACTCTTTGAAAGAATTCAATTATTTATACGAAAGTGCATTTTACCTAAATGCGAGTTGGGAATAATTTTCCCTTTGACCAATTTGGTAGCCTCAAAATGGGGAGCGGCATATATATATATTATTTTTAAAATATAATTATCCACTGACACGTGTTTCGCCGTCTACGGCTCATCAGAGTGAGGGAATCTAGCGAGATTCGAAATCAGGACCCCATGAAAGAAGCCTAAACCTCTACCACGGGACCACCTCGCTTGACTACTGAATGTATCGCGATTTTATGTAGATGTTTTTTATTTGGTTTTGTTAGCGATACTCTTTGAGCGAATTCAATTATTTATACGAAAGTGCATTTTGCCTAAATGAGAGTTGGGAATAATTTTCCCTTTGACCAATTTGGTACCCCTTTATTTTAAAAATAATATATATATATATTTATATATATATATATATATATATATATACACATATATATATTACTAGAGAAGATTGTATTTGAAGTAGTGATATATTTTTTGTTTGATATACATACGAAATTGCCCTATCTTAGAGTTCGCGTAAAGAGTTGATTTCCCTAATTGAATATTTATATTCGCTGTTCTTTTTTAATGAAATAATTTCGCAGAAGCGACTGCCTTCCTTTGAGGCCTGATTATGCCTTTTTTCGATCCTTTTCTTCCTAAATTTACACTGTTTCCTTTCCCCACTTATTTATGTATTCCTGCAACAATGGCGCGGCGTGATTAAGAGAATTCAAAATAGACCTTAACAGAAGCTGAATATCGATGATTATACGCTTGACCAAAATAACTCCAGTCAAAAATCTGGCGAATCTTCAAACAATGCTAGCCGAATAGAAATCGAATTACAATGACAAATATTGTTTTTACAACATATACACACATACAGAGAGACTGCATAACAGTATTGATACGCAAAAGTTGTTGTTGTAGACAAAAGTTTAGGAATTTCTTTAAACCTTCGGATTATGAGAACTTTCGCTAATGGTAATATATAAGAGAGTATTATATAACGAATTACGGACACACACACAATATATATATCATGTTTTTTTTAATTAAACCTGCAACATAGCGTTCGCTAATATTTTTTCCACTGTTCTCCTTCGACCCAGAACTGTACCGTAATCAATCATATCCCTGACAGCACAGATGTAGCACACGTCCTTATATACTAGCGCCTAAGTACATGTATTTGATGACTTTAATGTCCACCACACTAATTAGATTGGTTTCTCTAGTTACTTAGACGCAGCTGGGAGCATGACACATAGGTTTTCCATATCCCATTTCCTAACACAGACAGTCACGTTCTCTAACAATCTCCCATATCGGCAGGATTATCCTCTAAGCCTTATTCTGGCACAGTTCCTAAAAATGATTGAACAAATGTACTTAGCTCATTCAGGAATACTGATCACGTTGTAATACTGGCAGACATTTCATAAACCCTGCACCGTAAGCTTAAAAGCCATTGATCAAAGCGACAATGTACTTCTAGAAGAAAAACTGGTAAGCCATCATGGATCATATTTTTCTCTTCTTGCGGAAAAATATGCAAATGAGGCTACTAAATAGTTCAAAGCAGTAATTGAAGCAAATGTTTCAGCACGGTAGTTGTATAGTAAATCTCACTTCTCCAATTGCCTAATGTAAACAGCAAGCTGATGCAACATAAGTCCAGTACAAATAGTCAAAGGGATATAGAAGCTAGAAATAATTGCAGCAGGAAAAGCCACACCGAAATCACTAGAAAATGCATTTTTCGCAAAAATTAGGTACTCAGGATTTCTTGAAAACTTATAACAGTTTAGTACATAATGAACAGTCACGAATTCCCCCACTATCAAACAACTTTGGAGTTGTTTGTATGGCAAACTAGAAGGCTAACCTGCTTACCCGACGCTTTATCTTCAACTATATTTTAGACCCAACAAATCACACCCTTCTAAGTATCGTTTTGCGGACAGAAGCAAACTCGATGGTCTGAAAATTACCCTTTTCTCATGCCCATGATTTCATAAAAAACCTAGACATTTAATCCCTGCTATACTATTAAAAAAATGCCTCGCTGAGGCTGTCCCAGTTCTCTCCAAACTCTTCAACAGATACCTTACTGAATCTTGCTTCCTTGTCTGCTGGGATATTGCTTTTATGGTACCAGTTTTCAAGAATTCTGGCGAAAAACTGCCCTACTCAATCATAATCCCAGTAACCTATTCCCTCTCCTCGTCTAATTCGTTGAGTCCTTAATCAATCATGCAGTAGTTCACCACCGATATAGATACTAAACTTCTTTCCGACCGAGAGTATGAATCTAGGAAAGCCAGTTCTACTGCAGATATGTTAACTGTTACTTCTGAATGTAAATACTATGCACTAGATGAGGCAAGCAAGGCTAAGGTAGTTTTCCTAAATATATCTATAGGTCTGCCACAAGGGTCGATCGTTCGACCTTTATTATTCTTCATAAATAGCCTCCCCGATAAAATGGTACATACAGCACTCTCGATAACAGACACGACGAGAAACGACATCAACGCATATCTTAAGAAATGGCCGAAACCTGAGAGTAAGATCTACAGTCTATAGTGGAATGAGGACGTAAATTGATGTTAACATTCAATGTTACTAAAGCAAAGCTTGAAATATGTACAAGCTTCAAATAATTACAAGAAACCTTCTCAACCACTGGCTAATGATACAAATACGTTGAGGATATTGCCAAAGTTGCTGCGAAGAAGGTGGTCTCTTTCTACTGTGCTAGAAAATTACTCAAATTTGAGAGTACCGATTACTTCTACAAAACCGTCATTTACCCATGTATGGAGTATAGCTGTCACATGGGTTCGCGCATCATGCACTAATATCTCGCTCTTTGACAGGGTTCAAAAGAGAGTCACTAACATAATAGGTCTCGTACTTTTTAACCAAATCCAACCTCTGTCTCATTGCGAAAATGTTCCCCCTCTGTGCCTGTTTTACAAATATTTTAATGGAATGTGTTCCGATGAACTCGATGCAAGTGTATCCTCTAACCGTGAACACTCCCGACTAACCCGACAATCAGCAAAATCCCACCCCTACACTGTAGAGATTTTAGATGCCGGAAAACTTTACTCAAATAGTTTCGAAATGCTAGAATTTGGAATTTCCTCCAGGACCTTTACTTCCTGACATGCAGAGGTGTAATGTGAACAAATATTTCGCTGCTCAACTATCTACATAGTGTGTCTGTAAATTGGTTCCAAATAATAACAAATGATATTAAAGTAGCATTGTATCTTGTTTGGTGTGAAATATCAGTAAAAATACATATTCCTTAGATCACAGAATTTTTTTAAGGTATACAATAGAACCCCGGAATATGGCATAAAATTAGTAACAAAATACAGTACAGTATATAATACACATGTACATAATCAAAAAAAATATTATAAATAATACCGTAAGGCAGAGCAAATACTATAACCAGCGTCCAGAAAACATCGTATTCCACATCGTAACCTGAAAAGCTGTATCCTAGGGCCACCGTATCCCGTACTGTATATCTTTTATAATATCGACTAAATGGTCTCAGATAAGAAACTGTTTTCAGATCCAGAGCATTGTTGCTTACCATCAACCAACAGAAAATTATTATTTTATTTATTTATTCCCGATATGTCCACGTTCCTAGATTTCTTTAGACATATTTAACTGTTTTAATTTCTTTTCTATCGATTTTATTGTTGGAAATCCTCCCGATAAATGAAAAAATACAATGGAAATACAATAGTTACTTATCAAAAAAATACTTAAAAAGAAAGAAAAACAAATGCAAAATAAAACAACGTTAATCATAAAGAAAATACAAACGAATTAAAGTTTTGTTTTGTGTTAAATTTTAACGGATTGTTGCTGAGTGCATCTGCAGACAGTTTTTTGCTCTTTTCAAATATTTTATTTTTATTTTTAATTGATTTTCTCATAGTTTTCCAATTTACGCTCGGTGTGGGTTCCCAAAACAAATCATCAAATAAAATGGAATATATAATATTTATGTCTGCCTAATTTAGGATCAACTTTAAATCGATGGTTTATTTTTATTATTTTTCTCTAAATTAAAAGGGAGAGTACCCCCAAAAGTATAATCTCCCATATTTTTTTAAAATAATAATATATTTTTGCAATGGTCCATTTTCGAGAGGACTCTCAACTCGTAATTACCAGAAAAGAAAAATAATAATATATTTTACGAGACTCATTTCAAAAGTAAGATCTCATATTTTTAACTCAAAAACTAAATTATTGAAGAGATACGTATTAATAAGCGATACTCCAAAAAGAAAACGAGTAAAGAACGAAAATCCGATTTTGACTAAAGTTAATATTTTATTAAACTTAACATAACAAGTGCATTTGAGAAGATTTATTACTACACAACAAGAAAGACCCAGCCTGTAATATCATCCGTAGATTCTTTTATAAGACGGGGGCGCGTTAGATATTGATATTACTGTTCAGCACAATTGAACCATGATACTTGACTTTTGCATTTTAAACTTTAAGTAAAGCTATTATATACAGATAACTTTATAAAATCAACCGTATATTCATTACAGAGCAATATAAACCACAATGTATTGCAAGTCACTGCGGAGAAGGATGTGCAGCTTATAAGTATTCAACTAGAGCAGGCAATACATCGATTTGATTAAAGAATAGGTGATTTCACCAATTTTAATGACAATTAATGTATGGAAAGTTGGAAATTCTGTTGAGCCTCATTTAATCCAGGACTATTTCGGATCTCGCTGCTAATATATATATATATATATATATATATATATATATATATATATATATATATGTATTTATG
Source organism: Euprymna scolopes (assembly GCF_053919585.1). NCBI lineage: Eukaryota > Metazoa > Mollusca > Cephalopoda > Sepiida > Sepiolidae > Euprymna > Euprymna scolopes. The sequence goes on along the minus strand of NC_136482.1, from coordinate 79,501,835 downwards.
TATACTTCTATAAATTTAGGTTTCTTGTGTATTGATAATTTTAGTTTTATATTTATTTAAAAAGAAAATACAACTTTGTTATATATGAGTCGTGGAATTGCATTCATCTGAAAAATATCTAACTAATTTGCATATTCTTTTAAAATTTCATTTTACTTAATTACCTATTAGTTTTTTTTCAGTTTTCTCATGGAGTGATCATCTTTAGTTTATTATTACATGTAATTATATTCATGCAGATAATCTACATGATTTATACTTGCGTCATATTTGTATAAATACAAACCTCTTTCTATATATATTTATGTATGCGTATATACATTTGTTTAAAATATTTTGCTTGCCAAACTCCTCCGTCATTTTATTTGTCTACAGACATGAAACTGAATATATAAGGTATTCAAACTAATGCGAAACTTTTTATTTGGGTTTTAGCCAGGGAAAATCAGTGAAAAGTGTGAAAATTAAAGGAATGGAATCCGCTAGGTGAAGGTCGAACGATGGCATTACCAATATGCATGCGATATATATATATATATGTAGTAATTTATAATATATATATATGGCGATTAAGCTACACTGAATATTCTGCGTTTCATCCACTATAAGATTCGTCAGCATAAGCCTTACGAATCCTATAGTGGATGAAACGTAGAATATTCAGTGTAGCTTAATCGCCATATATATTTTATAAATTACTAACTAGCTCTACCTACGTATTGAGCACTTTTGAAGTAAATACTTAAAGTTTACGCATAAATCTATACTTTCGTATATTAAATTTATGTGAGTAAATAAAGTAGTTGTATATATGTATGTATATATATATATATATATATATATATATATATATATATATATATATTTATAAGACCATAAAAAGGAGAGAACACATTTTAGAAGACGATATATATATATATTATGGGGATTCTAGTTTGAATGCCTATATCTTCAAGAATCCTAATTTTTTGCCATTATTGTTTTTGTGTAATTAATTAAAATGTGTCGATAAACAATGAAATGCGGTGCCAACAAAACATCATTAAATTTTGAGAAGAATGATCGATGAGCTAACAAACTCTTCCTCGGATTTTATGACAATTCCAATTTATCTGAGACCAGAACTTTATTACTGAAAACGAATATTTTTCACTAAGTTGCTTTCACTCTGCCCAATCTTGAACAATTATAAATTAAGCTTATCATGAAATATTTGTTTAGATTTTAAATCTTTTTCGATCGCATTGAATCAAAACTATTTATAGGTCTTTTATTAAGTTGATATAGGCTTATGGAAAAACATTGATTACACAAGAAGATGTATTGCAACCGTATAAATTTACCTTTTTTACATCAAACATTTATTCTATCTACAGAATTAGATAACAGTTCAAATTTAAAATGCACACGTTTGGTGTTGACAATTGAGGAAAAACAGTAGTTTACATAATTCCTCCATAAATTATTGGGTAAATATTCCGTTTATACCGGTCATTGCTATCTATTTGTTTAAAATAAAACCAGACAAATATGTTAGAACATGGTCACCGTGGCCAATACGGAATCGAGATTCATCAATAGACATTCCTTCAATCCAGTCATTCGCATTCATATTTTTTTGTTTTTTTAGTCAATTTTCACCCCAAACAAAGCCCAGTTCCACTTTGAAGTAGGAGGCTACTATCGGGGACATAATTTGCAGGGGTATTATGAAGGGAGATGAGTAGCAAGATGTCTGTTCACTTTACACTTGAACTTCTGCATATCAATACAGTTGGAAAAGCATAATCCCGAAAGGGAGTTCCAAATTCTTGCAGTTCTTGGGAAGAAACTATTGGAGTACAAGGCTTTTTTACACCTAGCGATATCTACTGTAAAGGGGTGGGTCAGTTGCTTGTCGGGTTTGTCGGAGTAGTCACGTCGAGAAGGTACGAGTGTTTGTAGTTCGTCAAAGCATTCACCATTAAAGTACTTGTAGAAGAGGCAGAGGGATGCAACTTTCCGTCGATGGGACAGAGGCTGAAGCCTAGATGTCAGTTCAGGACCTATCAGGTTGGCTTTTTTTTAAACCCTGTCCAGGAGTGAGAGACAAGCAGCAGATGCCCCAGCCCAAATGTGACAACAGTACGCCATAATGGGCGAATGGTGGTCTTATAGAGGTACAGGATACTTTGAGGGGTAAGTAGTTTTCTAGCACGGTAGAGAGGGCCCACCTTCCTCGCAGCAGACTTGCGATGTTCTCAATGTATCTATTCCAGTTCATGTTCCCTGTAAACTTTAGGCCAAGGAGTTTAAAGGAAGTACTTTCGAGTAATGTGTTCTTGGCCATTGCTATTGGTGGTAGAGAAGGTTTCTTGTAATTATTGAAAGAGAAAAGCTTAGTCTCGGCAGCATTGAATGTGGCCATCCATTTTTGTCCCCATTCCACTACAGATTAGAGGTTATCTTCTAGTGTTTCTGCCATTTCCTTAGATATATGTTCATTTGTTTTAACCTCGTGCCTGTTATAGAGAGTGCTGTTATCAGCAAATACACCTATCTCCGAGACAAATTTATCAGGGAGGTCATTTATGAATACCCAGAATAATAAAGGTCCAAGGATATACCCCTGGGATATTCCCGCATTTATATCATATTGTTTAGATATACAACCGCCGGGGACAACCTGGATTTTTCTCTTACTTAAGGAGGATTTTATTTTTTTTCTCTTACTTAAGGAGGATTTTATTAAATTATGTTTCTTTCAGTGACACCATATGATCTAATTTTCCTTAGAAGACCATCGTGCCATACCCTGTCAAAAGCCTTAGATATATCGAGGGCTACCGCTCTACCCTTCCCTGTTTTGTCCAGTGAACGGTATATACATTCAGAGATTACAGTTAAGATATCTGCCGTGGAAGGGGCTTGCCGAATTACATATTGTTTGTCGGCCAGGAGTTTAGCAACTGTTAGGTGTTGGACTAGAGCTTGATTAATTAAGGACTCAAATATTTTGGCGAAAAGCTGGAGGATACTAATGGGGCGATAATTAAATGGGTCAGTTCTTTCACCAGAATTTTTGAAGACTGGTACCACAGAAGCGATTCTCCATCAGTCGAGAAAGCAAGATTTGTTAAGGCATTTATTGTAAAGTTCGGAGAAAACTGGAGCAACCTCAGCGAAGCATTTTTTAATAGCACAGCCGGGATGAGATTGGGTCCACATGCTAGGGTTTTATGATACCATGTACCTGAGAAAGGGTGATTTTCAAATCGTCTAGTGTGGCATATGTCCGCAAAGGAAAGTCGGAGAGGGAGTGGTGTGCCGGGTCCAGTGTGGAGTTTGGGGCAAACCGACTAGCAAGCAGATTACCCTTGTCGGTTGCCGTGCAAACAACCTCATGATTATTTGATAGTAGGGCAATCGTTGACTGTCCATTATTTACTACACTGTTGTAGATTTTCCAAAACTCACAGGTTCCTAATTTCTGTGCTTCGATGCGTTTTCTGGTGGTTTCAATGTAATCTGTCTTAGCTGTCGCTATTTCTCTCTTACAATTACTTCTAGCTTCTATATACTTCTGTCCGTTGGAACTGGACTTTTGCCGGTTGAATCTGCGGAACGCATGCTGCCTTTGAGCAATGGTAGCTGCACAAGCAGAATTAAACCATTGGAGGAGTGGGGCTTGCTATAGAATTTCCGTGTGGGAACATATGCTTCAATTGCAGTCTTGAACCATTCAGATATTTCGCCATGAGGCATCTCTGATGAGTTCCCAGTCAGCCTTTTTGTAATACATCGTTGTTTTGAGCAGTGGGTCTTCAGTTTTAAGACGAGAATTTAGGGTGATTTCTACCATTATCACAGCGTGATCAGCATTCCCGAGTGGGCTGTGGGCATTTGTTGTAAAATCATCGGGAACTGTTGTCAGAAATAGATCTAGAGGTTAGGCATGTTGATCTTGCTTGTCTGGAAACGTGTCGGAAATGTAACCGTCTGATTAAGGGAATGAGATATAGAGAAGAATTATGTTTATGTTTGTAGTCTATTTTTTCGACGTTTAGCTGTTTTATCTGTCTTTTTATATATTAACATTGCGTCTCAGTCTGACAGTTATCTCACGTACATTATTTGTCATTTTTACCCGTTTATGTCCCAATAGTTTGCTTTTCATTTTTGGTTTACAAAGTACCTTTTATCAAGGCTTTGTCTTGAGGTAAGGATGTTTTCCATAGTCTACCTTTCATGGTTTTCTTGGTTCTTAAAACTTGAAATGCATTTATGATATTATTTACTGCAAACCACACACGTTCATTATTGAAGTTAATTTTCAATAAATTATTAAAATTCCCCCTATTAGTTTAAGTTAAATTTTGTAAAAGGAATAAATATTAGGGAAGCACATGTTTTCCTTCTGAAGTCATTGCCATGAGAGATATCTCATTGCTGACAAGTTAATTACTCTTCTGTAGTGCTGATATCCTTATTGATTACAGTAATTGTTTTCTGCTTTATATTAAAACATTTCGATAATGAATTAAAATAAATTATATGGAGTAATTAAAAGTATGCTTCCTGAAGCCAGACAGTTTTAAAATAGATTGCGCTTAATTTATTTTTCATTGATTATAAACAACGTATGGTGACTCAATAGTTTGGCTTGGGGTAATATATATATATTATGTGTGTGTGTGCGCATGTGTGTGTATGTGTTTGTACATATATAATATATATAGAGAGAAAGAATGAGAGTATGAGAAAGAAAAAGTGAAAGAAAGAGAGAGGGTGAGTGATGATCAGACAATCAAAGAGACAAAGGAATATCTAACTTTATATTTTTAGCTTTATGAGTTCAATGTAGTTCTAAATTTTTAGATGAGATATGAATGTCTGTATTTTCTTATTGTTCGGACAATTATTCTCATCTTCGGTGTTATTGGCACAACGTTTCAGTCGATGAACACTCCATCTTTTGCCATTAAGGAAAGGGGGTTAGGGTTAGGATTGCCATTAAGGAAAGGGGGTTAGCTTTGTATTGCAAGAAATCAGACCTTGGGTTTGAGGGTATGTTTGTTAATTATAAAAAAGTGTAAATGTTCATAGTCACTAGGGTACTTTTAAGACTTTCCTATGTTTCAATTTTTTAACTGGAACCGTTCTGTTAATTGTTACTATGAGTGAAAAAAAATTACGAAACCGTGGATAGACAGCTTACGTGTGTTTTCATTTTTACAGCCCAACATTGGGTTGGGCGTATTTTGTAGAAGGGTTAAAAAAAAAAAGAAAAACATCCTTTTTAATTATGTCTTTTTTCTTGCTTTCCAATATAAATTTGTAATTAATGGATTCCAAATGTTGATAAATCTATACTTGGACGACTTAGGAAATCGTTGCAATCAACCATATGTGCTGCTTCCTTGAGATTTCTAACCCTCCATCTTTCTTCTATATCTAGTATTTTAACATCATCCCACATTGGACTCGTGTGTCTTTTTCTCTTCACATATGGTCTACTAGGTTGTATTTTTCGATTTTTCCGCGTATGATAGCTTTTCGATGTCCTTCTAGTGTTACTTTTAGGGGGCTGAATGTTCCCCCTTTGTAGAGTTTTTTTTATATTTACATAAAATCTCATAAACGCAGTTTTTTTGTAATGAGTTTTTCGGTCGGGGTTTTTACTCATACAAGGTGTTTTCGGAGTGTGAAGTTGGTCCTGAATACTGTCCTAATAAGATACTGACAACATATTTAAAAAAGTTTTTCTGGTGAGCCTTTCGAGTATGGTGTGAAGACTGGTATTTTTGGAGGTGGTGTCTTTTGGTGTTTGATTTAGATTTTCTTGAGCTGATGTCATGGTCTCTGGGTAGATATTTCGGTGGAGAGTTGTTCTTAGAGTGGCCACCAATATGTAATGCTATTATTACATATTGTCCTCGCTCGATGTTGTAGGCACTGGACTATACCTTTATTTACAGCAAACGGATGGCGTGAGTTAAAGTTAAGGTACTGTTCTGTTAAGGTTGGCTTTCGGTATAAGGATGGCACAAAACTGATCAGTGCGGGTTATCAACACATCCAGGAAAGATAGTTTGTTGTCATGTTCCTTTTCTATGGTGAACTGAATGAATGAATGAATCGAGTTCACATGTTTCAGTAGTACTTGAACGACCTTTTGGTAGAGCGAGAGTATGAACGTGTCACCCATATATTGTAACTACATTTATTGCTAGTTCCTCGAAGTGCTCCATATATATGTCTGCTAGCATTGGCGATAATGGCGATCCTATAGTTGAGCTTGCTTCCTGACGGTATATATCAGCTATCATCATGAAATATGTGGCGTTTACGCAGAGGAATAACATCTCCATTAAATTGTTAATTGGAATGGATGTGCGTTCGTTCAGTGTGGTATCCCCGGCCAGTCTTTCCCTTACAACCGTTAGATTCTCATCAGTGGGGATTTTTGTGAATAGACTCACTACGTCTAGGCTCACCATGTGGTATGGATGGGAGCGTAGTTGATTATCTCAACGAAGTTCTGGACGTATGATGAGGATTTGCCCACGATTGGGGTTATTATCCTCACTAGGAATCGGCTCAAAGGGTGGCATGATGAACATCGGACGCTGACAATGTCTTTGTGGGATACAGTCTTTATGGAACTTAGGTTGGCCGCATAGCTGTGATAGCCTATTATGGTGTTGAGTCAGCTCCCTATATTTTGCAGGGAGTATGTAATGTTTTATCCTACTGAGGGTCTGTGAGATTTTTTCTATTTTTTTTGTTCGGATTTTTTTGTTTTTTACAGTAGTTTCCAGATGCTATTAGGTCTGCTAATTTTTAGGAATAATCTTCTCTGTTCAGTATCACAGTAGCATTACGTTTGTCAACCGATCGGATAATGATATTATCGTCACTGCGTAGTGACTTGATGGCCGATATTTCTTCTTTTGAGAGGTTGGATTTTGGGGTTTTGGAACTTTCAAGTGCTAGTCTCAGTTTCTATCTTGGTTCATCTCCTTGTGTCTTAGGTAAGTTCAAAGCTGTCTCCTCTATTGGAGTTATTGTGTCCAAGTATGGAATTCGCTTGGTAGTTATGGCGAACTTGAGGCCTTTATTTAACACTAATTCCTGAGGGGATGTAAGTTATCGCTTACTTATGCTGACAATGGCTCTTATTAGTGAATGGTGGACTTAGTTCTTTTTGTCCTTACCTCTTAAGAGTGTTTCAGTGTTTTGCTTGAAACAGCCGTTGGAATAAAGGATTCGCTTTAAAATTGTAAAAATACCCTAGTGAAGGTCTGATTTCTTGCAATACAGGGCTGACCCCCTTTTTCTTAGTTGAACAAAAAAACATGGAGTTTTTACCTGACGATAGTCGGAGGGTTCATCGACCGAAACATTGTGCCAATCACACCCAAGATGAGAATAATTGTCCAAACAATCAAAGCAATACAAACATTATGAGTCCAATTTGAAAGAAAACTTACATTTTCGAGGAATACGCTAACACAAAAAAGATATATACCGATATGCATTTTGTCAGATATTTATGGTTTAATAAATGGGTAAATTAGCGACTCAAAATAATCATTGTAGACAGAATGAACTGTTTCAGGTCGACAGTCATCTAAAACTTTACATCCTAGATATTTTTGTATTGAAATTGCTTCGGGGAAGGCGTGAATCCACTTGATGTAAAGAGCTAAATAACTACTACTTCAAGGGTAAAAAGTAACCAATTATATGTGTTGATATATTCAAATGTAAGAACTGGCAATTCTTCCTCCTTTGTCAGAAACATCGCTCATGGCCTGAATAAGAGAAACGAGAATTACAGAACTGCTAAACGTAAACCAAAAAGCCATTTTTTACTCGAAATAATACATATTATACACACACAAACACATACACACACGTATATATATTATATGATTACAATATGTATTTACACATTAGCGAAAAATATACATCATCACCCGACAAAAATATTTTAGATCCGTCATTGCCTAGGTGAACAATAATTGCATCTTCCGAATAGAAAATTCCACATCTGAAACAAACCCAACTACAACAAATGTGAGACATGAACACAAAACCTAATCAACTTCAAGGCTGACTCTAGTGAATACCCTTCAATCCAATTGCATGTATATCAACTATATACAAACTTACTATGCCCATACAGTTGGCAGTAGTTGCTCTTTTCATGAGGGAGACTTCGCCTTTAGAACAAAAACGATACCGGAAAAGATCACATAGTTGCAAAGAGCAATTACTAATCAATAAAATGATAATTGAAAACTAGAAAACGTATAAATCTGATAATGTACGACACTTTTGGATAGGTAATTTAAAGCAATTTTACAAGGTATAACTAGTTAATAAAGCAACATACGAAAAGAAAAGTTGGAGAGCTACGAAACCTTTTGTGCTCATAAATTTAATATTCTACTCAGTCACCATCAATGTCAATGCACTTTTGTCAGCGATGAACTATGGCGTTGCGTGTGCATCTGAAACGTGCTTTGTGATACGAGGGTAATTCCAAGGGTAAAAGTTCCTATTTTTTTAAATAAAATAGTTGCAGAGCTACAGAGAGAAGGGTAGAACCATTGTAACTAGCGACCTTTTGCGCTCCAGAATTTGTTTTTCTACATAGTCACCAGTATTCTCAATGCACATTTGCTAGAAATAACATGACGCGTCTTTTCTTCCGACGTACATCCGATACAGGGGTTGCTTTCTACGAGTCTCACACTGTCACTATCTGCAACAGAGTGATGAAACTTTCAGGTTATAAATGGATAAGTTTAGACATCATAATAATTCAATTTGGCACTCCGTCTTATTCATTTGGGTGTAAAAAAATAGGAGATATTATTTTAGAACACTTCTTGTTTATTAATACAAAACAATCTTATACCCACCTTTAATTCGAAGCGATTTTTCAGTTTTCAAAAAACACTGAAATATTGACAATTAATTTATTAATCACGTACATTGACTAACTCCACGTTATTAATCAATAAGCAGAGCCCGGTAGAAATTTGGCACAGACCAGAACAGATTCAACAAAGAACCCCTTCGAAAACAAATTAAACTATGATTAATATAGTCGGCATTTATTAGAATAGGTAACATATAAAAATAAGTGAAACAGAAATGAATTAAGACCAAGTAAATCTTACCAAAGCAAGCGAAGTTAGTCTTATATCTATTCGAGTAAGTTTTTGTGTGTTAACTTATTTTGAAATTGTTTATTTTTGTTACGTAAAAATAAAATTAGTGTATAGCCTGTCGTTTAAGAACGAAATAACATATAGTCGTAAAAGATCCATACTTGAGCCTCGATAATTGCGGGAAAAGCCAAACCGTAAACAAAGTACTTGCTGATGATATTTTCACATAATTTGTGACGTGCACGAGGGATTGAGGTTCGTCTCTGGCTGTAGGGAGATCACAGTATGTGTTTCGTTATCACTAAGGCAGTACACGTCTTTTATTTTTAAGTAAAACACGCTTTAAAATAAATTTTGAAAATTATCCATATATAGTGAAGATTTGTTTCCTGTTGGCGCAGGCGGCCTAATCTATTTACCCTAAACTGACAATTATTAAAATCTTGAATAAAAAACGATGTATTTGTTGGATAATTTACTATTAGGTTTAGAAGATATCAGCTGAGGGTTTTCACCCGTTCCAGCAAAAAAAAACAAAAAAAAAAAACGAATAAAACAGCATTTACTCAATCGACTTTCTCACTCTTGTGTCACATTTCTAAGAGTAAGATTTATGTGGATGTGGCCTGAAACATTTTTATTATGGTTTTTAAAAATGAATTATCGAATATTAAATTGTTAAAGCTGATAAAAAATGATGTCTGTTAATTATGTTTGATGATTAGTTGATCTGCGTTCGAGTAAAATCTATATTAAGTACGTAAATACATGTAAATATTTAATGATATGTAAAATGCACTCATTTATTATAGAGAAGAATGCGTTTATGAGGTAGAAGGCTTACTAACACCACATTGTTTTTTTGTCGAGTGGTGGGGGTAAACCTTCTGAAAAGACATCCCATTAATCCGGTATAGATCTGGGGCAGCCAATCGAATTGCATAGAGTTCAATAGCGACAGCATAAGGGAGCGGTCAGTATTTACGCAGAGTGAGTGTCATGGGTAAATGTTTAAAGTATGGAATAAGAACGTAAACACTGGCGGTCCAGCCAGTATTATAAAGCTAATGTAGAAAACTTCATGGTCTCATCTGTAAGCCTATAAATAGAGATTTTAAACTTGGTGAAATCACGACCAATCCAAATTTTGGATATTAGGAAAATTAATTAGATCGAATGATAATTACTGTAAAAAATGCATTAGATACAGGCAGATAAGGTGGCTATTTGAAATTAATGTGTGACACCTGTGTTGATTTTCCTATAATGCCCTTTTTATAGGCGAGAATATTCGTCTTTACTGCTTAATATAGAGATTATACTGAAATTTGTAATATGAAACTTTTTTCAAAGACGACAATGCCCAGGATGACCTCATTTAAATTGCATCGTTCTTCACTAAGTAGTTTAGGATTAGATGTTCACAAGTTATTTGTAAGGTTACACATATCGGAACGCATTACCTCGATTCATCTTTAAAGGTCGCAATTTGCACATGCATGGAAGTCACCACATCTGGGCTGATGCACCACCACCGGTCTCTCCCTTTTATAACAGCCATAAAAGAGTCTAAAATCTAATACATCCGAATCTATTAGCCGAGCTCCAAGCTCTATCTCGATGTTGAATTATTTGCCTGTTATACAAGTACTTTAACGGAATGTGCTCTGATGAACTTATAACACTAGTACTCTCTCGTTGTTCATATATCTGACTAACCCAACTAGCCGCAAAATCCAACCCCTTCACCGCTGAGATCCTAAATTCAGGAAAGCCATCTAATATCTTCTTTTCTCAGATTGTTAGGCTTAAAATTTTTTTCATGTTTTCTTGCTTCTCTGGCTGTACTAATCTGCAGAAGTTTATACATACCGTAAACATACGTCTCGCTCCTTAATTCTCCATAGTCTCTATTTAGGCCAATTTAGGTCTATTTGTGTCAAAGATGTAATATGGCTTGTTTGGGGTAAAAAATGTAACCAAAGGAAAGCTAACGATTAAAAAAAGGAACTTCCAGTATACTAACAAAATACTGGATAAGGTAGTGGAGGTTAGGCTAGTAGCCCTAGACTTACCTTAGCCCGTATTTGGCGCGATTGTCTGCTCATCAAAATGAAATAATATGGTATTACTTAACGAATACTTAACGTAATAAAATCCTTCTTAGATAAGAGAAAAATCGAGGTTGTCCTTGATGGTCATATACCTGAATAACAAATAAATTCATGTGTGTCACAGGGGTCAATCCTCGGACCTTTAATATTCCTGATATCTATAAATGATCTCCTTGATAAAAGTGTCTCCGGAATAGGTATATTTGTTGATGAAACTGCTATCTATAATAAACTCGATGGGAAAACGAATAAATACACGACAAAAGAAATGACTAAATCTGTAGAGAAAGACCTCCACTTTGTCCGAAAGTGGATGATAATGTTCAATGCCGCCAAGATTCAACTTATTTCCTTTAATAATAACAAGAAACCTTCTCTACCACTGTTTACTATGGCTAATAATACACGCCCTGAAAATATTTTCCTCAAGCTCCTACGCTTAACATTAACAAACAACACCTGAGAGTATCCTATACAGTATCCTACAAGTACACTATACGCCCATGCATGGATTATTGTTTCACATCTGGATTGTTGCATCTGCCACTTGTCTCTTGCTCCTAGATAGGCTTAAAAAAATAGTCACCAACTAAATAGATCTCACACTGTCGGCCAAACTCGAACCTCTGTCCCATCGCCGTAATGTGGCAACCCTCTGCCTGCTTTACAAATACTTTAAAGTAAGTGTCCGGACGAACTCAAACCACTAGTACTCTCTCGATGCAAATACACCTGACAAACCAGACAAATAGTAGAACCCGATTCATACACTGTATGGATTCATATATGTCGTAAAGCCTTCTATTTAAATAGCTTCTTCCCTCAAACTGCTAGACTTTGGAATTACCTTGCAGGCCTCTCCTTCTCTGACTTCACTGACATGCAGGAGTCCAAGTGTAATATGGAAAAACCTGTTTATGCCCATCAAATAACCTTATATAAGCAAAACTTTTATCCAATCATGGATTTATAGTGAAAGATTAAAAGCTGTGAAAAAAGATGTTATTCTTACAGAATGAACGCTTCATAATTATCATCATATTGTATGAATCCAAGGATTCTATTATTAGCGTTGGTTTCCCCGATATTTCTCTAGTCAGAATTATTTCTTGAAGACATCTGGTACTTACACGCGGGATTGTTGATAACATCCTAATTGAAAGTGGTATTTTATGAAACTAACTGGATTCGAATATGGAATATCGAAGTTCTCAGTCCGTATCGTTAACCACTGAATTGTTGTTGTCAGCTAAAATTAACGCTAAGCAGCTGTGTTAACATTTTTTCAAAGTGAAAAAGTTGGGAGTAATGGAAATCAGTGTGAAAATTCATAGACGGTAAAACTACTACTACTACTACTACTACTACTACTACTACTACTACTACTAATAATAATAATAATAATGTGGCGGCTCTTTAGAAATTAATTTTTATTCATTCTTTTTGATCATTGTTAATCTATCATTGATTTGAAAAAATAATTTACATTAATGTATATCGATTTCGGTTCAATTTTAATATTTTAAGTGAATAAATGCTGCCGCGTCAGCAATAACAATAGTGAAATAAGTAGAGACTTTTACGTACAAAGAAAAATAGTTTGCAAAAATCAATACCAAATCAACAAAGCTTTAGTAAGAAAAAAAATGAAAAAATACAACCAGATAATATCTTGTATGTGTGCATTAATGTTTACACGAACAAGATGATCATCTATATATATATATATATATATATATATATATATATATATATATATATATATATATATATATCTCAAGTTAATATTTTCCAGAGATGAAACAACCTATGAAGTTTTTACAAAAGTAATCAAAGAGTGCTCAATTCTGAAGTAGGGTAAGATATACTTTTTAATTATATTTTACATATGCATTTATCTATCGCAACACATTCATGAGAATGTTTCGATCAGCCAGTTACAAGTAACTAGAGGCATCTTATGGCGAACATCTGGGTTACAAATATAGGTCAACAATAAAATCGATCCGCATGCAATTTTAGATTAAGTCAGCGAGCTAACACGTAAAAAAATTATTATCTAGTGGTGATAAAAATGAATTATATATGTATATGTACATATGTGTGTATATACATATATATGCATATATATACATATATATATACATATATATATATATACATACGTGTATATATATGTGTATATATTTGTATATATATATGTATATATAAATAAAAATTCGTATTTAAAAAGCTTTCCTTTGCAAAAGCGTCTTGAAATCTCTCCATTTCTTCATTCTATGCATGATTTATCTTTCGTTTTATAATAATATATTGAACCAACTCTTTTTCTCCTACCCATTTGTGTATTATTTCACGAAATTCTGGATGACATCGGAATATCTTCAAGTAACGCGTTTCCTTTGGAATTTTACATCTGGATACCGAACTTTAACCAACTTTTCTTTGGATTTTACTATTATGGGATATTCTACTTTCCACCCGACCATCCATTCACGTGATATCATTTTCAACGGCGGGGATTTTTTGACGATGATTGACTGTGGACTGTCTAGGTTTACGTTGTGGCGGCCACTTCGCCGACAGGACGCGGCCGCCGTTGTCCGGGAACTGGAAAGTGTCTTCCTTGAGCGTGGCCCTCCTTCCGAAATACTGACCGATAACGGCACCGCTTTTGCTAGCGGGCAGTTAAAGCAGTTCACAGACGGCTGAGGCGTACGACTACGATTTCGGTGCGCCCATGTGCCTAGCGGGAACAGGATCGTGGAACGGAACCACCGGGTCATCAAGACCATTGCAGCTAGGAAGGGGTGTACGGTGCCTGAAGCGCTATACTGGTACAACGTCACCCCTAAGGACGATGTCTCGCCCTCTACCGCGCCGGCTGAGGCGCTGTACTGGTACCATGTCAGTGTGAAAGGGTTAATAGCCAGCCCTCTACCTGAGCCAGAGGCGACACGAGATAGTATCAAAGTATCATCGTCTGGGTTAAGAACCCCCGTGGCAGATGCACCACACGCTATGGAACTGGGCGTGTTACCGAGGTGATCAGCCCGCAAGCCGTGCGGATTGATGGGGTGCCCCGACACGTCAGGGACCTGCGAGCGGCACACAGGCGCAGCCGCCGCTCGGTGACAAAAGTGAAACGAGTTCCACGACCAGTGAACCATCATTCTCGTATACGCCGGCTTCATCGGACGACGACAGCACTGAAATTGGCAGCCTCCGGTTCACTGATCCCCAGACCGCGGACGGGAGCTCAACTGAAGACGAGGCTCCCAGTCTGCCCCTCCGTAGAAGCACCCGAAGAAGGAGGTCGCCGCCTCCCTGCCTCCTCTGTGATAATGATATCAGGGGAGGGGGAGTGTGGCAAAAGCTGTAAAATGAGGGCTTACCGTTCAAACGACCTAGGTGTGCGTGTGTGCTTTGTCATCGCTGCGAAGCTAGGATAAGAAAAGACTTCCAAGATGGCGCCGACGGTGTTTTGTAATGGTATGACCTCGGAAACTCTCGCAAAATCTCGTGCATATATGCAAATCAGTTAGTCTTCGACAACTATAAATTCAGGTCGTTTTGGAAGGCAAGGAGGGAGAAAAGAACGGCCGGTTGGTAATTGTGTACGCTGGTTCTTGTTGGTGGCGTGTCACCGTGTCTGTGTGTGTACTGATCGAACCGCTTTCCTGTCCCTTGGACTTTGAATTTGTTTAGATTGGACTTCAACTTCACCCATTTCTTCTACTTCAATATTTTTAAACTTTTATCAAGTAAGCTTTATGGCTTACTTGTAGTTTCATTAAATACTTTGCATGCAAAATCCTATTCCGCATTTTGCTAATTCCTACACTCTGATGAGAAGGGAAGTATTTCTTTCAAAACTCCGCGAATTAACGATAATTAACTTACTTTGTGTTTTCTTTTAAAAAATTAAATGTTTTAACTCTTCTTAAAGTGTTTTTAACATGAGTTATTAATTCTTTGTTCTTGTGTGTATATATATATATATATTTTATATATTTATATATAATATATATGTGTATTTATATATATATGTATATATATATGTATATATATATGTGTATATATATATGTGTATATATATATATATGTATATATATACGTGCTTAAAGTGTTTTCCTTTTCTAGAAAGATCTCAAAATACTGTATAATATGTATAGTTTTTTACTTTTTACTTCTAGGACTTTCGAGGAATTTTATGAACTTTTTATATGGGTCTTTGATGAGTTATTTGGTCAATCTATGCCATTCAAAGAAACACGACTAAGACGTACCATGAACAATAAAAAAATTGAGTGTTATCTAAATATAGTTTTGTTTTAGAATGTTTACTAACGATCTATATGCTCTTAAAGTCCTTTTTATGCGTTTAATGAAATGTGATTAATTTTAAATATTTTTATTGAATATATACATTGAAAGTATATATACTTTTCTATCGAAACGTTTATATATAAACTAGCCGGGTTACCCGGCGTGCACGGTTGTTTGGAGGTGTGTGTGTAGGGGGGTAAAGAAAAGAATAAGCGAAGTAATAACCCTGTTTAAATATAAAAATAAAAAACGATGTTAAACTTCTTTTAAAAAAATCGGCAAAACCAAAAACAAAAGAAAAACTGCGAACAAACGTAAAACGTCTTTATAAAAGAAATCGGAAAGAAATGAAGCATAACTCAGGGAAAAAATGATAGACGTGTTCGGAAAAACAAAAACAAAAAAAAAACAGCGAAAAGCGATAAAAATGGTCTAAATAACCCTTCGATTCGGTTAACTCTATGGTGCATTCACACAATCCACTCCAGGTTTTTAATCAACTACAAAACGAAATAAAGCGAAAAAATGGCATAAATAACCCTTCGATTTAGTTAACTCCACGGTGCGTTTCACCCAGTAGAATTAAAATTCCATTCCAGTTTTTTAAGCTACTACGAATTAAAGAAAACCCAAACCGGTGTTCCTTCGTAACTGTATGTTGTAGATAATCCCGCAACGGTGTTAAGTGGTGGCGGACGAAGGAGGAATTTATTAGAGAGAAAAGATTTTACCACTTCGATTGATCTTAACCGATTTTGGCAGTGAACCCTCAGCAGATAGAAATAGGAATCTACGATTATCGAGGAAGTGGACAGATAATAGGCCTATAACACACCTCAGATATTGTGCTGCAGTTTGTGCGTATTACATTTGCATGAAATGTCTTGATTTTTAATCCTATTAAATTCAAAATTAGAGGGGAAAATGAGTTATTATTATTAATAAAATGTAATCCAAATGATTTTCATGGATTAAAACATAAACCTTTCTTCTGTAGCTTAATTGCAATTAATATACATTCATTATTATTAAAATGCACGCAGATATTGAAATCAATGAAAAATAATGTTTTAATGAAAAAGAGAATAAAGTAAGTTGAATCTAAATAAAAAAGTAGAAACATTTTAAGTGAAAAATCTATGCTGTCAAAAATCAATAATACTCCGAACGCGTAACGAAGTAAGAAAACAAAGACAATGCATAAAGCACTGCAGCTGATGGACAATACTGAAAAAAAAAAAGATTGGAGTAAACTCGTAAGTATATAAGATTGTATAGATTGCAACTAAATTGCTAGAGAGATGCAGGAACGGTAATTACCGCTACCAAAATGGTAACATGCTGAACAATGCGAAAAGCGGCAGAACTAGACACAATACACACACACACACACACACACACACACACACACACACACACACACACACATATATATATATACAGATTATGAAAAAACTATTAGAATGGATTATACAGTATTTAAAAGACGCTAGGAAGCAGACTTGGGGTAAGTTAATCTTGATACTACGACATTCAGGATACATTCGAGAGTCAATATCTTATTTGTTACAACGTACCGTTGTACAATAAACGTGTTATAGCTTATTTTGTGTCGAGTCTCATTATTTTATACTGATTATATTCCCCCAAAGATCGTAGTCGAAGGATTCGAGAAAAAATTCACATTAAATCTATCAGATTTTCGACGACAGATTCGAGAAAAAAATTCAAATCTAATCTATATCAAATGGACGATAACGGATTCGAGTACAAAATCACATATATTTTTCAGCAAATTGGTAGAAGACTACGAACTTGCACCTAATCCATATGAGATTGACAACAAAAAATTTAATTGCGATCTTGCGAATAATCTATACAACAGATTTGACGACAGTGAACGATCTTTCAGCACGTATCAATTTGCCAAACTTGGACAAACGAGGAGTTTTGTTACAGTATTAGGCAGACCCTTAAGAAATTCAAGAGAATAATTTTGAAATATATCACCGTTATGTAGTGGGCGATAGGACGTCCGAAAAATTGGATTCACTCAAAAAAAGATTTCAACATACACGAAAATATAATTAGGATTTGAATTGTTAAAGGAATATTCAAACAATCGAAAAGTTTAATATGTTAAGGCAAGAAATAGATTCTATTTTCCTCCCGAAGGTACAAAGAAAATCTACATTGTCTTACTAAAAGTATTTAATTATTGGGCAACTGTTTCGTTGTATTTTGTGTTACATGTACATGTTTTCGTTTTATGCCGAATAGAGAACAATTATCGGACTTGACAAAAATGATACGCGGCGTGATACAACAATTACAACAAGAAATGTACCAGAAACAACAGACATATGTACAAAAAAAAATTGTAAAAAAAAACAGGACATTTTGCAAAAAATATTATTAAAGCAGGGTAAACGAGAGCAATGTTCAAACGCTTTTTCTGCAGAGGACATCCTGAACTCACCGTCAGAATTAAAATATAAACCTGAGGAAAGAATTATTTTTCCTGCATACTTCAAATAGTACGAGACAAATTTTGCAAAATGGTGTCAATTATGGTTTGATGAAGAAAATATCATTGGTAAATCTTGGCAGGAAACCTCGGTAAGAAAAAATTCGATAGATTGCACACACGCTAATGGATTCAAATGTGAAGGCCACATGACTTTCAACCATTATCGAACGGAATGCATAATTTGACCCACAAATATGTGAGCAGATATCGGTCAAAGGTTGAAACAATAGACAAAGGAAATAGTAAACATTTCAATAGGAAAGAATGTTTTATGAATAAAATCATCACAGAGAAAATGCCAGTCAGAGAGTCGATCAGCGCGAGAGAAAAAGCTACATCACGCATTACCATTTTTCACCACCCGACAAGCATCTTACCACACAAACCCCCGCCCCTTCTTGTAGTCAAAACAGAGAATAACTACCTATCGTAGAAAAACTGGTTGTCGAAGCGAAATAAAAATGATATGTAATTTTGCAGATCAATTGTGCTGTGACTTTTGCTTAACTGTCACTGGATATATTTTTGTGCCAGCGAAAAGTACATGTAAATATTATATAGACTAGACGAAGGCATTTTGAAAAACAAGCCAAAGCGATTACGTAGCATTACTACAAAAGCTAAGCTCATGAAAGCTCGAAATATACGAATTACATTATTCCGAATAAATCGGCGAGATGCCGTCTGGAAAAACTGTAGAATATCCATTCAAAATGTTTTTTTTTCTTTTTCAGATGAAATATAAATGTTTGAACATAATTAAAGAAGACAAAGAAAGACACGGGAAAAGTAAATGCTCAATGTGAACGCTTTAAACTTAGAGACCTGAAAGAAAGAAATGATTAAGTGTTAAATATTTGTACAGGGGTTTAAATAAAAAAAGGATATAGTGATTCGGTCGAAGATATTGACAATGTAAGAATCAGATACGGAAATGTCATTACAGAAAATATTGAAGGAATGACAGAAATTAAGTAATATCAGACGGGATTGCATTTCTACTGAAGAAAAAAAAATGTTGATCGAATTAATTAGTCCTCGCGCGAAAGAGCAGGACACAAAATGTTTTAAATAATAATAATAGAATAACAATAACAAAGACTTTCGCTGGCGAGAACTACTACTGACCGTAAGCAGTTATACAGTCCTTTTGAAATTTTGATCTCTATTTTTCTCGTTATGTACTGAATATTTGTAAATGAAACCTAGATAAAATATGTTCTTTATTAATTTTTAAAGATTATCTATTCTGAAAAAAGTTAAAAAAATTTAATCTAAAAAAATTATTTTAAAGTTTTTGTTAAAAAAGTAAGATTTTCTCATTATTCAGACCTGTATTACAAAGAGGGGGTTGCAAAAAATGAGTTGTGGTGTGAGAAGAAATACAAACTGAAACAGAGAGAATACTCAGACCTGTAATATTACAAAGAGGCGGTTGCAAAAATGAGTTATGGTATGAGGAGAAATACAAACTGAAATAGAGAGAAAAAGAGTTTTAAAATATAATCTTAAAAAGATAAGATACATGTTAGAAAGCATTTCATCCAAGGCATGAAAATTGTTAAACAAAATGTTTTTACTATAGACTATATATGCATAAAAATTTAATTTAAATTGAATCAAAAATTACCTTGGATTTATTTTATGTAATGTACATTTTGTTGCAATTTAAAAACATTATCTTTCATCTAGCAATTAATGATATAAATATAAAATTTTCAATTTTTTTTTAAAAGTGCTACAGAATATACATTACATAAAATAAATCGAAGGTAATTTTTTGATTCAATTTAAATTACATTTTTATACCTTACTTTGTAAAATTTATAAAAGTGCACATTGAAGATAAATAAATTTCAAATTGAATCTTGTACCTTTATTTTTAAAGCCTATAGTAAAAACATTTTGTTTTACAATTTTCATGCCTTGGATGAAATGCTTTTCTAACTTGTAAGTCCAGTATGACTATAAAAAAGGAAAGTAAAAAGAACCTTATGAAAGAATAGAAAAAGAACATTATAAAAATCATTTCAAAGCATGTGGAAGTTCGAATCATATTTTAGGAACAAGATTTGTTTCAAATGTTCTCAAACGCGACATAAAGCTTCAATAGGAATTTTCAGAAGCCTAAAATGATAAATGTAGTTTTATCGAAAGTTACAAAAATCACGGGAAAATATGCTGACATGAAATTTAATGATCTAAATATTACTTGTTTGCTGGATACAGGGAGTGGCATTTCTATAAATGACGAGACTATTTCAAAAAAGATAGACAACCTGAATTACGAAATACAGAAAATTGCGGAAAGAAAAAAAAAACACGTTTATTATAAATGACGAAAAATTAAATGCTTCGCCAGTATTCATTTATGTATTTATGATATTTACAAAAATTACGTCATGAAATTAATTCTTAACATATGCATTGCTATTATTATTTTTATTGGCTCACATGGAACTTTCGCACAAGTCAACAAACGATCTGATTGGAGACCTGTGGTGTTCTTTGGAAGCTGAGTGACAACAAGTCTCCCCAGACGTCCAACTCTCTCCTCCTCCTCCTCCTTCGATAGCATTTGCAAATACATTTGCATCATCGCAATAGCCTCTTACCATTGATTTCTCGCTGGCAGTGACCATTAGTTTATACTGGAATTTGAGTGGCACTAAGCCTCCCCAAGATCCCAGTTCTCTTCACGCTTGTCCAGCAGAGGTCTGGCCAGTGCTCTCTCTTCGGTCTTTCCATCCTCCTTGACCCTTCTCTTTGGTATCACTTTTCTATTGGGGAAACGGTGGTGAAACAATGGAGGGGATGCAGGATGGGGGTGTAGAACTTGTAGATCTGCAGCTTCGGTGTTCTTCATTCCCTATAACGCTTCTTCGTTATATTTTCTTCTTGTGTTATTATCCGCATTCAAGAGTATTCCTTGATACTTCAGCCGTTTTCACTATGGTTAGGCGTTGTATTTTTGCAGATATCTCTCTGATTCCAATTTCTGTCATTCTTTTTTCCAAGTTTTTCGGAATTATTCCTAGTGCTCTTACTATTATAGGTAATTTATTATTATTATTATTATTATTATTATTATTATTATTATTATTATTTATTTATTTTTTATTGGTTCACAATGAGCTTTCTCATCAAAGATCTCTCCTTGAAAACGAACTGTGGTGTTCCGTGGAAGCTGAGTGACAAGTCTCCTCAGATTTCCAGTACTCTCCACCTCTGTCGATGACATTTACAATTAAATTTGCGTTATCGCAACAGCTGCTTATCATTGATTTCTCGCTGGCAGCGGTCATTAGACTCCACGGGAATTTGAGTGGCAATAAGCCTTTCCAAAGTTCAAATTCTCTTCGCCCTTGTCAGCACTCCCTCCTCGGTTTTCCATTCTCCTTGATCCTTCTCAACTACTTGGCATCACTCTAAGTAATAGGGCAATGGGAGGGGTGATGGAGCAATGAGAATGGTGGGTGAGGGGATAGAGAACTTATAGATGTACAGCTTCAATGTTCTTGGTTCCATGTAACGCTTCTTCATGATTTACCTCTGCAGTGTATTAATCTCCGCTTTTAAGGGGTTTCCTTAATATTTGAGCTGTTTTCATTATCGTTATTCGTTTTATCTTTGCAACCATTTATCTGATTCCAAATTTCCCCATTCCTTTTCCAAAGTTTCTCGGAATAATGCCTAGTGCTCCTACTGTTATAGGTATTATTTTTATTTTCTTCATCATCCCTTTCAGCTCTTTCGCTAGCTCTGTGCATTTGATCAGTTTCTCCTTTTCTTTGATATTTATCCTGTGGTCAGCTGGAACAGCAAAGTCTACGATTTGACAGAAATTTTTTTCTTGTTAATTATGACAACATCCGCTCTTCTTGCTTGGATGGGTTTATCCGTTTGTATAGGATTTTGTGCTATCATTATTATTATTATTATTATTATTATTATTATTATTATTATTATTATTATTATTATTATTATTGCTGTTGTTGTTGTTATTGTTGTTTTTGTTGTTGTTGTTTTTAATGATTTAAAACACATATTTTTTTCAGATGGCAAAGGATGTCGGACTAGTTATGTACTTTCTCATATATATATTTCAGAAGCTTTTGTATTTCTATAGGTTACTTAATGATAGAACTATCGCGAGTGGAAAAGCAAAACGCAAACAATTTTTATGACCTCAAGAAGACAAAAACATTACGTTTCTTTTTTTTTTTTGAGAGATATTTTCAAGACATTGAAAATATGACGCCGGATTTCTTAATATCAAACAAGTCAGGGAGCGTTATAAAATCTAATAAAAATAAGGAGGACAACGTTTCAAACATTAAAGTTTAATTAAGACAAAATAAAATCTTATAAACCAGTATAAAAAGCAGAAATAATAAAAAAAGATCTTATGAAAATAGATTTGCGTTCGTTCTCATCTTATTCATCGGAAAGACATTTTGTGACGAGATGATTATATATTTACAAATAGATACACATTGTTCTTTATTATATATTATTTATTATGTCGTGAATGATACTTTCATATTGAGAAACGACCTGTTTACGTCTATAACTAGTGCTTAATTATGTCAAGTACATTGATGAGATACCTTTTGTGTGACGAGACAGGGTTATATTTACAAATGGATACACATTGCTCTTCATTATAGAGTAAAGGATACTTTCAGGTTGAGCACCGGCATTTTTATGCATATAAGTATGATGTATTCTTGATGCCCGTCAATTGATGAAGGCAACGAAAAAGGCTTACAGAATATGGTCGGTCTAACAATTTCAGAACAGCTACAAATTGTTATACTCTGACAAGCAACTCTTTCAGTCTTCCTCGGTTGATTGGATAAGGGTTTCAATTCCAGTTGATAGCAGTCATAGCCTCAACGAATGTTTCACATGAAAAAATACACCGGTACGATCCAATGAATGAAATCTTAAATCATTAGTTAATTAGATTGCGCAACATTTCTACAGAAAAAACAAACAGCAACACCTTCGCATGAACATATACACCAAGACCGGGACTCACGAGAGTTTTAATTATACTAATTAATGTATTGCGTTAAATCTCTACCAAAAATATGATTGGATTAAAATAAATGGGTAAAATCTTAAATAAATTTAGATTTGATGTTTATTGCGTATAATAGATTTCAATCATTCAAAAATGTTGTTTAACTATAATTATTCTTCCTTCTGAACTAATGTTAGAGTTTTGGCAAATTAATTATCGAACCTTTGAAATATATTTTTTAATTATTTTTTCAAATTGCTCAAATAAAAATAATTAAAACTTTATTTGTTCAAACGTCAGTTGACTCCTTCGCGTGTTTTCGATGGCACTGATATATAATGTCAATTTAAAGGGTATCTGGATCTCATTAATTAGGAAAACAAAAGCGAGATAAAGACACAGACACACACACACACACACACACACACATATATATATAGTTAAAAAACAATTATCCATTGACACGTGTTTCGTGATCTACGCCTCATCAGCCTGGTTAAATCTAGCAAGATTCGAAATCATGATAAGAAGCTTAAACCTCTACCACTGGGCTATGTCATACGACTGCTGGTTGTATCGTGTTTTATGTAGATGTTGTTTATTTGTTTTTTTTTATCGATAATTTTTTAATTAATTCAATTATTATTTATACGAAAGTGTATTTTTATCTAAATGCGAGTCTAGAATTTTGATCCCTTTGATCAATTTGGTGCCCCCACATGGGAGCGACATATGTATTGTTTTTAAAATATAATTATCCACTGACACGTGTTTCGTCGTCTCTGACTTATCAGCTTGGCTGAATCTAGCGAGATACGAAGTTATTTGTTTTTACATAAGCAGTAATATGTTTCTACACAGTCATGAGCATATTTCGGTCAGCTAGTTAAAGTAACTAAAGAACTCTTCAGGCGATACAGCTTATACGTAAGCAAAGTTTGCAATGAAAATATCAGGTCTTCTATGTCGCAGGGAGTCAATATCAGGAGGTTCCGTCAAATGTTATCAAAAATAGGAACAAAGAATAAGATTTTTTTTTTTTTTTTTTTTTTACATAGTGATCACCACTTATCAAGGCCCGGAAGCCACTCAGGGATAAGGGTTATTGCAAGTACATTACGTTAGTGTGGAGATTTGATGAAGTGTTTACTTAAGGGGGCGGTTCATTATGAATTTGTTAACGTTGGACTTGAAGACATCCAAGTTGTAGTCCGGTGGGAAGCAGGCAGACGGAACAGAGTTCCACAGGCGTGCAGTTCTAAGAAAGAAGCTTTGTTCATGGAATCTGCGTTTTTATTTAGGCACAGATATAGAGTGGGGGATATTTTTTGCAGTGGATTCAACTAGACGGGTGTTTTTCGTGAAAGATGTGCGAGGGGGGGGAACAGGGATTGGAGTTCAGACGAGCACCTGCCATGAAAATAAGGATAAAACAAGGATAGGCTCGCAACGTCTTCTTCTCTATCCCGGCTTTTAAACCTCAATCCTTTCCTCTTTATTCCTGTATCTCAACACAGACCTAATCTACACTCCTATTTAGTCTGCTTTATATACAACATCAAAGGCTGTAAATGACAAAGTTCTCTCTGATTCTCTCTCCTCTGATCTCGAGCGCGTGGTTCAGTGGGGGAAGATGTGGCTGGTTACCTTTAATGCATCCAAAACCAAACTCCTATCCTTACATCATCAACGCTCAGATCCCCAACTGGCATCAATTGTGATGGATGGCTCTCGTCTGGGTGAGGTCCCGTGTTTTGACAAGCTTCTGGGTTTGATCTTTACTCCTCATCTGAAATGGAACACGTACATCAAGTCTGTTGCCAAGGTCGCTGGAAAGATGGTGGGATCCTTCTACCGCTCCAGAAGATGTCTCACTACTGATGCAATTCTCTATCTATATAAAAGCCAAGTACGTCCAAGGATGGAATACTGTCGCCATATCTGGGCAGGAGCTGCTAAAAACAGCCTATCCTGCCTTGAGAGAGTACAAAATAGACTTCGTGGCTTAGTGGAGGATGCCCTTTTCTCTACCCTGCAATCTCTCTCCCACAGGAGAGACGTTTCGAGCCTGTCCTTGTTTTATCGTTATTTCCAGTGCAGATGCTCGTCTGAACTCCAATCTCTGGTCTCCCCACGCCAATCTTTCACGAAAAACACCCGTCTAGCTGAATCCACTGTGAAAAATTTCCCCCACTCTATATCTGTGCCTAAATCAAAACGTAGATTCCATGAACAAAGCTTCTTTCTTAGAACTGCACGCCTGTGGAACTCTGTTCCGTCTGCCTGCTTCCGTCCGGACTACAACTTGGATGTCTTCAAGTCCAATGTTAACAAATTCCTAATGAACCGCTCCCTTAAGTAAACACTTCATCAAATCTCCACACTAACGCAATGTACTTGCAATAACCCTTATCCCTGAGTGGCTTCCGGGCCTTGATTAGTGGTGATCACTGTGTAAAAAAAAAGTATATAACTTACGTTGCCCTCTTACTCATCTCTGCTCCACAACTGTCATTCCTACATACATTTGTAAAGTGATAGGGAAGGAAATAGAAAAGATGCAAGGAAGAAAAGAATAAAAGAGGCCAAGAAAAAAGGACAGGGAGAGAAGAGGAAAGAAAGGGAAAAGGGGAAGCCTATGAATAATTTATTGGTCGTAATTAAAAAAAATATCTTTCTTCTTCCTACTCACCCCCATACCCCACTCCCTCACCTTGACTCTAATCTTCACATGCTTTCTTTTTTACTTATGTACTACGCGAAGCTTTAAAAGTTGCATAGCAATAATAAGAAAAATCATAAAATGTTTATAATTAATAAAACCTCCATGGTTAGATACAATTATTTGTATAATTACGATAATAATCATTAAAAATAGAAGATAGCGGGGAATAAATAAGGTAGTGGATGCGATATTGATGATAATTGATTATTATATTTTTTTAAATAATAAATCTATTGATTATTACTCTATAAATAGCCATAACAACAAGCATATTTAGTAATGGTGATAATAATACCTTGCCCTACTTCGTTATTGAGCATTCTTGTAATAAACTCGTAAACCTCAATTGGTTTCTTTACCTCTGAAAAATAATATCATCCAATTACATATATGTATGTATATATATATATATATATATGTATATATATATATATATATACATGCATACATACATATATATATGGATACATATATATATATATATATATATTGTTTTTAAAATATGACTATCAACTTACGCGGGTTGCGTCGTCTACGACTCATCGGAGTGGCTGAATATATATATATATATATATATATATATATTTAAAAGAGTGTAGCCATCAACAATTGTGGTTTTTTTAAAGGTTTTCATCATATTTTTATTTTAAAATATTTTTATAACGCGTTTCGAGCTTAGGGTGTGCTCTCTTCAGATATTTTCGTAAAAAGTTTTTCTTTAAAATGGGAGTTTGTAGATATGCCTCCGCTGATATTAAATATGTTTTTCATAGTGGTGCGATGCGTGTGTTCAGTGTTTAGACATCCTGTCTCCAACTGTAAGTTGTTCACTGTGACCGGTCAAAGTTAGTTTCAAAGAGTGTTTTTTAGTCCATATGGTGAAGGTTTTTATGGCTTCTTTAGGGTTCTTTTTAAAGACTTTCTTTCCCCATGTATAGCATACACTCACACACAATCACATACGCATACATATATATTCATGTACATGTACACATGCATACGCACACGTACGCAGGCACACACACATACACACACGTACATACATAAAAATATATGTAGGAGCATTCATATATACACATATACATACCCACCTACACACCCACACACTCACACACGCACTCGCATACATCCACCGCTAACAATTATTTTTATTTTTTTATTTTTTATTTTATATATATATATATATATATATATATATATATACACTTTTTTTTCCAACCAAAACAAGCATGTATATATGCGCTTAATCATTCAGACATACGTACACGCATCCACACACACACACAAGTAAGATGGAGAATAGGTAGAAGATATATATACACACACATACACGCACATACACACACACATGTACACACATATATGTATGTGCACATACACTCACAAACATCCACATACTATGTAGGCACATACACACACACACATGCACACACACAGACATATGCAGGGGCTCACACATACGCGTATATCCATATTCACACGAACACATTTACCCACTCATACATGTGCATACATATGTATATATATATATATACATACACACACATACATACGGATGTGTATACACTCATCCACCCATATATATATATATATATATATATATATATATGGGCACATGCACTCACAATCACACACACACACATACATATTCATACATCCCACCTAATGTATATATTGGTTGAAGTTTCCTTTCCAATCCATGCACATATGCATACATGGATTCGGTCACCCAAACATAAGTGCACGTATACATACAAACAAGATGTAGCATAGATAACAGATGATATATAATTATACACACACGCATACACAATCATATGTGTACACCCACGCACACACACATATACACAAGCACACACGCGCGCACATACACATACATACGTTTAATTTCTAGTTGTTTGTTTAGTTAAGAGAAATGGTACTGTACTGGGTATGGGCGCGCGCACCCGCGAAAGTGTGCGTGTGCCTTATTGTGCTTTTTTGTTGTTTCGTGTGTGAGGGTGCACACCTACCCAAGTATGCATGCGTGTAAGTGTATTTTGTGTTTTGCCTATTTATGTGTATAATTATGGAGAGATGTTTAAGGCGGGGTTAAACTTTGTTATGAAATTTTTTTCTTGAGTTAGCAAGTAGAAGTAGTTGTCAGTTTGGAAGATGGGCATTATCTCGAATCTGCCTCCACTGCATGCGTGTATATGTTGTGATACATGTAGGTGTCTATTTTCCGCGATTTTGATGTTGGATCGGTGTAGGGCTACTCTATTACTAAGGTTTTTTGTAGCGCCTATGTAGGATTTATCGCATGCTGGACATTTTATTACATAGATCACGTTTTTTGAGGTGCAATCTAGTTTTTTTTTAATTTTGAATGTTTGTATGGGGTTCGTAAATGTGTATGTGTTTCCCTCTAATATTATGTTGCAGACTCCACATCGTTGTTTGTTGCATTTTGTGACTCCTTTTGTTGCGTCTTGATTGAGTTTGGATGAGGTAAGAATGCGTTTTAGGTTTTTTTGTTGGCGTTTGCTTTTTATTATTTTTGTTGTTTTAAGGAAATTGTTTAGTTTGTTGTTTTGGTTAAGTAGGACGAGGTTTTTCGTTATCTCTGTGAAAAGTTCTGGGTTGTTTGTGTTGTGTGTGGAGACGTATGTTAGGATTTGTTCTTTGTTTCGTTCTTTAGGGGTTCTCAAATCTTCTACTGGTATATTTGTCGCAAGTTGGATCCCTTTGTCTATAAGTTGTGATGGGTATTTTCTTTTTCTTAAATTTATTCGTAGTTCCTTGAGTCGGATTTTTCGAAGGTTATTGTCCGTGATTATGGTGCAGATTCTACGTGCTAGGGTGTAGGGAATTGATTTTATGCAGCTTTTAGGGTGGTGACTTTTAAAGTGTAGGTATTGTTGGGTGTCTGTAGGTTTGCGGTAAATGTCTGTGATAATGTTATTGTCTTTAATCTTTATCAGTATGTCTAGGAAAGGTAATTCTGTAGAGCTTTGTTCTATGGTGAATTTAATTTTTGGGTGTAGGTTCTGGAGTATGGTGTGTAAGTCTGTGATGTCCCCCCATGTGGGTTTCCATAGGATGAAGCAGTCATCTAAGTACCTTTTCCATGATTCTACAAACAGTATTTTAGTGCTGTGGCCAAATTTTTGTTCTATTTTTTTATATAAGGTTTCTTCTAGGTAGGCTAATGTAAGGGTTGCGTAAGTCGGTGCCATTTTCGTTCCCATTGCTGTACCTAGTGTTTGGATGTAGTTGGTATTGTTGAATTCGAAGGAATTATTATTTAGAATTATGTCTATACTAATACTATACTAATGAATTGCTTCGTGAATCTGGGATGTAGTGTTTGTGCGTGACTGTTGATCCAAAATAGTATTGCTTCTTTTCCTAATTCATGGGGTATATTACTATATAAACTACTAACGTCAAATGTAACTAATAGTGTCCCGTTTTCTACTGTATGTGGTAAGGTAGTGAGAAAATGGATGTCGTCCCTTATGTAGCTCTTAACTTGATCTGTGAAAGGTTGTAATAAGATGTCTATTAAGTTGCTAAGTCTGCTTGTCGGACAGGCTGGTCCTGCTACAATGGGTCTAAATGTAAGGTCGCTAGGGTTTGGAGCGCTAATATATTCTGAGTTTTGTGTATCGATGGCAAGTTTTATTGTGCCAGATTTGTGTATTTTAGGTAGTCCGTAGAAGTTGTTGGTCTTTGTAATGAAATTTGTGAGGAAGTCCTTTTCTTTCTTTTTTAATATTTTGTTGTGTGTTGTACAAAGTTTTGTGATTTTTGAGATGGTGGTGTTATCTATGTTGGTACTAATGGGTTTATAGTAGTGTTTGTCATCCAGTAATTCTGTAATTTTTGTTTCATAATACGTTCTGTTCATGATTACTACGGCACTGCCTTTGTCTGCTTCTTTTATTATTATGTCATTATTATTACGGATCTTTTCGAGTGCTTGTTTTTGCTTATGTGTGAGGTTGCTTGTGGTTTTGTGTTTTTTTTGGAGGTTAAGATTCCAGAGATTTTCGAAGTAGCTGTTTAGTTCTTTTGTGTTGTTCTGTTTATTAGGGAAATATGTTGATTTGTTTTTTACTAAAGAATCATCTTTGTCCCCTTTGTTATCTAGTGTTTCTATTAGTCTAAATTTCCGTTCGAATTCTTTAAGGTCCTTTTTTAGTTCTGCTATATTGCTTTTTGGGGAGTTGGGCAGAATTTGAGGCCCAGCTTCAGTATTTCCATTTCGTTCTTTGATAAGGAGTATGTGGATAAATTGATGATTTGGGGTCTAATTTTTTCTAACCTGGAATTGTTGTTCCCTAGGGGCTTCCTAAAAAATGCTGGGAGTTGTTTGTTTCCTTGTTTCGAGGAGTGGTGTGTTTTAGGGTGGTGTGATGTCTCCTTGTAAAATGAGTGTTGTGTACAATATTGTGAGGGTTCAGTGATAAATGGTTGAATGGGTTGTCGTTATATGTTTTTTGTGTTGGATAGTTGTGTTTCAGTTGGAATTGGTGTTGCTGTTAGCGGTGGATGTATGCGAGTACGTGTGTGGGTGTATAGGTGGGTATGTATATGTGTATATATGTATGCTCCTACATATATTTCTATGTATGTACGTGTGTGTATGTGTGTGTGCCTGCGTACGTGTGCGTGTGCATGTGTACATGTACATGAATATATATGTATGCGTATGTGATTGTGTGTGAGTGTATGCTATACATGGGGAAAGAAAGTCTTTAAAAAGAACCCTAAAGAAGCCATAAAAACCTTCACCATATGGACTAAAAAACACTCTTTGAAACTAACTTTGACCGGTCACAGTGAACAACTTACAGTTGGAGACAGGATGTCTAAACACTGAACACACGCATCGCACCACTATGAAAAACATATTAAATATCAGCGGAGGCATATCTACAAACTCCCATTTTAAAGAAAAACTTTTTACGAAAATATCTGAAGAGAGCACACCCTAAGCTCGAAACGCGTTATAAAAATATTTTAAAATAAAAATATGATGAAAACCTTTAAAAAAAACCCACAATTGTTGATGGCTACACTCTTTTAAATATACATTTTTTCTCTCGTTGGAACTACACAACCATCACTTTAAATATATATATATATATATATATATATATATATATATATATATATATATATATATATATATAATCAGATAGTGACAGCACACATACAATCCCTTTTTATATAAGTATTTCTTTACAATAATATAATAAGAAATTTGTCTGTGTGTATGTAGGTTCGTTCGCTATGAACTCTAAAACGGCTGGGCCAATTTTTTGGAAATTACACACAAATGTACCTTATGTACATGGCAATGTTTTTCGATAGGTTCTCTATCGGTATATCTTCGATATATACAATAACCGATAATCGGAAAAATCCGTTGTAAGAAAGGACATGCAATTTCGACTTAAGTTAACACCTTATACAGACTAACAACTCACGTGCATTTGAGAAATTTTAGCATATAAAATAAACAGTATGATCTTTGATATGATTTAGGCACGTTCGAAATAAATGTTTCAGTTTAGAGCACAATTGAACTATGGTACTTTATATTTTCATTTTAAACCTTTATTCAAGCGATTATATAAAATATAATAATCATATATATATACACACATAATTATATATATATAATTATATATACACACACACACACATATATATATACAAAATGCACTATAATATATATATATGTATATAAATAAATATATGTATATATATCTATAATATAAAGCTGTGTGTGTGTGTGTGTGTGTGTGGTCACGAATAGGTTCCTATATGGTTGACTATTTAAAAAAAAATGATTACATATAATGATAGGTTCTGTGTTCGCGCCTGGCCTCCATAGAATAGAAATATACACAAACTTTAATAAAGACTTTTCATATTTAGCTTTGTAAGTATACTTTGATAATTATGTTTCAGTTTGAAGAAATATTGTATAATAAAATTATGGGGTGTTCGTTCGCGCCTGACCTCCATAGAATGGAAATATGTCACAAAGTTTAACAAGGTTTTTTTAATATAGATCCACAGAATATTGTAATAAGTGT
The DNA here is from genome assembly GCF_053919585.1 of Euprymna scolopes. NCBI lineage: Eukaryota > Metazoa > Mollusca > Cephalopoda > Sepiida > Sepiolidae > Euprymna > Euprymna scolopes. The sequence goes on along the minus strand of NC_136482.1, from coordinate 79,469,852 downwards.
TTCAGTGTGAACATGTATGGTATAATAGATTATGGGGTTTATCTATTTTATTTTTACTTTCATCATATTTGCTTTGGTTTTGATACCCCTGAATTCGAAGCTATCTCTTTACAACCCTTCCTTTTCATAACCTATCATACTTTCATAAATCAGAGTCCATTTCCTGTAGGCTGTTTTTGAACCCAGTCAACGACGAGTACTTTTGCTAGTATATATATATATATATATATATATATATATATATATATATATATATATATATATATAACGCACTTTGTCTATGTATGTGAGTTCATTCTCTATGGACTCCAAAACCGCAAGACCAAATTTGTTTAAATTTCACGCAAATGCACTTTATGTGTCTGAGAGTGTTCTTAGATAGGTTTTCTATCCGCCTGAATGTGGATCTTGAGCGAAGCGCGATGACAATCTTTGATAGATTTACTGAATTGTTTAATATAATTAATATTAAAACAAGCTTTTGCCAGATTGTAAATCTCCAGCGTATGTGTCACCGCTGCAATGTTGCATCCTTGTGTTTGTTTTACAAATACTTTATAGAATTTGCCCCGTAGGAATTGCTTAACATTCATCACTCCTATCGCAAATAATTCCGATTAATCAGACAACCACTAATTAACTACTGATTATTTTAGCAGTCTCCACATCCTAAAAGGGTGTTTAGCTTCTGTCCTAGAAATATTTGCCTTTTTAATTTCTTCTGCTCTCACCGTTTTCTCGACTCTATCCACATCTAATATGAACAAACAGTTCGTTCCAAAACTGACCACTTATATTTCAACAAAATTTAGCATCTAATTTACAGTAAACAATGTACTTTATTTTGCGTGAATATAAGTTATAAAGTTAAAAATAATACTTTCCAATTAGCCCATAAAATCATTAATCAACTTCAGACTTTCTTTTTAAGCAATCCAAAGATATTTCTTACAAAGTAACTATATATATCTAATGTCCACAAGATATCAGTCATTAATGTAAAACAGTATTTGTTTTATCGCTTTTCAATTGTATGCAGGGATACTTTGCTAATCGTCTCATCAGGATGGGACGCAATACTGAATGTGCTTCACAATCACCAGATCTAAGGTTCTAGATATTTATCTGTGTAGTTATATCAAAGATAATTTCAATAAAAACAATCCCCAGGCTATTCACGAACATCCCAAATCAATCGTATCAAGGTGTGTTTACAACAAATGGGTACACATTCGGAGTATACATTAAAGACTTTTGGAGATTTTTAACTGAAACTTGGTGGACACGTTAAGCAAAGACTGACGACTTTTACTAAATATTAATGGATTGCATCAAGGATTCTGGATTTGATTAACAATCACATAAGTAACAGTTTAGCGGGTCATTGTGTATTTGCAAAGTTGAATATACTTTGTAGCCATTTACTAACATGAACCGTTATAAGGCACAGGGCAGTTTTCTCTAAAAAATCAGGTAGTTTGATTTTTTCGCTGGTCTTTATAAAAGCTTTTGCAAAATCCGATAAACTAGTGAACCAATTAGAAGACAAGGAGAATAACGAAATCAGCAGACTTAGTGACAATGTTAAAAATGTCCTTTCTGATTAATATTAAGATGGATACTATAGAAATAAATGTTTTATATATTGTTAAATGAAGTGGAATTATTTGAATGCTATATGCCATACTTATCATTTAAGATTCAGTAAAATAGTTGATTTGAACGTTATAGTAACGTAATAGAATAGGATATACCTTACATCTTATATATGCATATCCCCATATTAATACATATCGGTACTTGCAAGAAATGTACACGTAAGCACTTACTTTCCGACTCATAAACATACACACATGCATACCAACATATGACTCGATATATGTTAACATATATGAACGCACATGTATGTAGATTGACTTATAGTCACTCATACATATCTTAAGACAATTTAAAATCATGTCTCGTTAGTAGAGCTATGACAACAGCATATTCTTGTCATTATTTTGACTCTCGAATATATATCCAACACAGTTAGACACAACTAATCAACCGAAGATCACATCACTCTACATAAAAACATATAAGATATCAATGGATATATACCTTAAAATCAAAACAAGGAAAAGAATATGCTGTTGTCATAGCCCTACTCATTACATACAGAATGTCTGACACAAATGGAGATACACACATCTATATTTGTACACACTCGTATATGCAGTGTGTGCGTTAATACCGATGCATGTATTTACATTTTGATACATCCATTTATGTACATACATACATGCACATATGTATATACGCAAACATTTACTTACATATACACTTACGCATATAGACATGTGGAAAGACATATATATATATATATATATATATATATATATATATATAATTATTTTCTACTATAATAATTAAATACCTACAGACACTAGTGTTTCATCCTTTTGGGAAGCTTCAGTGCAGGGTGTCACGATTACTACCAGTCGAACGATTCGAACCCCGTATCACGAGATATCTCTGGCTCGATTAGCGGAGACCTAATCCATTCGGCTACCATTAACCGCTTGAAATAACCTTGAATTTTAAACATCTATATATATATATATATATATATGTATATATATACATATATACGTAAGCCCATCTATATTTACTCATAGATACACATATATACACTTATAAAACTCACGTATATAGTCACACACACAAAAAAACTGATAAACATATATGCACATTAATCAAAACTTTCACATAGATTGAAATTCCATGAACACACCTGCCTTTTACACAAAGCAAATTCATAGACATAGGCTCACGTATATACACACAAATTTACTCATTAAAACGTATTTACATATATATTTGCACCAATATTATATAAAATTGCAAACAGGGACATCCACACATACACAAAGCGACGGACATTTGCATACATATACGCATACTTTACTATCGCATTTACGCACGAATATTTACGCGCCTCTATACCCGCGTACACATTTGCGCACATTCATTTTAACCTATACTTACTGTGCAGTTTAACATAATACAATCTTACACAGAGACAGTGTATACACTATAATAAGCTTGCATATACACATTTACTGATACCTATACTAACATTTGCATAAAAGACTTTGTAATCGATGTATACAATCATTTTTGAAAAATTAATACCTATTAATAGTTAATAACGTCTATAACGACGATTCACTTCAAAGTTTCTTCCGGAAAACAGAATGATCAAAAGACAGCAGTAATTAGATTTCAAATTGCTTGATAACCCCACGGGCGTGTTCAATTAATCACAGCAAGTAAATCTGGAAAGTTAGATGATGTCTACATTAGGTAGATTTTTTTTTCTACATGATTCAGATGAGTAAGCAAGTGTCCAATTCCACATTACAGTTATTCAATGTACAATAATTAATCAACTTTACCTCGCCTGTTAACACACCGACTCGTGCAGTTTAGTTTCAGCTTATAAAAAGATGGATTCAATCATCTCCAAAATTTTAGAGACTAGGGTTTTTTTTATCAACCCAATAGTAATTTAAACCTTCAATTTATAAATAACTAAGTTATTATTTGCAAGTACAAAACTACTGAGACGCCGTTTTGGATTTATAAAAATGTCTGCTTAAAAAATACAGTCACAGACAACATAATAACTCTATGTTAAATTTGTACGCGTGATATATATATATATATATATATATATATATATATATATATATATATATATATATATATATATATATATACCGGCCCTTATCAACCGGATCTCATTTAATCCTGGAACAACTATACTAACTATATCCAATAACTAACAATAAACAAAATATAACATAAATTAAAAAATAAAAATTAAAAATAAAAATAAATCGTCCCTACCCATCCTGCACTTACCTTTATGACATACAAAAAACAAAAAACAAACTAAGTATTAATATACCAAGCTTCAATAAAGAAAAAGAAAACCACAGCAACAACAACTGCTCCTAACGATGGGATGTACCGATAGAAAGCGCTTTAGAAGAATATGGCCGAATAACAACTATTGGATGCCATAATATACAACATGCCAGCCGAAATAAAAAAGACCGCTCGGCGAATTCATAAGGTATCCAACAAAATCGGAAAAAGAAGAACTCTGTCGTGTTCAATCAGATGTGCTTGAATAATGACTTTCTGACAATATATATATATATATATAAATATATATATATATATATATATATATATATATATATATATATGTGTGTGTGTGTGTGTGTGTGTGTGTGTGTGTGTGTGTGTTTGAGGTGTTCAAAAGTCGGGACTAATGAGGACAACGCGGTTGTTAAATTGTGCTCAATAAAAAGATCCAAATATTTTTATTATTATTTGGGGGTAAACAGTTACATATGGTCGCTACAAATAGCTATCTGTTTCAGTCAAAAGACTTCTTCAGGCGACCTGGAACCTCTCGACGCCAAAAAGAAATATGGGAGAGATTAGAGAGAAATATAAAAGGAAAAATGGAGCTCGTCAAAAAAAAAGTATAAAAAGTTCATAAAGAGCTTCTAAAAAATTGCGAGCTCTCTAAAAAAGGGATAGAAAGAGGATAAAAAAGAAAGAAACTGGGATAAAAAAAGGGAAAGAACTCATTAGGACCTATTGGAAGATTATTCAAAACTTTTAACAACAGAATGTGAATTTGAAATTAAAGTGGGTCATAATTATACTGGGACTGCGGGTTGTATAGGAGAGTGGGTGTGGGGGGAGTTAGTTTATATTGAACGTGTCAGTGAAAAAAAAGGGGCCTTGTACGTGTATGATTTTACTTCAGGAGTTACGTGCCGTTATACGTTAAGTTAGGGGTGGGTCATTGACTAATGCAGACATATTCATACTGAGACATATATCTGTATATATACATACATACCAAATATACAAATACATACCTACATGTGCAAAAGCGACACACGCATACACACGTAAATATATACATATAAGAAAATACGCACACGCAAGAATACATACACAAATAATCACAGGTATACACATATACAAATAAGTACAAATATACAGACATACACACATATACCCACACGCACATATATGCATATACATATATTTATACATATATACACGCATACACACATATATAGACATATACAAATACAGGTATAGATACACAAACACACACATACACACATATATATATATATATACATAAACACACACACATATATCTATATCTATATATATACATCAACAAATACATCTATATGTACACCTACATACATACGTATGAATACAATAAATATACACAGACGGTATTCTTTCACGTTCGTTTTGTTTTTTATTCCTTTCAATTTTACGCGTCATATATTAGCTAAACCCTGGCGGGGGCATCTATAAATATAAAAGCTAAAATGTGTGTTTGTGTATGTGTGTGTGTGTGTGTGGAGGTGTGTTCATTCACCCTAAACTCGGCCTCCTCCTGCTACTACGACAATGACGTCATGTTTGACTTAGAAAACGGTGACGTTAGTTTCAACCACCTGCAAGTGTATTTAAAGGGTTAATTGCATCCGTTCTCAATTGTGTGTCTCTTTGGCGTAGAGGTGTCAGGCCTTTTTTTCCGCCTTAGCCTCGATGCTTCGGGTTCTAGCCTGTCTTCCTACCTAAACCTTTTTTCCTCTTTTGCCTCTTTTTCCCCTTTTTTTACATCTGTTCGCGGTTTTGCTTGGTTTTGTTTTTTTTTTCCAATTTTTTATAACATCGTGTTTTTTTATATTATTAAAAAAGGGTCCGCCTCCAACATACACTCCTCCAAACACCCGAGCAACGCCGGGTATCCCCCGCTAGTTATTAATAATAAGCAGAGTATCATCATTATAATGAGTTATAAAAGGTGTTAAATTTCACCATATTATTATGTGTTATGTAAAGTATTAAAATTTATAATATTTATTTTTTATTTTATTTTATTTTATTTTATTTTGTGTATGAGTAGATTGGAGTTAGGTGGTACATGTGTTAGACGATGGAATTGGAAATCCTATTAGAATAGTAAGAAGAATATAAAGAGATGTACAAATATACATATGCAAATACAAATAGGTACGAACATAAAGTACGCATAAAAAACAATATACATTTATGCATGTACAGGTATATAATAAAGGGGCAAAGAACGGGTTAAATAAATATATGGTCATTTACTGAACGTCATCGGGTGTCAGGCTCTTTTCTTCATCTAAATTATACATAGTAAAATTTACTTATACAAGAATACTAAAATACTAAGATGAGGTTGTGGAGGTGGGTTTAGTAATATATACGTTTACAATATAGGTGGGGAGTAGAAATTTAGACATGTGTAAAAAAAAACAACAAAAAACATGCAGAATTTACACATAAAATATGGTAAAAGATAGAAGAGTCTCTGAAATGAAAATATGTAGTTATTAATCGGGTAGATACTTAATATAAGCGAATTGAAGGTGGAGTGAAATGGGTATATAAGAATAAGACCGTATTGAGTATGATTGTTCACAGAAATATAAGAACTGATGGTGTATTCGGCTATGTCTTATGTATGAGGTTCAAGTAGTGTTTAAGAGTTCAGATTAGATTGAGGTTAGAAACGAGATGTTTCTTATAGTGTTTGCAATTAATAGAGTTTTCTTGTGTTTTGTTTAGTAACTTATCTCTCTCCCTGTACGTAATAATAAATAGTTGCTCAAAAAGGCATAGATAGCAAGGTGAATTAATAGATGAACAGGTATTAGCTCTCTTTAGGATAGACCAATTTACTATTGGTGAGAATCTCTGCTCGATTAACTCATTAAAGTATTTGGATAGTATAGTTAGGGTTTTCAAAGGAGCATTTATGGCCTGTATATCTTTCCTTGAATGTATTGCAAGCCATGCCAATATAATATTTTTGTTGTCAGGGGTTTCCTTAGTAGAAATTGTAGCTTTGTAAACAACTGAAGTTATGAGGCAGTTTCCTTTAAGGGGCATTCGGACTTTTTTCTACAGTTGTATGATTTATTTACTTTGGGTGAATTTCTATTATTGCCATTTAATATTTTGTTATTATGTTTTTTTATAATTTTTTCTAAATTATCACTACAGCTATAGCTCAATTTTATAGTGTTTTTATTGAATAATTTGTGTAGAATGTTTTTTGGAGGGATGCTTTTTGATGAGGTCTAAAAATTTGTTGGCTAGGTTAGATTTGAGCATCATATTATATGGAGGCATATACCAAATTATTTTCCTTTTTCTATTTTTTTGTGTGTGCTATTGGAGGGTATTGGTTGTGCATTTTTATAGCCACTTTCTTTAATAGTTTTATTGTAGACGTTTTTGTAGGAGTTGAATATGGTTTGGTTTGAGGAGTTGTTACTATTCCTTATGCTAATTAATTTAGGTATACGTTTGATAATAGATTTAGGATGGTTAGATAGTGGGTTGACATAGATAGGATTAGCATTACGCTTCTTATAAGGTTCATAACAACCCTTCTTTAAATTTAATTTTACATCTAAAAAAAATACTATTTGGACATTAGAAACAATTTCAACTTTTAACTTTATCCTCTTAAACTCTTTGAGGATGATTTTTTTTAAATTCTCTCGCATTTAGGACTATTAGATTCTTCTATAATCATAAGACCGTCGTCTCTATATAGACCGATATTTTCAACTTTTATTTTATCCCGGTTTCTTTTTGTTTATCCTCTTTCTATCTCCTTTTTTAGAGAGCTCGCATTTTTTTTATTATATAAGAGCTCCATTTTTCCATTTCAATTTCTCTCCAATCTCTCCTATTTTTCTTTTTTGGCGTCGAGAGGTTCCAGGTCGCCTGAAGAAGTCTCTTTGACTGAAACAGATAGCTATTTGTAGCGACAATATGCAACTGTTTACCCCCAAATAATAATAATAATAATATTAATAATAATAATAATAATAATAATAATATATATATCTATATATATATATATATATATATATATATATATATATATATAATTATTTACTATAATAATTAAATACTTTAAGACACTAGTGTTTCATCCTTTCGGGAATCCTCAGTCCAGGTAGTCACGAAAAAAAAAAACAGTCGATAGACTCAAACCCGGCGACACAAGTCATCTCTGGCTTGATTAGTATATATATATATATATATATATATATATATATATATATATATATATATATATATATATATATATATATATATATATAATACACTTGGTCTGTGTATGTGTATTTGAGTTCACTCTCTATGGATCCAAAACGGCTCGGCCGATTTTTTATAAAATTTTACGCAAAGGTACTTGATATATCTGAAAGTGCTCTTAAATAGGTTTTGTATCAGAATGCATCAGACGAATAGCGAAAAAATGCGTTTAAAGAAGGAACAGTCCGATTTTGACCAAAGTATTACAAGTGAATGTTAAAAGCTTTGTCACTGTACAAAAAGAATGGACCAGCGTATAAAATAAACAATAGATTCTTTGATAAGACATAGGTTCGTCCAAAATGAATGTTTCTGTATAGAGCACGACTGACGGGCATTCCAAATTTTTATTCAAGCAACTATATAAAAATAATTCCCTAAAATCAAAAGTTGGTCTTATATAGTTACAATGTATTGTGAATGAACTTAGTGCGTGGAAGCACGTGAAGCTTTTTGCCTGTATAGAGCGGTGGGTCTCCGACAAGCAAGCAATCAATCGATTGTTTGAACAATGGTCAATTTCATCGATTTAACTGACAATAACAGTATTTTGGTTGATCCTCGATCAGTCACGTGCAACGTTGTCTGCCTGCTAGTGTGTGTGCGTATACATTCATTATTATTATTACTATAATATTTTGTAAATACAGACACTAGTGTTTCATCCTTTCGGAAATCATCAGTGCATGGTGACACGATTACTGCCGATCGGTAGATTCGAACCCGGCCACGAAGCAATCTTTAACTCCATTAGCAAGGGACTAACCTCACGGCCAACCTCAGCCGCGAGAAATTTTGAAATTTAAATATTTATTTTTAATGTCGTAACATCCGTCCATTGTGATCTGATGATTTTAACTTCATGATCTGCACATGCGAGCTTAAGTGACTTTCATTTCAATCTGTAAATTGCTCAATAATAGAAACCGAGTTCTGGAATGGGCTGACATGAAAATGAAATATATATATATATATTTACTCACATAAAATGAATATACGAAAGTATAGATTTATGCGTAAACTTTAAGTATTTACTTCAAAAGTGCTCAATACGTAGGTAGAGCTAGTTAGTAATTTATAAAATATATATGGCGTTTAAGCTACACTGAATATTCGGCGTTTCATCCACTCTAGGATTCCTCAGGCTTATGCGCGAATTCTGTGGTTGTTTATCGTGTTTATATGGTCCTCTTCTATTGAGGATTAAGCCAATCAGCTTTCGAGTATCCACCGCGCCCCTGCCTATCAGCCAATAGGGCATGCATTTTATCGAACAAAGGATCTGTTTTAAAGCTAGGTTAGTGTTTTTTTGTTAGTTTATATATAAATATATATATGTGTACATACAGATATGCACATATATATGCATATATATATACATACATATATGTGTGATCGTTTATGTATACTCATATTTATTTAATTTATTTATTTGGTTATTTTTTATTTTTTTTGTTAGTTTTAAAACTATTTTGTATCGCTATCCTATTCAGTGTAGCTTAATCGCCATATATATTTTATAAATTATTATATATATATATATATATATATATATATAGAGAGAGAGAGAGAGAGAGAAAGACAGAGAGAAAGAAAGAGCAATAAAAACATGTAGACAGATAGCTCGTCTAGCTATACCTACTTACAATGAGTGCGACGTCTTATTTGATACAGCATCTCGGATACATCTTTCCTGCATGAGTTTCGTTAAGCAAAAGAAAAATCAAAATTCTGATCGGAAATACCGTGGTTTCGTTGACTTCTGTTCTTATGAGTATTATTCTTTAAGTTGTTACTATTTCCCTTTCGAAAACGGTTCTTACGGTTCTTGTTTTCTAATACAATCTTTCATTTGGCCGCTTTTACATCATATTAAAAGTTTAGTGATGATTTAAAGTAGAATTTAATATCTATACGAACAACTTATGAATAATTTTGACACATTTTCCAATGTTGAAACTATGAAAATACTTATTGATTTATTCATTAATTTGATTGCTATACGAACGGCCAAATCCCTTATAATTTTTGGTCTTCTCAAAAATACACTAGACTAAAATAGACTAATAGAATGAAATGGTACTTCAAAATATAGTGCGGCGGATAAAAAATACAAACTATTTCTAAATTAAGCATAATAGACCGACTGACTGACAAAATTTATTGTATAGATAATTGAACGTATCTAATTATAATAGTCTATTTGCACTGGGCGTTTAGCAATTATTATTTTATTTTCAATTGCATCATTACAGAATGACCGACTCATTGCGTGACTGACAGAGCCTCTTAAAAAGATGTGTAGACAATCTAAAAATCTTAATTTCATAGACGATTGTAGAATATATAATATATTCTACAATCATATAAATAAATGAATAATATATTCTACAATCATATTAATACATTAATAATATATTCTGCAATCATATTAATACATTAATAATATATTCCGCAATCATATTAATATATTAATAATATATTCTACAATCTTATTAATACATTAATAATATATTCTGCAATCATATTAATACATTAATAATATATTCTACAATCATATTAATATATTAATAATATATTCTGCAATCATATTAATACATTAATAATATATTCTGCAATCATATTAATACATTAATAATATATTCTGCAATCATATTAATATATTAATAATATATTCTACAATCTTATTAATACATTAATAATATATTCTGCAATCATATTAATACATTAATAATATATTCTACAATCATATTAATATATTAATAATATATTCTACAATCTTATTAATACATTAATAATATATTCTGCAATCATATTAATACATTAATAATATATTCTACAATCATATTAATATATTAATAATATATTCTGCAATCATATTAATACATTAATAATATATTCTACAATCATATTAATATATTAATAATATATTCTACAATCATATTAATACATTAATAATATATTCTGCAATCATATTAATACATTAATAATATATTCTACAATCATACAATCATATTAATACATTAATAATACATTCTGCAATCATATTAATACATTAATAATATATTCTGCAATCATATTAATACATTAATAATACATTCTGCAATCATATTAATACATTAATAATATATTCTGGAATCTTATTAATACATTAATAATATATTCTGCAATCATATTAATACATTAATAATATATTCTGGAATCTTATTAATACATTAATAATACATTCTGCAATCATATTAATACATTAATAATATATTCTACAATCATACAATCATATTAATACATTAATAATACATTCTGCAATCATATTAATACATTAATAATATATTCTGCAATCATATTAATACATTAATAATATATTCTGCAATCATATTAATACATTAATAATATATTCTGGAATCTTATTAATACATTAATAATACATTCTGCAATCATATTAATACATTAATAATATATTCTGCAATCATATTAATACATTAATAATATATTCTGCAATCATATTAATACATTAATAATATATTCTACAATCATATAAATAAATGAATAATATATTCTGCAATCATATTAATACATTAATAATATATTCTGCAATCATATTAATACATTAATAATATATTCTGCAATCATATTAATACATTAATAATATATTCTGCAATCATATTAATACATTAATAATATATTCTGCAATGCAGAAACGTATGGAATGCGTCAGACTGCTTTTGGATAATCTTGCATGAATCGGGCATTTGAGTGGCATAAGAGATTGAAGGAAGGCAGGGTGTTTGTGAGGAATGATGAGAAGTGTGGTAGGGGTAAGAAAGTCAGAACACCAGAGTATGTAAATAGAGACAGTTTGATGTCAGTGTGAGAACTGTGCACACAATTATTTTCCAGAAACTGAAGATGCGGAAGATTGGCGCGAAGTTTGTCCAAGGGGGGTTCATCCTTGTCCCCTATTATTTGACCAAGATAGACATCAAGAAAGTCACACATATTCTTTATAGTCCAGACCTTGCTCCGTGTACCTTTTGGTTATTCCCTAAGTTCCAAGAAAATCTCAGAGGTTGTCGTCATGAGAAAATTGAGGAGATAAAAGACTATGATGAGGGTCATTGACATGCTCACACAGAATGGCTTCGATGTGGACTTCCAGAAGTTATTTGAACGGTTCAACAAGTGCATTGCTGTTGGAGGAGATTACTGCGAAGGGGACTAGAGTTTCATATGTGTACTATCAATAAATGTGCCCACACGAAAAAAGTATGAAAATTTATTTACTTCATTATACAATACTTTGTTTTTAACTGGGTCAGATTTGGCAGGGAAAATAATATTTGATTTGAGGAAGGCTTTCATTATATGCGTAGCCATTTACTATCTATTCTAGCACACGTCTAATATTTGAAAATATAAACTTCCAAACAAATGGGTTTTCGTAATGCAGTATACAACTTTTATGTTGTAAAGATCATGATCATATTTATAAAAACTATATTGAAAAAACATCCAGATTTAAGAGAGAAAGAACCAAAAATATAGGCGTGCTATAGAATTATTAATAAAATTTGCAATCCAGTCATATTTAGTACAAATTTACATTCTGACATGTCAACATCGTTTTAAACATAAATGTTCAATAGTTCATGTTTTTTTACACTTAAATTATGACTGCATGTGCATACGGGGTGCTAAATTGTCAATAACTTACGTCTTTGATTTAAGAAAGGCTTTCCTTAAAAGCATACCCACTTTAAGATCTCTCTTCTAGCGCAAGTCTTATATTTGAAAATATACATTTCTAAATCGATTTAATCACCCTTGAATTTCTGTTTACGGCGGAAAAGTTAAATGAAATAAACATTATTTTCTTTAAAATGTAGAGTTTATTTAAAACGCAAGCTGCAATTACAAAACTATTGTGGTCAGTAGAAGTAATGGTGTACAAATGTATTTTATAATAATAAAATATTATACTTTAAGATGTATTTAAGAATATAGAACTATTTATATATGAAATTACAACTGCTACCTATTCGTTCGGTTGTTTTTTTCTTTGCTTAAAAACTTCTCTTAGAGTTTTGGAGAAACGCTTTTATATTTATAATTATCTTTAAAGTTCATCCTTCACGTTATCTTGATAAGTATATACCATTTATATCAAAGATTGTACAATAGTTTTGTGTGGTCTGCTTCGCACAAAGGATATGTGACAATTTACCGCATTACAGTTTATTTATGACTTGAAAATAATCCAAATAAAAAATAAGCGAAGACAAACAGTAATATATGGTCAACGGTTTAGGTAGACATACGTAAAGGCTTCCTTTAATTCAAGGAAACATCAGGTGTGCCGCGATTGGTTATCGAAGATTATTTACTTCAACAACTTCCAAACAAATCGATGTTAGTATAATTTTGGACCCACATTAGATACTGAAGTGTTAAAAATAATCATAGAATATGGAATTGCATGTTAGATGCAAAAAAATGTTCTTAATCAATAATAGACAAAGCTATGTCTTCCCGCTAGAAGACATGTTTATAAAAAGAAAATTAGCATACGACAAAACATATACTATTTTTCAAACACGAAATGTGTAAAAAAAAAGTTAAGCCAGTGGCTGTTTACAAAAATGAAAGGAGTTTAATATAATTTTTCTTCAAATGTACGGTTTGTGCGAAAAAATATCCAGCTGTGAACAATGCAAGTGACGTTGATTTCTTTAAAAACAAAATAAAAAAAAATAAACAAAGTGTGGTGAGAAAGTTTTCAGCTCGCAGCTATATTTACAAATACAAAACCAAAATAATAAAGAACAACTTGGTTTTCTTCAAAGTACAAGTGTGATCAAATAGTTTCAAACCTCAAGCGACATCAACCTGAAACAATATCAACAACGTATAAGTTGACTGAATACAAAAGGTGTGATAAAATGTATCAGCTTCAAAGCCATGTATAAGAAATAATTAAGACCTAAACAGATTTTTCCTGATAATGTGCCTTACTTAATAGAAAATAATCGAAACGTATGAATATACACCCCCGCACATATATATATATATATATATATATATATATATATATATATATATATATATACACACACACACACACACACACACATATATATATATAGAAAGAGAGAGATAAAAAATAAAAATGAACAAACCAAACCGAGTTATGTGTTCATCAACGTTTCGTCTTTATTTCAAGACTTCCTCTGGATGAAAAGACGAAACGGTGATGAACACATAACTCGGTTTGTTTATTTTTATTTCTCTGTTTTGTCGGAATACTATTTCCATTCTTCTAATTATATATATATATATATATATATATATATATATATATATATATATATATGATTTTCAGAATGTGAGAGATTGTATATAATAAATTCACAGCCAAATAACGTCGCAACCCACAAGAGCCATGACAGTCAAAGAACGGAAATCCAAGACTCGAGTTTCGCCCTCATTTGGGCTCATCAGTTAGACACATCCGAACTCAAAATTCGAAACCCGAGCCTCTTGCATGCAAGGCAAGCACTCTACAAACTGAACCAACTACCTACCGAAGTAGGTTCATCTAACAGTCGGATTTCGGTGCGGTTTGCTTGATCTGTGTTGGTTAATAGAAATTCTTGTGTGCGGGGCGTTTGCTCAGTTATATATATATTGAGGCATATTAAAGCCAACATTTTTTAACGTGAGAAATTAAAGGTAAAAATGAAAATTGCTAGTAAACCGGTTTCGAGCCTCGCTCAACAGAGGTAAACAAAGGCGTGGAAAGTGCAATTAAAATATGAAAATGGAACGCATTGTGACAAAAAAAGAAAACAGAGGGAAGAGTCAAACAGAAACAACATCAAGGCCAAAAATATTTATTATAGAGAAGATCTCAAAGACTTAATGTAAATGGTTGCTAATGTCGGAGAATCAATCGCCACTGAATTTTGGAGTACAGTTAGGATTGATTATAAGATGCGCACAGATGGTCGAACCGTAGATATAAGGTGGAACAGAAATGACAGGTGTTTTCGAAATTGCTATTACAGGAGTTAGACAAAATAGTAAAAACACAATGTTGGAAAGGAAGAGTCAGTAAAAACTTATACATCGTCACAGTTTTTCCTCTCGCATTTGGATAATTTTTTCATTTTTATAGTTTAAAAGCACTTATTAATTGATGCAAAATTCACAAGGTGTTTTCATTATGTTGTAAAATATTTGTAGTAGCAATTTGTAAAATACCTGTCATTTCTACCCCGCCCTGTATTATTCAAAACATCAAATTGTGAATAATTTGCATATCGAATTTTTGATGGAATGTGTTGTTTGAACCGGAAGTTGATCTGTGCGGTGTCGGCCCAACATAGTGCGAACCGCAACTACATTTAAATAGATAAAACCTTATTGTGAGTGGGACAGATTTTTGAATTGAACACAAAACAGATCTAGTGAAAAAAAACACGTGGTTGTAGGGGCAGTGATATTTGTTTATCAAATCCGTCACTTATGTTATCTAGCTAAGGCAGGCGAAGGTAAATACGACCTCATTCTACTGAAGCTTCTTTTATTTTGTAAAAGTTATGAACTTTATTATTTATTGTAGATTCAATAATGTCTAGAGCACAATCTAAATAGATGTTTTAACAAATCATTACAGCTGAATGCGTAAGCATCTTAAATTATTTTTTTTGTTTTTTGAGACATAAAGAATCCCAATGTGTGTAAAGACACGATATATGATAGACAAAAATGAAAAAAAAAACCCTGAGGAAGTTTTGGAAATTAGTACACCCAAAAATTAAACAGTAGGATTAACTTCTTTATCTAACGTAAAATTAGGGGCTGGATGACTGTTATTAAGGGACGTAAAAAAAAGCGTCCGCTTTCCTAGCAACCAAACAAAAGGTGTCAATGAAACATAAGTCTGCTTTTTTTAAACCAGATGGTAGACGCTCTTCGTAGAAGGTTTTTAAAATTATTTGCCAAAACCGGTCTAATGCGAGAACCTTTAGACACACCAACTAGTTGCATATACCTGATGTCATTTAAGCTAAATTCACCAACATGGCGAATTTCATTTATTTCACGAAATTGTTTATTTGACTCACGGAAGCTTATATCCCATCTCTATAAAGCATTTCATCAAGAGCCATGATTAGTCCATGGTGCTTAATGAGATCTAATACAGGTTCGTCAACAACTAGATGGTGATTAAGGGATTCACTATAATGTTCGCATCATTGCTTCTTGGTATCTTCTCGTTTTCCATAGTTGATACCGTTATTTAATTTGAGAGGAGAAAAAGTTGATTAATGCAGCCTAAAGAGCTCTTTGATTATTTGGTAAAACAGATTCGAGTTTTTACTGTTTACTATGACTTGTGTTTCCTTTGTCTTCTGGAGTAACTTCTGGTTTTGAATTTAGCGCATGCGCGTTTGTAATACATTTTTAACATTGTTGTCTGTTTTGTAGCTTTCATTTTTAATGACAAAGTTTTTTTTTCGGAAAAGTACTTTAATATTACATTTGTTTCATTCTGTTCAATAGATGTAAGTGCATTCTATAAGATGTCCTTTGTTTTAGAAAGATGTAGAGAGTTTAAGACTTCAAGCTTTTTTGCAGGTAGTATGGTAGTATTTCATGCTTTAGAACGACTTTTTACCAAGCAATGATCTGTCCAACACTCAGCGCCTTTCATAGCTCGAAGATGGTGCAAATCTTATAGATCACGCCAGTGAACACTAACATAATTCATCACACGCTAGTGTTTAGAGTATGGGTGTTTGTATTTGCTTTTTTTTCATCTTGCGAAACTATTGGCCCATGCATGGAGTATTGTCATATTTGGGCTTGTGCATCTGCTACTAGTCTCTCGCTCCGTGGTTCAAAAGACAGTCGCCAACCTGATAGGTTCCGAACTGTCATCTAAGCTTCAGCCTGTGTCCCATTGACGAAATGTTGCATCCTTCTTCCTGTTCTACAAGTATTTTAATGGCGAATGCTCCGACGAACTGCAAGCACTTGCACCCCCTCGACGTAAATACCCCCGACAAACCCGACAAGCAGTAAATACCACCCCATACACAGTAGATATCCCTAGATGTAAGAGAGATTTCTACTCCAGTAGTTTCTTCCCAAACTGCTAGATTTTGGAATTGCCTTCCGAGTCCCTGCTTACCCAATTTTACTGACATGCAGAAGTTCAAGTGTAACGTGAACCGACATCTTGCTACCCAACTCCTCACATAGTAACATTGTAGCTTAAGTCCCTGATAGTAGCCCCCTACATCAAAGTGGCAATGTGCCATGTTTGCGATGAAAAAGTAATTAAAAATATGTTTTTAATACTTAGTGTTTTATGTTAGATGGAGTGAGTTCTCACCATTTATTTGAGTAGAAGGATATTAGTATATATTAGTATATATTAGTATAGCGCCATTATATGAATTGAATCTGGTAAATTGATAGTCTTTATAGTAGTTTTCGGAAAACAACGACTGTTGTCACGGTTATGACTTCTATTTTTATGCTGTTTAAATTAAATATTCGTTACTATTCGTCGTTTTCTGTAATAAATTCGGTTATATACTCCTATTTTGTTGGCGCTCCCCTGCCGAACAAACATTTAAAGTTTGTCGTTCTTAGCGGAGAACGCCAACGAGCTTACACTGATTGAACGGTCCATTTAATAGTGCCATAGCTTAATCGCCCTCTTAATATTAACCTGCATTTATTCCTTCGTTGCACATAGTCAGGGATCCGTGTTTTATTGCCGGTTCTGTAATCCCGAATGAGACAAATTGATATGAATCGATTGCCACTTGATTACCTTTATATTGGAGCCAGAAGAGCGTTCAGGTGATCACTGCGCCACTAATGCAATATTGATTGGAATAGCGATAAGGAAATATTAATCATAAAAATACTTCCTTACATAATCAACATCGAAAATTTGGTTGTAAATTTTATCACTTTATAATGAGATGTAGCATAATAGATCCCTTGGCGGGATCGATTCTAATGAATACAAACCTCTGCAATGATGTGTTTCGTAAAAGAGTAAACTATATTCTCAACCTTTAATAGAGCAACTAGTCTTTTAGTATGCGAAATAATATCAGCGTTAACTAAACTATCGAACTTTGTTGGGGCAACTGATTTATGAGAAGGAAAACATGGAAATAAGTTCACATTAAAATGTTTCGCTGTATAATAAACATTAAACGTTTACTCACAAAATATATTACATAATGCTCTAGAACTGATCCATTTCGCATAATGGTTTCAGTGTTCGCTACTCAGCCGCGAGACCCTGGTTCAATACTCGGTCAATTTGACCAAAGACTTTAAAAAATAGTACTTGATGCCCCTTTACCACCCACTGAGCATTAAAACGGGATGATTAAGGACACGTGAAATAATCCTGTGAATGGAGTGACACCCTCCTCTATACCTAGGTGAAGAAGCTAATAAAAAGGGAGCAGTACAGTTGCCTTCGGCTATAGTCGCACATTTAGCTTATACTAAAAAAAAAATGTTTAAAAACGATTACAAAGATTTGAATGTAAATCGCTACTAAACATCAGTTTTTATTGTAGAACAGACTAGTCCGTCAAGTCTTGGTAAAGTAATGAAAAAGAAAAAACCGAAATAAGTCGGTACTATTTAACTTTCTTTACTGCGTTTCGTTTCGTTAATTCTCTGTTGTCTATTGTCTTTTCTTACTGATGTTGTCAATTTTTGTATCGTATATGAAGGTTTTTAGAATAATAACCTATACTAGATACTTTTAACAATTTCATAGCCAACATAATTTTTATTTCCTATTTATTTATTTGAAATTCATTTTCGCATTGGATGATCGCGTGAAAGATAACTTATCGACTAATAAATTCCGCAAGAAAAAAGGTAATATTTCACAAAACTCGAGTAATTTTACTTTAAAATATTTGTTTAAGTTATCAAAACAAAACCGAGAATTTGCTCTAACATTCTTCTAAGTAGATGCACCAGGATTAAAGGTTATTTATAAAAATGTGTTACCCACGTAAAACAGCCGGAGAATGGAATACTGTATTACGTCAAAGTTATGTACGAAACATTCTTAATTCTAAATCAAATGCATAAAATACGCGAAAAATCTTAATTTTTCTTGGGGCCATTTATCAAATAATGTTAATCGACAAATGCAACAAAAACACTTTTCTTAGTTATTTCTATAAGATACATAAAATAACTTAATACAGTAGTAAAAAGCAATAGAAAATCTTAAATCAGCCGAAACAAAATTGCCTCACTCATCAAAGTTCAAAAATCCTAAAAAGTTTAACAAAAAGAAATAAATCTGTAATTACAAGGCAAACTATGCTCTCATTTCATATAACGCTTCCATTTAATGAGATGTAAATTCATTTTGGTTGTTTTGTTTTATGGCATACCAACCCTTTTTTGGATTATTTAATGGCCACTACTAAAATGTAAAGTTTTATTATTTAAAATATTTATTTAGTTTGGTTGTTTTGCGGTATATTAATTCTTTTTATGTTATGCAATTCTAAACCTGATCATTTTATTAAAAGTTCTTCGTATCTTCAAATATTTATTAATGGTGTCAGATTTGATTGTTTTGAAGAGTAAAGTTTTTTTGTGTTTTTTTAAAGTTTTGCAAAGAGAAAGACAAAACTATAACATGGTGCATTTAAGTAAAAAAGCCGATATCCTGAGACAGCTTAATCTGGTAGAACAAGTGATATTACACTAAGACAGACTAGAATTTGCGCATCGATTATACAAATAGTCTAAAATAAAAACATCGAATTAATACCAGTTCTTGTTATTTTCATATTCAAAGTTAAAAATAAGTTCGTATATTCTGAATTTATTCTGACTAACTTTTAATCAATTTTCTGATAAAATAAATTCTAATACAATTCATAGCAGGATTATGTAATCATTTTGTATTATAATTCAAATAATGAGTTCGATGTAAGCTCCAGATCAATTAAACTGTAACCTATGATATTTCACAACAGCGATTTTTAAGTTTAAACTAGATTAAGTAATAAAAAAAAATTACAAATACATTACTTAACATTTAGTTCAGGAAGTAAAACAATTACAATATGGTTCAGAAGGTTAAATATTTCAACTAGGTGTAATATTATAATACGGACAGAAATATTAAGTTTTCACATTTAAGAGTAAAAAAATTAAACACTTAACAAAAAAAAACAATGTGAAAAGAACTATATTCTAAAAGTTATACTTAAACTGGATTAAAAGAAAACACACTTATAACATCAACTTTATAGTTGAACACAAAACATGAATAACATTATGCAATACTCGATTCAGCATTTTGAACAAAAATGTATCTTAATATTAACTTCTTAAATATTTATTGGTTCGTAATTTAGTTTTTATCTCTTCATGTAATAATACCAATTGCGACAAAACAAGAAAAAAGAACACACAAATGGAAGAGATGGATGACATTAGGTAAATGCATGGCGAAAGTTGAGTCTATTCATTATCTAAGCCTGTTGTTTTGTAGTTATTTAACGTAGAAATGGAAGTTTTACGCTGTACACTTGAATGCATTATTGAACGTCATGTATTCGACTCGATTTGATCCTCGTTCACCGATTTCGTCGACGATACAAATGATGATTAGGTTAAATTCATTAGTATATTTTATGCTAAGCACAACATCTATAATATAAATATCAAACGTCTGTTTATG
>NC_136482.1:79323854-79443854 GCF_053919585.1 Euprymna scolopes | reverse complement strand
GTTTATGTTTTGATCGACCTGAGCGCGGTTTGGCACTCAAATCTATGTTCCATTCTGAAATCGACGAACCCACCTCCTTACTTTATCTGCATCGGCTTCGTAAACTTTTAACAGGCGCCGGTGAATATTAATTGGTTCAATTGTTCTTTTTTTATGTGGAGGAATTCAATGACGCATTTCTGCTTCTGGTGCACGTCCACGACAGAAGTTGCTTTTTTAGAGTTTCACATCGTCATTATCTGCAACAGAAATATGAAATTTTCAGGTCATGAATGCATAAGTTCAGTCATCATAACAATGAAATTTTACATCCCACCTGATCCTTAAGGGTGTATTAAAAATAGGAGGTATTACATATGGAACGTTCCTATATTGTTTACTATACACCACTCACATGACTAATTGCTTGTGTTTTAGCGATTATCATTCTAAGATGATGAATCGTGTATCGATGATAAATATTATGAGACAAATGGGAATGAACATAATATGAATGCTAACAATCTATCTATAAATAAAACAGCCGATGTATGTGTGCGAATGTCTGTTTGTGTGTAAATATTTAACCAATGAACTCTTAAACTACTGGTCATATAACACTGAAATTAACAGAAAATAGTAATCATGATAAAAAAGAAAAGAGTAAAATCTTTGCAATTCTGATTTTTTTAGATGAGATGTGAATGCTTATATCATGTTGATTAATCGGACTATTATTCTCATCTTGCTAATAGCACCCAAGATGAGAATAATAGTCCGATGAACCGACATAACACAAGCAGTAAAATCTTAATTTGGATGAATAACGTGTACACACATCGGCAAACTGAAATGCAAACTGTTCATTTCAACTTGCCTACATAGTTCTATTAACTCTTGCTGCCTATGCAAAAATTCAATTTATTTCTCCACGTCGTTTAATATAAAATTATTCTTTCGTACTTTTCCGATAGTACATCGGCAGGAGCCGCAGCTGGTGCGCTACTTTAATATTTTTTTCGCTTTCTAGCTGATGACAAGGAGGAAAACAAACTATTTAAATCTCTAATATATATTAGGTACAATATAATATTCAATAGAGAATTAGCTCTATAATAATAAATACGAAATCTGCATAAATTAAAATCTATGTAAGCGTATTTTACAACCCAGCGATGCCGGGCGGTCCTGCTAGTCGATTATAACAAATTATGTGGAAACTAATCGTGTTGCTATGTATGGATTTGCTTCTCGCTTGTAATTGACATACATTGTAAAGTTTTAAATTTATAATAATGTATTATTTGATGAAGCAAAAAAAATTCAATAGTGTGCGGTACTAAAATTAATCTTTTAAAAACCCTATATAAAACTATTTTAATTACTAAATTAAATTCACCAGAATGCATTTCTGTTTCTTTGTGAACAAGTTAGTCGTTTGAATATTCTGTGTATCGATGAACACAACTTTTACATATTTCCTTCAATCTTTTTTCGCCGCACCTCCTATTCTTTCCCTGAATTACCATCAGTTTTAAATAAAGCTTTTTCTGCGTTTTTAATACTGTGTTTCTGTTTTTATTTTTACTAATGAGTTGCTATTCTTATCCATTTTTCCATAAAGTAAACATTTGATATAAAAATACACACAAGCATATATATATATATATATATATATATATATATATATATATATATATATATATATATATATATATATAATTATCCACTGATACGTGTTTCGTCGTCTACGAGGCATAACATGTGTCAGTGGATAATTATATAAAAAAAACAAACAATATAAATGCCGCTCCTCATTTGTAAAAGGAAAAATTATTCCCATTTCGCATTTAGGTAAAAAGGCACTTTCGCATAAATAATTGAATGCATTCAAAACGTATCGCAAAACAAAGACAAATACATACATATATATATATATATATATATATATATATATATATATATATATATACACATGTGTGAGTGCATAAAATTATATAAACTTTGAAATAAACTTATCTGAATCAACCAACGTTTCGATGTTAACACGCCGCATCGATTTTCAATAATGATTGCTATTATTGAAATCTTAACGAGACGAATGGTTCATTTTATAGAACTCCGACGAGACATTTTAATGTTGAAACGTTGGTCGCTCTGCATGAGTTCTTTCTAATGTTTATATATATATATATATATATGTGTGTCTTATTTTGTGTCACGCTTCTTTTTTTCCAAGGTACTGTCGTGTCATTGTGATGACCTTCCATTTCTTGTTATAAATCAATTATATATAAGTTTTGGTTTCTGTTTTGATTAGAGCTGATGATATTTTATAAATAATGTTACCAAAAGTTCTTCATAAGTTTTGATTTCAGTTTCGATTA
The DNA here is from genome assembly GCF_053919585.1 of Euprymna scolopes. Classification (NCBI taxonomy): domain Eukaryota; kingdom Metazoa; phylum Mollusca; class Cephalopoda; order Sepiida; family Sepiolidae; genus Euprymna; species Euprymna scolopes. The sequence continues at coordinate 79,441,488 of NC_136482.1, read as the reverse complement.
TAGCTGAAGGAACTCAAGTTACACACACACACACACACACACACACACACACACACACACACACACACACACACACACACATATATATATATATATATATATTCTCCATAAGCTTTGGTTTCGGTTTTTATTCAAGCTGACCAACCCAAGTCATATGGATTTTTTTTTAATTTTTGAAACAACAATTTATAACATATGAGAATCGATAAAAAACTGACTCTAGTATAATATATACGAAATAAGCATGAATTGCAATAATTAAAAGCGTATTTTACCACCCGGCTACGTCCCTGCTAGCTTAGATTAAAAAAAAACAACTTTTGCAGCTTTAACAAAAGAGTTACAATAACATCATGGCGTCTCTATTTACGCTGAACATGCACATAATGTGTATGAGTTCTTTTCTGATGTTTATATAATATAAAGCCAACCAGAAAATAAAGTTGCGTAGAAGGGGACGACAAACCTGGGTTATGGCGAACGATCAACCTGCGATGACAATAGAAGCATCTACCAAAATAACAATAGGACGTGATACATTCTATTTCAACGTTTGAAAATTTTACCTTATCATTTCCTTTAAGAATATGTATTTTCTTATCCTATATAGAATATTGAACTTCATCAAATTGTGAGACATACGAGAATTCTGTGATCTTGGAATGAAAAGCTAAAACTTTCAATCTGTTTATTAACTGAGAATTTGCTAAGAATCTCAAAGCCGTGAATCATTATTCGACAGTTTAAAGGCTTTATCTGTGTCGTTTATTTTTTGTAAACAAAGAAATTTTAATCGTTTGTTAATAGTTACTTCGTGACTCCTCACAAACCTTTAAACTGGCTTTAAAATTCTTAGTAAATTGTCATAATAAAAATAATACTTGTTTCATTTTGTTTTCGAATTTCCGATTCGATGTTTAAATTTTATGGACGCGGACGATTATTTTTGGCGGTGATTTATATAATTCAATATTAAATGAGAATTTGATAGGAATTTAAAAGCCGTGAATTTTTATTCGACGTTTTAAAGGAGTTACCTATTTCGTTTCCTTTGTGTAAACAAAGCAATTTTCATTGTTTGTTAATAGTTGCAAGCAAACGGGTGAAGACTGTGTGTATATGAATTATTTTACTTGCGCACTTTAGTTCCATGAAATAAGGTTATCAGTAGTTAACTGTCCGTTAATAGCTTTTATTGTTTTTGTTTTTAGCGCTCGCTAGTGTGTCCTGTGGATAATGTAGATAGTCGATATAGGAAAATCCGACCGTATTTATGCAAGTTTTTTTTTACCCGTTAATGTATGTGGCGTTATATAACGTTAACAACATGTAAATGTCTGTTTCTGAATGATTAATAATCGTTAAATGTTGGCCGTTTTAACGTTAGTGTCTCCTGTTGATGAAAATGTTTAGAAGTGTTCGTTAATGCAAGAATTCATTTCATTCTGGAATATGAGAATGTCTGGTTTCAATCAGTTGTAAAAGCCGGAGCATTGTTGGTGAGAAGTTAATAATTTTGATGCGGAAATCGGATGGAATATGTTATGTCTATGTATGTAATCTTGCAGTTACGAAGGGTGCAATCACACTGTTGTAGAAAAATGAAGAATCGTACCCGGTCACAACTGGTAGCAGTGCTAGGAGTAAATACATAGAAAGAAAGTAGGGACTCCTTCCTCTTATAATGTAGCGATTGTGATGGTTATTTTCCACGGATGGAATCTAGCATTTTTATATTACGACTTAATGTGTATGTAACGGCGTTCAAAAGTTACATAAGATATTGGATAATAGTTTAGACATAATAAATTTGTATGTGGCATCTGTTAATGAAAACTTACAGTAATTTGGTTCAGCAAGCAAAATATTATATACAGGAAGGATGAAAGAGCCCGCTGTGGAATTTCCACAGGTTCCATTAGTATGTTATAAAAGCGATATCTGCGTATTTAGCACTTTTGAAAAAATATTGCTTTTTAATTTGTTTTTAATCCACTTAGACTCCTTTAATATATATGCATATATATATATATATATATATATATATATATATATATATATATATATATATATATATATATATATATATGACTTAGCTATCTAGCATAATATGCACGCATATGTCTGCAGAAATTGGACGATTGGCTCTGCTTTAAAAGGAATGCCAGCAACACCGAGAAAGTGATAATCTACTGACAGACCTTTGCCGTCACACAATAACCGTGACATTCAACAGTCTCCATTTCGACTGCCACATCTCCTGGATTTGATTTCCTGACACCCGTATGTTAGACGATTTTAAATTAACGCTGGCAAATATGGAATGGGTAAGGTGACGATGATGTCTTCCTCATAGTCGAATTTTTGATAGGAAGTCATCTTCGCTGAGTGTATCTATCGCATCCAATGCGTGCCAAACATGGCGTTCATGGAAATTGAAACGCTAACCGATGAGATTAGTTACCTGTAGACAGGTTTGACAGCCAAAGCAACGATGCGTTAAAGGCCGAATAAAGGCCCAAGCAAACCAGAAAATACAGTTGCTTAGAAGGGGACGACAAACCTGGGTTATGGCGAACGATCAACCTGCGATGACAATAGAAGCATCTACCAAAATAACAATAGGACGTGATACATTCTATTTCAACGTTTGAAAATTGTACCTTATCATTTCCTTTAAGAATATGTATTTTCTTATCCTATATAGAATATTGAACTTCATCAAATTGTGAGACGTCAAATCAGTGAGATAGGATAAAACACCATCTTTCACAAGTATATATAAATCATTAAGTTTGCCGCAAAATCAACGAAAAGATCTGCTCAATCAATGGTAATAGCATAGGAATTACATACAATTTGCGTTGTTATTATTTACTTAGAACAAGTTGATAAGTGGTGCTCCCTGGACCCGGAATGATAATGAGACTCCCCATCACTCTCTTGAATAAGCGTTGCAAATCATTTTTAGTGATAGTAACAAACGTTTACCATTGATTTCTCATTGATAACGACTGTTGTCTCTCTGGAATTTGAGTGGCAATAAGCTTGCACAAGATTCAATAGGTAGGGCTTTATTGTAAAACGGATTTTAAACTATTATTATTATTATTATTATTATTATTATTGATTCAGAGTTTACGCACAGGTCGTCATTAGTGATGTTCACTGATAGTAATCATCGGTTTTCATGGAGTCGACAATCATCGCAAATGATTTTGCGTTATTGTCACAGTCGCTTACCTTGTGTTTTCGCTAACAATTTATTTCTCACTGACAGCAACCATTGGCCATTTGGTGGCAAAAAGCATCCCAATATACCAATAATATTTGTACTTTTGCAGTAGAGGTCTTGTGTGTGCTCTCTCTTACTTGGTATTTCCATTCTACTTGATGCAATCAGCCGTAATTGGTGTCATTAGAGTGTGTTTTCTTTTTCATTGCCGTTTATGAGGTTTCTTTTAGTTAAAATTTCCTTTGTTGTACGTGGTTTTTCTAATGGTTTGTATTTTTAATTTTTAATTGTAAATTGCCTTCTTTGGTTGGTCAGCGGTCGTGTTTTTTGCATGTTTGTTTCGAATTCGAATTTTTTATTGAGATTTCAGCCATTTTCATCTCAGTATTCTCTTTGGTTCCAATTTCTCTTATTCTTATTTTTTTTAACTACTCGTGTAGTTATTTCTCTTCTAATATTTCTATTCGGTTTCTGTTTCGTTTATCTCTTATCTATTTTAGTCCATTAAACTTTCATCATTGTAAGTCTCTTCGAGTTTCAAGTAATTTCTATTCCCCTTCTTGTATGGAGAGAGCCAACCTGTTTCGGTTTTTTATCGAAACCTTAACGTTTTTTAGTGTTAGTTTAACTGCATTTTATTTTTGTTTACAGAGGGATGAAATTATATTTATATATATATCTGAAGTTAAATTGGCTGGTAAACAGCAGAACAATATAAAATAAAGACAATAAGCAAAAGTTCAGCTAGAATTCGTTACTCTCAACTTTCCCTCTCAACTTCCAGAATGTGTTCTCCAACCATCTCTGCCAATAGGCATGTTATTAGAAAACTGACCCCATTCCATTTGCATACGTGTGCAGTGGAAGATGAGAGTTTGTGAGATTCCACGAGACTACACCTTATAAATCCATGGCTGCTATCTTTAATCTCTCTCTCAGATCCCATCCGAAGGTAAGTTGTATAACCGCACAATGCACACACACGCGGGCGCTTTCTTCTTTATTACATTCAACTCTACAATATCATAATCAAAATTCATTTGGATTCGCATTAATATATTTCATCTCTACATTCAGTTGAGTTTAATTTCACTGCCAATTCATTATACATTATCAATCTATTTATATGAGTTGGTTTCCTCACTCTAAGATTTCAATATGTCAACTAGTTTAATTAGTGTTGTTCATCCAATTGCAATTTTATCTCGTTTTTACAGGTTATACGGAACTAAATCTCGTGTTCTTAAAACAAATCGCAATAGCCTAGCTTTCGATTGAGTTTAGTGTTCTTATATTATTACGAAAAATATTATGATATTTTCCATTGCTCCTCGGCTTACAAACTATTTTTATTTCTTAAAGTCCGCGAATGCTGATGCTTTATGGCATACACATAGCAAGATGAACTAACATACTCTACTCGGGAACGCCGATCACTTTGTGATATTGGTAAACATCACCTTACGTCCTCGAACCGAAGCTGGGAAATCGTTGCTAAAATTGACAAGATGCTTTAAATTGGTTGATTAAGAAGCCATCTGTAAACACATCAGAGACGCCTCTCTAGACTTGAGAGCGAACTGGGCCTCACCCTCCATAAGTTGGCCGAGGATTGTCAACGGGTAGTCTGCGAAAAAAAACAACCTGAGACACGTCGAGGAGTCAGGCGCAACATTCATTAGAAGGACGACCTCCAGACCGGAAAAATACTCACCCCGAAAAAGCAAAGCTGGAAGTAAGAAAACTCAGGCTACGCCTAATGAGTACAACCCAGTCACAAGACCCGGATCCCCTACAAGCCCGTACTATCGCTGTGGCGGGAAAGATTGGTCGAGTCAATGTTTTTACAAAGATAAGTACTGTAACGAATGTGGCAGAAAAGGCCACAAAGCGATCCAGTGCAGGAAGAACTAGGACAAGAACAGCGTTCGACAGACTAGATCCGACTTGGATTCGGATAAGAACCGGCGCAAATATGTCACAGTAGACTTCGCAAATAAAACTGTACATCTACAATTGGATACCGGATCAGAACTGTCCATCATTAACTTTATGACGTGGAAAAGGCTAAGGAAACCAACCATGCGGAAGACGAACAAATCAGCTCGAGCTGTGACAAGCGATAAAGTTGAATTTGAGTGAGAGCTCACACTCCCGGTGACCTTAAATGGTGTTACTAAAAAAGTGAAAGTGTATGTACATAGGAATCCGAAAACCTCTTCGGTACTGACTGGATGGAGCGATTTGAATTGTGGAAACAATCTATAAATAAATTCTGTCATAGGGTAGAAGACTCGTCTACGGAGGCGCAACAACTGAAGGACGAATTAAAAGAGGAATTTCCAGAAGTATTCTTACCATGACTAGAAAAATGTACAAAGGCTATAGCAAGATTCGAACTAAAAGAAAACACTCTGCCCGTTTGCAAGAAGAAACAACACCTCCCATTTCCAGCAACAGAGAAAATCGACAATTTCTTACCCAAACAGTCAAGGCCACTGGTGACCATTTGTATACCCAGTAAACGTTTCATGTCAGGTGAAAGAGTGTTTTTCAAAAGTTATAAAAACACATCATTCTGGGAGGTGGGTACAATTACTAAGAGAGTCGGTGACATGGTATGTATCGTCCAAGGACCAACATATACCCACAAACGTCACCAGAACCAACTAAGAAGATGTCGATCAGTTGAAACCAGTGACAGTCCACCATTGGAAGATGAACCGATAGACACTGTCTTCGAAACTTTTGATCTTGAACCTCCTCAACCAACACCTGAACTACGGCGGTTGTTTCGCAAGAAAAAGTTTACCGATCAATTGATGGTAAACCCTAAAAGGAAGAGATACTGACAGCTTTTACGAAGAAAAAGCTTGGGAGGGGTGTGTTGGAGACGCACCTCCATGGGATTAATAGACTATCTCATGATGTCACTTCCTCTGGTGACGTCACTTCCGGTAACGAGTACCGGTGCCCGGGAGTCAGAGATTGGTATGCGGTCAAGGAGATCGTGTGCAAACGCCCAGCGGTTGAGGAATGGTATTGCTCAATCCGTCTTGCCTGTAATGTGTATGTGAATGCATGTTTGTTCCTTAAAATCCTGTGTTCCTTTCGTTTTATTACTATTTAACACCTTAACACATTACACATATACTCTGAAACATAGAATTACTCAAGAAAATATATTTTCAAAACAGTTTGAAACAAAACTAAAGTCTTCTATACTCGGTACAGTAAAACACCAACTTTTCTAATTTAATGAGAGGTTCGCCACTCTATAAACTCTTTCTGGCAGAAATGATGCCAATAATCTTTCTCTATTCTATTCTTATTTCCATACTAGGTGCTCCACCAGGTTTGATTGTCTGGTCCGTCATCTCATAAAATCTCCACAACGATAACCATTGCAAAGAACGAGTCTTTCTAACTCTATGCACCTAAATTTTAATTAAACTTTCGTGAACAGAGTTTCCTTTCAAGAATCACCGAACTCTAGAACATGTTACTTAAAGACTACGGAATGGTCATTTTTATGCCCAAGGGAAACGAAAATAATTAAAATTTGATAATAACTTCGCTACTGAATAACTGAGAATAACTTCAGATGAATACAGAGTTACGCTATTATTTTAGATGTCGACCATTTGAAAATCATTTCAAAACACATAATATTTTCTGAAAGAAATGAAATCAAAATACAATTTATTCATCGTAACAAGTGCTGCAACGATCAAGCAAAAAACTGAAGAAAGCAATAACAAATAGTGACTTTTTACAAAAATAACGCGATATATTATATTGTAAATATCTCATATTCTTTGAATAACTTTTCGGTCAATATTACTGTATAAGTGCAGTTAAAGGTGCAGTGAATGTAGGTGTGATTTCATAGCCCACAATAAATGAGAGTAAGAGAACTAACTGAATTAGAAAATTTTATGTAGAATGCCACTATTCGTATCTGTGATTGCTTTTGCTCTCATTCCATTTCGTCCTCTGAAAGGAAAAATGATAAGCTAGCGCCTGGCCTGAATGGAATTGAATTCTACACAAATTGGTAGACATCGAAAGCAAATCATTTTCCAGCAAGTGATTAAGAACGACAGATCAACAGACAGTAATTTATCATCCGTTTCGTGTCACCTTCCATCGATTGGTCGGAAAAAAAATAAGAAAGAAATATGGCGTTTCTCATCTGGTAATTTTCCGTCTAATTGGGGTCCTCTGGTTTTATTATTCAAACGTCTACACACACGTCATCCACGGTTTTAGTTACTTGCGTTTAAACAAGGAATATCTTTTTAAGATGCGTCCGGTAAATCTAAGCGTTTAATAATGTGCATCATATTTCTAATTTAAATGTAACCGACGTATGGACGTGTAAATAATCTTATCAATAGACAAATTTACAAATTCTATATCGAAAATAAGATCAAAAAACTATTGAAACTGCTATTTGAAACTAATGTGTAACAAATGGATATGTTGACAGTGTAGTTTCTATAGATATATAGACGCTCTATCATGTAACAACGGAAAAGATAAATCGATCTTAAGCAGTTATATGTACCAACGGAAAGATTGAACAGCTTTTAAACAATTTGTGGATCAATGTACAAATTATATTAAGTACATAAGCGTGACAGACCAACGAAATTGCAATTTTAACCAAATTCTAACAAACCGGCAAGAAGTTGTATACTGTTATATAGATATCTGAATGCATCTAAAATCAGATGCATCCATTAAGTTTCGGCCATTAGCAATATAAGCGTGACCGACCAAGAGAAAGAACTAACGTCATATAATGCTATGTTGATACATCTACAAATTCGATTTCAAACTAGAGTGTGTCAACCCTATTTCCAACTTCAAGAGTTGTTCCAAAAGTAAAACTTCCTATTTTTAATGAAGGCTAGGAATACGCGAGTGGTACAGTAAAGGCTTTTGTGGTCCAGAATTCGTAATGCACTTTTCCAAAGAATTTGATGGCACATCTCTGCTTCTGACACATTACCGTGACAAAAGTTGCTTTCATAGAGCTACACACCATCAATATCTGCAACAGAGAAATGAAACTTTCATGAATGCATAAGTTCAGTCATTATAACAATGCAATTTACAATCCTCTCTAATGCATTCAGGCGGAATAAAAATAGGAAACATTATTGGAAAACGTGCAAATTCTGTTTCAACGTGTCAACCGGACAAGAATAACAAAGTCTTGACAGACAAACACTCCTTGCATGTATTTTATGTTGACACATGTATGCATCTAAAATAAGTTGTCTCTATTTAGTATCAGCATTTTGTGGTAGCAATACCATTTCAAACTGAAGCGTGACTCGTTGACTGACCGAGTATTCAGCAGACAAAACCTTTTTCTAGTGATTTCAGGATGCATCTAATAAGCATCCAAGAAATTAGATAAGTAACTCTGGAATAGGTGCTAAATGCAGACCGAAGCAGAGGCAGCTGGATAACTATTCATCTGAGAAATGGCAGACCTTTGGCTTGAGTTGCAAGTAGCCATTAGATGGAGTGGCGATGTAGGCGGCAGAAGCGACGTAGACACCATAATGGCCGTTGCCATTCTGACACAAAAGTCTATTAGTTATGACTAGTGGAGACCTGACAAATCGTCTGTCTTCATTATATTTATGTCGGAAATCGACTGTTACAGCTTCAATAATAATTAAATACCAAGGCGCGGATAAAGTATATGTTGATATATTCAAATAATGATTTAGAATTATACAGAATGTAAGTAAATTTTTTACGCACACACACATATAAATTTTTACACACAAACACACACATACACATATACATACTAGCAGATGTACCCGGCGTTGCCCGTATTAAACGTAGCGTTAAATTCTCGTTAAAAAAAGTACAAAAATCGAAAAGAAACTGGGACATGTGCATGCGAGTATTATGCTTTTTCTAGACAGTTCACTTCTCATAAGTAACACAAATAATCAAGCTCAGATCGAAACCAAACCCTGTCATGTACGATAACCATTACGACAGCATGCTACGATCTTTAAAAAGTGTTTTCAAACCTACTTATTCTTTACATAAGCAAGCTGTCATGTGAACGATTCGCTCGTGCGCAGTCGTAAAACAGTTGAGATAAAAATCCGATTACTCCAAGTACCAATTTTCAATTTTGACCCTTAAACCTTCTTTCCAAATGAAAACCGATTAAAATGTCCACGTCTGAATACCCTATTTACCAAATTTCAAGCCTGTTGATCAAAAATTCGTTGAGTATAAAGGTTGGGAGTTGTTCTCACACACACACATTCTCAGTTTTATAGAAACATAGATATAGTAATCCAGGTAAGGATACATAAAGTAAAACATCCATCATTACGGTATTTTTATAATAAGGCTTAATAATAAATAGAGATAATGTCTTCTTCTTCTTCTAAATATTATTATTATTATCATTATTATTATTATTATTATTATTATAAATAGTAGTAGTAGTAGTAGTAGCAGCAGCAAGTTTATAGGAGTTTTCACACAAGCCACCAAAGATTTCTCTTTGAGAACAACCTGTGGTTTCCCCTGGAGTCTGAGTGACAACATTTTCCCTCAGATTTCCAGCACTCCCCAGCTCTTTCCATAACATTTGAAAATGAATTTTGCGTTATCGCAACAGCCGTTTACCATTGATTTCTAGTTACCAACGACTATTGTTCTTCACTGCAATTTTAGTGGCAATAATTCGTCTTTTTTACCTACTTCTACTTGTAAACCAAGAAAAAAACTGCCTATTATGAGCATTGTTTCCGAATGAATTATTCTAGTCTAAATTGTTTATGCTTACCTAACAAAAAATAACTGCTTAAAACATGAGACTAATTATTAAATTCGGCCATTTTAACGTATATCGTTAAAGTAATAAAAACAAATAAGTCGGCTAGCGCTTTTCTATCATCACGTAAAAATATAACTTTTGCTCTAATTGAAAAACTAACTATAAAACTGTTCGATTCAGATTATGTAGAAGGAACCTAATTTTTATTGAAATATTGTATGTGTGTGAAGAATATTTTAATATAATAAAATTTTATAATGACCGAAAATAGATACTAATTTTGTTTTATATTAAAAAACTACATCTATATATATAAAAGCGAAAATGTATGTATGTATGTATGTTTGTGTGTCTGCTAAAACTTTTGACAGACACGACAAAAATTCACAAACTCGGCATCATATCGAAGTCCCATCCTTTGCTTGAAAAATATGGAAAAATTGGCCCCGAAATCGAAAATTTTTGACAGGGGGGGAGTCAACAAAAACGGGTTTCTCATAACGATGATCGATTCTACGCATGCGTCAGATGACATCATGACGTCGTGACCTGATTTACATAAAATAGTTGAAAAACCGAACACATTTCGTCTACGTCGCTTTAGCGCAGTTGATTAGCACGTTTGTTCATTGTCTAAACGTGTTGGGTTCGAATCGTGGTGTGAGATTGTTTTTTTTCGATTTTTTAAATTTAAATATCGAATCCTGTGTTATTTAAGCCATTTTCCATGTAACGTTCGTTTTCCTGTTTTTTTTTTTTTTTTTTTTTTTTTTACTTCGCTTATTCTTAGCGACACCCCAAAACACCCGGGTATCCACAGATTTTTTAAATTTTAATATCGAAGCAGGCTTATTAAGGCATTTTCCCGTGTTTTTTTTTCTGTTTTCATCGTTCGTTTGCCTTACGTTAGATTTTTCGTGTTTTTTTAATGTTTTGATTATCCCCCCTCCGGTTAATTAAAACGTTGTTTTCTTTTCTTACTTCGCTTATAACAATGCTCTCATTGTCATCGTCGTCGTCGTCGTCGTCGTCGTCGTCGTAACGCTCGACGACTTTCAAACATCTTTCACTAACTCATTCTGGCTGGCCGATTTTATTTTCAAACTTCGCCTCAGGGCTTCGGGTTTGATCCTACCCCCACCCCCGATTTCTTTTTTATTTTACACCACACACACATACAAACACCCAGGCAACGCCGGGTACCCCTCGCTAGTAATATAGAAATATAAATGTATAATCAATTTTATTCAATATTTTAATCAATAATGTAACACAAAAGTTCGTTGTGATATAAAACGAGTCACTGCTTATCTAGATTAAATGCCACACAATGTTAAAGGTTAATGGGGTTATTTTGCTAAACATTTGCTCAATTATTTTTTACAATAAAAACAAATAATTGCTTCTTTATTTAAGAAAAATATTCTTTGTTTGGAATTGTACTGAAGTTCATAGCTTTAGTATAACATATTTGTTAGATTATTGTGCTTGAGTCGTTAATTTATTAATTGAAAAACAAATCATAAAACCGTATTCGGTTCAAATTTTGTAGAAAGAGGCTAATTTTTATTGAAATAAAATATGAAAAATATAATATTTATGTTAAAAGAGACGTTATAATATAGAATGAGTCACTACTTATCTAGACCAAAAGCCAAACAAAGTTAATGAAGTTATTTTGCTTAAGATTTGTGACCTATTTGCGTTTTACTAAAATTATTTTTTTACAATAAAAACAAACAAAAAATTATTTTTCTGATAAAAGAAATAGTTTTTATTTCACTATTTTAAGTTAAAAGTGTGTGAAAATAACCACACACGCATGCTAGGAATATATTAAGTTTAATGTTGAAACCACTCAGAGTAATCTACCTATCTGTCTAGCTACCTGTCTATCTATCTGTCTGTCTATCTATCTATCAATCTATCTATCTATAATATATTTTCATATATACAAAAGACTACTTGAATCAATTGATGTGATTAAAAAAATGTTATTTTCCTTATTCCGAGTATCACGTTTATACGTATTCGTATACTAACTATTCCATGTATTATAACATATACTGATCCAAGGGTTCCGGGTAGTCTAATATACATCAAACACACACACAAACGCACACATAAGCACACACACACACACACACACGCGCGCACACGCACATATATTGAGAAAGAGAGAGATAAAAAAAGGAATAAACCAATTTATGTATTAATCAACGTTTCGTCTTTATTGCAAAACTTAAATATATTAACAGCCCCTCTCTCTCTCTCTCTCTCTCTCTCTCTCTCTCTCTATATATATATATATATATATATATATATATATATATACTCATTTATATAACAGCAGAAAGATGTTATCCATCTTTTTGTTAAGAAGAACTTTCTGTATGTTTATGTCTATTGAACTGTTTTTTATATACGTTTACAAAACATACATACACGCATCACAGCGAACATTATATTGGCATGGAAAGTAGACAATCATACATGTATATGAACTGCATTATATATATAGAAACTAGACGATCACGAACACGTTACGTATACATGTGTTATTTACTCGTTATATAACATGAAATAGACAACTGAATCACAAAACACAGGGCGTTCTTGTTTTCGAAATAAATCAAATCTCGCTCCCCCTTTCTTCCATTAATATCACTTAATTTATCAGCATGTGATTTTATCTTACACATTCCTTCCTAAACAGCTCAAAACGGAAGACATACAGCTTGATAAAAAATACTAACACCGAAGACCACAAAGAGCATAAAAAATACAGATACTTTTGCATAGAAGAAAACAATTCAATTCAGCATGCCCAATGAGTGTAAGGAAAAGCTGTAAAACAGAACTTACAAACAAATACAAAATTACTGCTATCAATCAATAGTAGTATGTGATAACATACAGCATTTGCATTGTCGACTGGCCACAAAGGGACATAAAAAGACTGGACACTAAAACGCGGAAAATACTCACACTAGACTGTATCTGCTCAAAGGAGCAGGGGGTATGGTTCTCTCAGTGATTACCCATCAGCATCGTGCAGCCATAGCACCGGTCAATATTTGTGGAGTTCCCAAAATTCAAACTCTAAAATGGTGCATCAACAACACGAAGCAAGAACCATCAGAATAACCTCCCTCATTAATATGGCTAGACAAGGCTGTATTACAAATAAAACAGGACCAGAAAACGCGTCTGCTACGAGAATAGCGTAAGAAAGTCGCCAAAAATACACAAATAACTTCTATACAAAAAAAAAAATGAATAAAGAGCCTGAATGAAAGAATTCAGAAATATATAGATAAATAACACTCTATAAACGGGCTAAAAAGAAGACCCCACCATTATGACCAGGAGAAGATTATAATTGCTACCCAAGATCAAGTCTTGATGACAAAAGCTTTTAAAGTTAGGTGGTCTTAACAAAGACAACAAGTGCAAGTTCTGCCACACATAAGTAGAGAGTGTGAGCCATTAAACATTTAACTGTAAGGGTCTGCTGGGTGATGGTTTGTATACGACACAATAATAGAGTGTGTAAACACTTCCTCTGGTTAATCTGTAAAAAGTTGAATCTCGAATGCAGTAGCAACTTCTGGGAACATGTTTACCAGAAAGAATAGTTTTGTCTTGCTAGCATTAAATGAGACCACTAATTAAAATACATGCGTATTATTATGATCTGTGAACCAGGAAGTAAGAAGAGTATAGCAAAGGCAAAAGTTTAGTAATATTTTTCTATTCTGATGTTTACAAAATACAACTAAACATTTGGCTGGCAAAATACTTTCTGCTGTTTGCGTTAATTTTAACGAGTATAAAATGAAAATGTTTATCTGACCCAATGCGAAAGTGAAAGGTCGCTAGAATTGATTGCTTTCCGCTGGCAAAGAAATTTGTCTTATTCAACAGACCATGCAATTATGTTATCATTTATATTCGAAGACTTCTGAACTTGATGGAAAAATCGATAAAGAACCATTATTTCCTGGGGGTTTGTTGATTTTCTATTTTAGATACCATCTGTTTGCAACATCCAATATTTCGTAGATAATAGATCTCTTTAGCCTTATTCTGCTTCATTGAATATCTGCTTAAAGGGCGCCTTAAGAGCGTTTTTCGGCCTCTAGGAAAATGAATACATTGGTCCCTCATCCCGCACACAAAACTTTATCCAAAGGTTAAATTATGAATACTTGGTAAAAATAAACAAATATTTGTTATGAGTTTCCATAATACCATTGGAACGCAATATGACAATCAGTAGTTATCAGTAGTTTGTGTTTATTCATTTACCTATCGAAATGCCATTTAAACTGATGACAGACCATTTTTAAAATGGAAAGTGGCCGTTACTTTTAAACAGTGTCATTCGTTACACTTCAGATTTCGGACTCACATGCCGTCTGGCACCGTCACAAAGGAACAGACAAATAAAAAAGAAAGAACGGTCCGACTCGGGACCTGTTTTAAGAGTAGATGAAATGCATTTAATAACTATATTTCCAAAAGTGCTTTCGAACAAACATGTGCTTTTTAAAAGTCTTTCTCCTCGCCACCTCGCACAGACTGTCAGCCAACGTTTTCTCGCTTTCCACTTTACACGTCCAGCTTGCCCTACGCGCAACTTGGTTCTTTCCTTTTTCTTTTGACGAAAGCTCGCGCACACTTGCTAATTTACATACTGCTTTGACGGCTGATAATATTTTCGTTAGATATCTATCTTTCTTTCTGCTGCTGCTGATTCTCTCACACGCGCCTATAAGCGCTATATTCTAATAGTAAATGGAAAGATGGATACATCCTATCGAATAAATATTTGCACGCCTCTAAAAGAAGATTCAATTGGCATGCTTAGCAATGAAAATATTAGGACCGATTAAACAACTGACGGACACACTCCTGCTATAGTAATGAAAACGCTCTGTTCAGCTGATTCTCGTCCTTTCCAAACTGTATAACAGATGACTTGTCGAATATTGCTTCTCTGGAATCTGAAATCTTCCTCCGTGGTACCATTTTCAAGAACTGATAACATAATTGACTCAGAAAATCATCGCCAATAAAACTCCTTCCACTCTTCATGAAAATCTTGGAATAAAAGCCATAGTAATTGTCTGTATTTTTGAGATGAGGTGTTTTCATTCATTGAGATTGTCGGACTGACTTCCTCATCCTGGTTGTTATAGTCACAACGTTTCGACCGCTTTGCCCTCCGGCCTTCATCAGGTGTTTTGTCTCGAACTGGGGAACAGTTTGTTAGGAGTCTCGAACCCAACCCTTCATTATTATTACGGGGGTACCGTGTTCGGACTCCAGCTAGGCTCTGGGACATAGTTGCTGATTCTCTGTTTTTTTATTTTCTTATTTATTTTTTTATTTTTGAATGTTACTTTTCACTGCCTTCGTTCAGGATTGAACTCATTTCGAACTGTAACTTTGATACAACGTCTAGGACCACTCGGCCATATGTCACTAGGATGAGGAAGTCAGTCCGACAATCTCAATAAATAAAAGCGGTAGTTCACCGCACCAAAAAAGCTAACCTTCTTTCTGACCAACATTAGAAATTAATGCAATCCCGTTCTACTGAAAATATACTAATCTAAATGCTACGACTTCGAATTCTTCTCTCACTGGCTCCGCTCCTCTCGCAACCTAAACCCGCTGGGCGATTTCATTTGGTCATACGTCGAGAACATCAGCAACATGACCTCTCACAACACCAAAGCCAGCCTGATCGCCGCCATCCGCCGAGTATTTGCCGAGTCTCCGCCAGCGCTTGTGGAAATGGCATGTTCCCAGTTATTCTCCATAGATCAACTTATCGTGCTTAAGTTTCTAACGCATAAGATAAACATGGCGTGCTCATTAATCTGTCAGGTTAAAATTTCAAGTATAGTTTGTATGAGTATAAATTAAATACAATAGCATTTTTTATTATATTAATTGTAAGGGATTTTCTCAATTTACATATTACTAGCGGGGGATGCTCGGATTTGTCCGGTCCTAAAATACGCTAAACTATGAAATTTTAATGCGTCCACATTTCGTATTTGCGAGGCGCCCAGCTTTGCCCAGTCGTAAAATACGTTTAAATATGATATTTTAATTTGCTTAGATTTGTCTAGATTTTAAAGAGTCGTCATTTCAAAAGTAAAAAAAAAAATGTATTTAGGTGTCATGAGCTAGAATCAGAAACCGAAAGCAAAACTGTAATATTCAAAGCTGGTGACGTTACCACTGTACCAACGTGACATGCATATGAACTGATTAAAAATAAACTACGATGAATGTACAAAATGTATAACGATTTTTTTTTCAATTTTGACTAATTTTTGATCCCTTGTAAACAATTTTAACCGGCTGAAGACCCACAAAAGAACGGTTCTTAAAATCCAATCATTTGAGGCCCCTGCAACGTTTTATTTCGGAAGAGATAGAATTTGAAAATATGGAGACAGGCAGACTGACAGACAGACAGACAGACAGACAGATATATAGCCTTTTATATTTAGAGTACCGGGTAGGGGTGCATGTCTTTTTCCGGTCGTAAAATACGCTTAATTATGATATTTTAATTTCTCCAGATTTCGTATATATTATTTGAACATATGGAGACAGACATGCATAAAACCTTTTATATATTAAATTTAATGTAAGCGGCAGAGCTCAAATTTTTTTAGCCTATGAAATTTGTGACAAAGTGTAGCTGGCAGCAGTAAAATGATGCTTTACGAGGATGACCTGTTCTTATTCCATCTATGACGGCAATAATTATAACAGGCATTGGTGAGCAGAATAAATTGCAACAATGAAAGAAAATAACGATTGAGAGAGAGGGTTTGTGTTGTTTTTGTTTATTAGCTTATTTCAGGAATTAAAATAGAAAACTATTGTTTTAGTCTATGTATGAGATTGTGCTTTATGTGTCTATTTGTCTGTGTGTATCTTTGTGTAATATTTACGCAGGTGTTCTAATAAGATATTACTCGACCAGATAGCATGATCTCTGAGACACATACACACAAACATATATATATATATATATATATATATATATATATATTGCGTTGTGTGTGTGTTCAATATGCAAGTAACAACTTGAAGATAATATAGAATAAATGAAAACAATATATTGCTCGCTAGCAAGACTGGATTTGCTTCGAAGTTGTATCCAAGTGAAAGCGTTCAACAAAATATTGCGTATATTGGTGAGCATATCGGTTTAAATATGGGATAAATTTTACACGTAAATTACATTGCGTTTCATAGTTACAAATGTCGCCATAGAAGTATTACGTAAGGAAAATTGATATGATATGATTAATTTTATCTTTATCATAGGGTAAAAAGAAAAGAGTGTCTGCACACCTTTTTAAGAGGCAACGAAAATGGGGAGATACATGCCTCATTAAGGGAGGTCGATTTTGGAACCCCGGTGAGGCAATGGTGATGATAGTTGGGGTTTGACATAGAAAAGACCCACACGAAATATTTTTTTCAAAATCGTTATCTTTGCTTGAGGAAATGACTTTAATAGATGAAAAATTGAAGTAATTAAAAGTTTTCGGTGAATTATCAAGAACGTCCCGTCATCAAAACAATCCGTACTGTTAAGAAAATGGAATCATTATTTAGAATATGTTTTAAACTATATTTTTAAATAAAATGAGTGAGGATAATGAATTAATAAAATAAATATTAAGTGTAAAGGCAAAATTATGTTTTTTTTTTTAAATAATAACGACCAAAATTCGCTTTTTCATTTCAGGAACTATTTTTTGGTGGAAACATTTTAGATTTCACCGTCGCAAAACACGCTCATTATTTATATTGAAAATTAACGTTTATTTATTATTTAATTTGAAAACATTACGATTTAGGCTTAATTATTTCGAAAGGAAAAACGAAAAAGACTTGTTTAAAATATATATTATTATATTTCAAGTGTCTGCAGTGCATTTAAACATGTTTGTTTTATCTTTTTGAATTTGTTTTTCTATTAGGTTGACACAAAAACAATATCA
This sequence comes from Euprymna scolopes, assembly GCF_053919585.1. NCBI lineage: Eukaryota > Metazoa > Mollusca > Cephalopoda > Sepiida > Sepiolidae > Euprymna > Euprymna scolopes. Next base: position 79,423,379 of record NC_136482.1, on the reverse strand, counting down.
TTTTTTGACGTTCAAATGAACGTCAAAAGTATTATTTTTGCACGAACCTAATATTTCACATCAAATTCTATTTGAAATTTTTATTAAAACATGGTAATACTCCAGTTTTATATTAAAACAACAACAAAAATATAGTCCATACAATTTTATTCTACACATTCTTTACGAAACAACCACGTAAATTTTCAAGTTTTTCTACTTAATAAAAATACTTAATAAAAAATACTTAATAAAAATACTTAATAAAAAATACTTAATAAAAAATACTTAATAAAAAATACTTAATAAAAAAATACTTAATAAAAAATACTTAATAAAAAATACTTAATAAAAAAATACTTAATAAAAAATACTTAATAAAAAATACTTAATAAAAATACTTAATAAAAAAATACTTAATAAAAAATACTTAATAAAAAATACTTAATAAAAAATACTTTGCAGAAAATTAGTGTCGAATTTTAATTTCTTTTATTTTTAGGGAGTAATTGTTTTTAAGCCGTGTTTTTCTTCTAAAATTATAGTTTTAAAACCAGATAACCCACAAAGATTAATACAAGTAAATAAGGAAACTCCTTTAAAGGTATTTCGTTATGTGTGCATTGTGCCAAAATAACTTTGTTATTTAGAAAGCCATTCTTTATATGGGAAGGATTGTAACTATTCTGTACTTTCACCGAAAATTTAATAAACAAAAATTTCATAAAAATCAAATTTAACTTAAAAATACTATTAAAAATAGCATAGTAACATAGATGTACACGCACTGGTTTTTCAAACTCTAAACAATAAACACCCGTTAAAAATTGCACAACTACAGCAAGAATGAATCTCTTTATGGATAAATTCATTTTATCGAAGGCGGAACAAAAATCTGCTAAAAATCTCTAAACTAAACACTGCTATGCCTCTGATTTGGTTTGATCCCCTCTCTTCAATACATCTAATTCAACTCTACGAAGTTTTTCATTATTTCTTATAACTAGCACTTATTTCTTTACGTATGAAACTGGAAGATAGCCTAATACTGTTTCCTTCAGTTATAATCCATTTATTTATTTTACTTTTCAGATTAGAATATTGTGGAAAATAAAATAATATATTGGTATTTGTTATGTAATCTGGCTCTATTATTAAACATACAGAATTTCCAATTTTCAGGTTCCATTAGAAGAACTGCCATTTACAGCAATTTTTAAATTAATCGATGGAACAACAAAAATCCTAACAATATTTACTGGTCCCTTGTGGAAACTTTGTATCAATAACTATCAAGATTTGCCTCAAGTAGAATTCTAAAAGAATAGTGTCCCTCCGGATCATCATTATTTGATAGCAGAAGACACAAATAATTTAAGTGTGAAGACCAGAGGCTACTTTTTGAGTATGCTGTTGGCATTTCTTGTGGAGAAGTTAACTTAGAAAATTGGGCCCTTTAATCAAGGAAGATGGCTAACATAAGCCCCAAGATTAATGTGTTTATGGGCTAGAGTTGTCTATCCTCAAACACTATGACAAATTAAACATTTGGGTTAAATTTATCATTCAAGTCTATGCAGTTAGTTGGTTTGAGATCAAAACCGACAATATTTTTTTAGCCAACAGCAGTATATTTTAATATGATTCATATAACAAAACAGTTAACTGAAATCCAAATAATTGTTTTAAACAAAATATAGTACTTTTGTACTACTTTCAGAAAATATAATATCGATGATAAACTCAGATGAATTGGATGTGAGAGAAGAGGGCATTCAAACGGTTTTGTCTATTAGTTAAATAAATATTTATCCATTAAATTTTATTAGTTTTCTTAATTTACCCAAACAATGGTTAGTTTTATTCATATTAGATCGCAAAATATAAAAAAATAAGTGTTTTAAAATAATTTAGTTTTTTTGTGTTGTTTTTTACCAGAAATAGTGAACAACTAAAAAAAAAAAAATGAAAAGATTACTGCTATCAATTTTGCAGCAATACACTGGTCAAATTTGATTGATTTTTCTCAAAAAGTTGTATATGGGCACGAAGCAATACATGGACACATTATTATAAAGTGATCGTGCCAGCAAATTAGACCTTCATTTTCCTCGAAAGCAAAGTATACAGAACAATTTAGTTCTATTATAACAGTTTATATTATTGCATTTAATAAAAAAATAAAATACACGATTCTGTAACTTGTATCAAGTTGTTATATTGTGTAATACATCTCCACACATCTTTTTGAATTGTGAAATTTAAAAGACTTAGTTGCTAATTAGCATTTTTTACAATTTATGTTTAATGAATGCAGTAAAAGTTGAGATACTTTACTAGGTGTGATTCATAATTAAAATTATAATTCATATATATACTTTTCTTTCAATGTATTTCATATAAATATATCAATTTTAAGTGAATATTTTATAAAAATAGTGAACTTTCAAAGTCAGTGTTGTGAAAAATGCTATTAAAATGAAGGATTTTTCAACATTTTTCTACACGATTTTAAAAATTAAATGCTCAATTTTCTGTTTAAGATGGGAATCTAATTTTTGGTATATGTTCTTATCATATCAAATCCCAACTATCATCACTAGTGCCATGTTGATTTTCTGAAAAAAGTTGCAAATCGACCTGCCCTAATGGCTCATGAATTCTGCTGAAAAGATTGTAATTGCATAGAGACTATCAATGCTACACATGCAGATTGGGAATGTATTTTGAAATCTGTTTTCATGTATTTAATAATGAATGTAGATTCTAAAGTTTTGAAGGAATGTGACTTTTCTATTAGATCAAATTTGATTTCTTGTATTTTTCTAGTGTTCATTTCAGGTATAGTATTTCTTTGTGATTTCGACATCACTGAAGGTGTTGTTAGTTTGATGACTTAACTGTAGTTTTTACAGAAAAAAAAACAAATAAAAATAACGTTCACAAAAACAAATAAAAATAACGTAAACAAAATATACAAAATACATTTCGTTGTCATATATATATATATAAACAAAATATACAAAATATATTCTGTTGTCATATATATAAACAAAATATACAAAATATACAAAATATATCCTGAACGTTTTTTTTCTACCGGATTTGCTTGTCTTGCCTAGAAATGAACTGATCTACACAATATATACCGACAGACAAAGCCGTAAGGTGGTAGTCGGTATCCGGTGGAGCAATTGAAGTTGTTATTCCCGTGTTCTGCTTTCTTTTTAACACTTTAAACAAGGCTATAACAGTTTTTATGTTTTCCCCATGAAAGTAGTTTACTTCGAACCCCTTAATCTATTGGACATTCTACCGAAGTATGGCTTCTATGTAACTTGCAACATCTTTTTTTACAAAGGAGTTGCCACTTATCTAGGTTAAGAGACCACTCGAGGATAAGGGTTAATAAGCGTACAGTGGTCAATGGGACAATGTCGTAGTAATTTTTAGTAGTGGAAATTTGGTAAATTGAATTATTAAGGGGAACGGCTTATCTAGAACTTGTTTACGTTGGACTTGAAGACGACCATATTATAGTCAGCCGGAAAGAGACCTCCACATTTGTGCAGTTCTAAGAAATAAACTTTTTTCATGGAATCCACGTTTAGGTTTAGGCACAGATAAAGCGTGGGGGAAATTATTGATAGTTGTTTCAGTGTTTCCCGTGAAAGTTTGGCGATGGGGGGCCATTGGATTGGAGGTCAGACGAGCACTTGCCAGGAAAATAACGATAAAGCAGAGACAGGCTCAAAACTTCTCTTCTTCCCATACCAATAAATAATATTATGAACCGTACTCTCACGTGAAAAAATGTTACTTTTATCAATGGACCAGAGGTCATCTCATCAGTATCAGACAAGGCCAAACTATTTGCAAAGAACTTTGCAGCTAATTCTACCCTATGCGACGAAGGCCATCAACTCCCCATATTTCCTCCTATAACACACAACACGCTAGGTAACATACAAATATCCATGCATGAGGTCGCTAAGCTAATCAAGAACCTTGATTCCAGTAAAGCAACTGGCCCTGACGGCATCCCAATTATAGTGGTAAAAAAAGCTTCAACCAGAACTTGCCCCCATACTTACGAAACTGTTTAAGCGCTGCCTTAAGGAGAAGTGCTTTCCGACTCCCTGGAAGACCTCATCAGTTTGCTCTGTATTTAAGAATTCAGGTGATAAGTCATCTCCCTCTCAGTACAGACCAATAAGTCTCCTGTGTGTTATGAGTAAGATGCTGGAATCCATATTAAATAGAGAAATACTCAACCACCTCAGCAGAAACAACCTTCTTAGTGACACACAATATGGTTTCCGTTCTGCAAGATCTACCGCAGATGTGCTGACGGTTATATCTCACAGGATTAGTGAATCTCTTGACAAAGGCTTCCTTTCTAGGGCAATTGCTCTTGACATATCCAAGGCCTTCGACAAGGTATGGCATAAGGTCTACTTCACAAGATTTTCAGCTACGGTATAACTGGAAATGTTTTCTCAATCATTAAATCATTTCTCTCCGATAGACTCATAAGAGTAGTGGTCGATGGACAAAAATCAGAGGCCTGCAGTATTAATGCTGGAGTCCCTCGTGGATCAATCTTGGGCCCAACTCTCTTCCTGATCTACATCAATGACCTCCCTAAACATATACTAAAATCATTCGTTGACATCTATGGCAACACATCAAAGGCTGTAAATGACAAAGTTCTCTCTGATTCTCTCTCTTCTGATCTCGAGCGCGTGGTACAGTGGGGGAAGACGTAGCTGGTTACCTTTAATGCATCTAAAACTAAACTCCTATCTTTACATCATCAACGCTCTGATCCCCATCTGGCATCAATTAGGATGGATGGCTCTCGTCTGGGAGAGGCCTCGTGTTTTGACAAGCTTCTGGGTTTGACTTTACTCCTGATCTGAAATGGAATACGTACATCAAGTCTGTTGCCATTGTCGCTGGAAAGATGGTGGGATCCTTCTACCGCTCCAGAATATATCTCACTGCTGATGCAATTCTCTATCTATATAAAAGTCAAGTACGTCCAAGGATGGAATACTGCTGCCATATCTGGCCAGGAGCTGCTAAAAACAGCCTATCCTGCCTTGACAGAGTACAAAATAGACTTCGTGGCTTAGTGGAGGATGCCCTTTTCTCTACCCTGCAACCTCTCTCCCACAGAAGAGACATTTCGAGCCTATCCTTTTTTTATCGTTATTTCCATGGCAGGTGCTCGTCTGAACTCCAATATCTGCCCCCCTCGCCAATCTTTCACGAAAAACACCCGTATAGCTGAATCCACTGTGAAAATTTTCCCCCACTCTTCATCTGAGCCTAAATCAAAACGTGGGTTCCATGAACAAAGCTTCTTTCTCAGAACTGCACGCCTGTGGAACTCTGTTCCGTCTGCCTGCTTCCCACCTGACTACAACTTGGATGTCTTCAAGTCCAACGTTAAAAAATTCCTAATGAACCGCCCCCTTAAGTAAACACTTCATCAAATCTCCACACTAACGTAATGTACTTGCAATAACCCTTATCCCTGAGTGGCTTCCGGACCTTGATAAGTGGTGACCACCGTGTAAAAAAAAAAAAAAAAATATCCGTTCCATTTCGCTCATAATACTCTTCATCATTCAATTGACAAGATTCTTACTTCATTAACACTTATTATGCAGTCGTAATAAATTGAGGGTGATTAGTTAATAATAAAAATATAAAAATATATTTCTTTTGGTTTATCGTGTGTAAGTTTAAAATAGTATTTTACTCTGTAAGTTACGCGATGACATATCTATATTATTTTTTTCTTAATCTCTCTGTCCCTTTTAATTTTTCTCGAATACTACTAAACCAATTTGGCTGATATTTTGTATGGGCCTTTTGTAAATTGCAGTGAAGTTAATATTATGGCATCCATTCGATGCACAGTTAGAGATTGATAGTGATAATAGGGATTAGTACCACAATACAGCATTTAGTTTTCTTAGAAACTAGTGAGCTGAGCTGGTTTAATATTTATATGGATCTTTGTTATGATAAGGTGCAGCAAACTAGGTATAATGGTATCCGTTCGATGTACTTGGGAATTTGTGTGGATATATTTGGATTAGTAGTAAATGCAATAATCAACACACATTTGATCATATTGAAGCATCAATTTGTCAGAATTTATCTTTTATAAATCAGCGGATTATAAATTTGCTAAAATACACATTATTTATATTTTAATATATTTATATTTGTCTGTCACACTTGACTTTAAAATAGAATTTTTATGTTACGCTTTTATATTAAGTCGAATTTTCATCTCAAAAGGTGACTACTACATGGACGCATCTTATTCGTTCTTGTCTGTTTACTGGGGCGCGAAGAGACCGATTATTTGAAAATAGCAACATCAACTGAGTATTATTTTGAAAGTTACAGCCAGAGTTTATTGTATCCAAGAATATAATAATGTAATTCGCTCGCTTTATTTAACTGATAAAAATCACAAGAGGGTCGGAGAGTGAAAGGAGATATGTACGTCCGTATGAGAGGGACATGATTAGAAGGCACGTAGAAAAAAGTACTAACAATGGGAGATGGGTGGAATGACTGAGAATAGGAAAAGAGTAAAAACATTACAAAGCACAAAAGGGAAAATAAAAGGAAGTCAAAGAAGAAAATGTAAATAAATAGCGATGTGCTATCATCATTTAATGTTAAGAAAGTACAACGAGTTCATACAAGTTCGTGCACTATGTATGTCCGGAATTCAAATTAAGTTAGCAAGTGGTAGGTTTCCGTTCAATGTGAGTATTGCATTTCTAGGAATTGTTTCAAGTAGTTCTTATTCGACGTAAGGTGTTTCCGTATCGTTGAACTGCTGAATATCATCGTTTGTTAATCACCGTGGTGGAGTAACTGAAAATAAGCCATGTTTTTTCTTACATAGTAAAGTATAGCATTTAGTGAAAATATGTTTACATCTTGTAATAAATTACAATACATATTGCCATTTATTTTATTTGAATTTATGGTAGATGTTAGGCAAAATATTGAATTTCATTTCGGTACTAATTATTCTTAATGGTTGCACAACAAAGAGTGTGTAGAATAATCATGTCAAACGAGTAAACTGTGTTAGCTCATGCATGAGTAAAGCAACTGATTGTGCAAGAAACCAATTTAAAATGTAAACCGAATAAAACAGCCCATATTTTATGTTTCTGTAATAAAAAGTGTTGTGGAGACGCCCACTAATTAACATAGGTGGGTGAGTGAGATATATAAAGGTATCAATCACCAATACCGGTGGTGTTCTGCAACGACCGCCAAATAGGCAAGACGCCTATGTTGCCTCCAGTAAGACATGCAACATGCCACCTGCTGGAATATCTCTAACTGAAGTATATCTGAAGATATGTAAGATTTACACGAAATAAAATCCACTGTTAAACACAACAGTGGCGTCGAGAATTAGAAAAAAGACTTTCGCAGGATAAAATCCACTATTAAACACAACAGTGGCGTCGAGAATTCGAAAAAAAAGACTTATGCAGGATAAAATACACTATTAAACACAACAGTGGCCTCGAGAATTCGAAAAATGTAAATTAAAAAAAAAAGTATTCACAAGAATAAACGAATACGGATTCAGCGTGAAAGAAAACAAATGCGAATTTTGTTTAAACGAAATCAAATATTAAGGGCAAATAATAAATAAAGACGGTCGACTCTCAGACCCGGAAAGAACGACAGCAATTAAAAACATGCCGGCACCACATAACGTGACGACTCTACAGAGTTTCTTAGGTCTCGCAAACTACTACCAAGTATTTATCAAAGGAATGCACGACCTAAGAGCATTATTAAAGAAAGAAACAAAGACGCTGACGTCCGATCTATTTTTAACCTATTACGACCCAAAATTAGAAATAAGTGTTGCGAGCGACGCAAGCCTATATGGTATAGGAGCATGTATACAGCGCATTCTGTCAAATGGATCGAAGAAACCTATAGCTCACGCCTCAAGGATACTACGTCCGGCAGAAAAGGCTTACTCTCAAATAGAAAAAGAGGGGTTAAGCATTATTTTCGCGGTGACGAAATTCCACCGTTACCTGTACGGGAGACACTCTATACTGGAAACAGATCGCAAGCCCCTAGTGACAATCTTCGGCTCAAAAAAGGGCTTGCCAGTATATACGGCAAATCGCTTACTCCGTTGGGGTACGATCTTGCTAAATTATGATTTTCAAATAAATCATCTGGGTTTGGAAAAATAGGTCATGCGGATGGCCTGTCAAGACTTATACCGAAAATAGAGGAAACCCTTGAAGAGTCAGTAATTGCAGCTATACGTTACAATTATGAGGGGGAAAAACATGGTGGCGAATATAATAAAAGAATTACCAGTCACGTTAACCGATATAAAAAGGGAGGCTGAAAATTACGATGTCATCACAGACATAAAGAAAAAATAAGGAAAAATGATGAAAAAACGCAAAGCATATTTTCCGTACGCAATAATGTTTTATTATATAGTGAAAGAGTTGTTATCCCGAAAACCTTGCACAAAAATATCTTACGTGATTTTCATACAGGACATAAATATATAAATAAATATATATTTTTCATACGGGACATAAATATATAAATACATATATATAAATAGGATGAAGGCATTTATGTGGAGTTACGTTTACTAGCGTAACATGGATGTGGATATTGCACTAACAGTAAACAAGTGTAAAGGTTGTGCGTTAGCCGCAAAGGCACCACCGATAGTCCATAAACCTTGGAAAAAACTGACCATCCATGGTCACACATTCATATAAACTTTGCTGGACCGACCGAAGGACAATACTACCTAATCATAGTAGATAGTTTTTCCAGATGGCCTGAAGTAAGGCGTTTCAACAACCCGACGACAAATAACACAATAAGTTTTCTGCATGAAATATGTGCACGTTTTGGTGTGCCAGACATTATAGTCACAGATAACGGAACACAATTTACATCAAGTGATTTCAAGGACTTTTGTGACACTTTTCAGGTAAAACCTGTAACTACACCACCGTTCCACACTAGGTCAAATGGATTAGCGGAAAGGTTCGTAGATACGATAAAGCGTGCACTAAGAAAGTCAATAGGGACCCCAACGGATAAAGCATTACAACAATCCCTTCAAATATACAGGATAAGTAAGAACCCAAATACACCGTCGAAATTATCGCCAGCAGAATTAATGTTTGCTAGAAAAATAAAATGACCATTTGATAAATTAATACCAAAGAAAGCAATCGTTCATCAAACTACGCACACATCACGTAAAAATTTTTAACCTGGTGATCGTGTATATTTTAAATGTATGAAAAATAATATTTTATATTGGGAGTTTGGTACGGTAGATAAACGTATCGGCGACTTGGTCTACATGATAAAAGGTCCAAAAGGGATACACAAAAGACATCAAAATCAATTGAGAAAACGTCATATAAAAGAAAACGAACATGACAAACCTGATGAAAAGGAAGATCCAATTGATATATAACGAAGCATTTGATATCGAACCACCACAAACCATGCCCGAACCGAGAATATCGGGAAGGAAAAGAAAGTTTACAGAACCAATTATAATGAACCCCAGGAGAAAAAGATATTGAAATCTACAGGATTTCAAATCTTGGGAGGATGTGTTGTGGAGACGCCCACTAATTAACATAGGTGGGTAAGTGAGATATATAAAGGTATCAATCACCAATACCGGTGGAGTTCTGCAATGACTGCCAAATAGGCAAGACGCCTATGTTGCCTCAGTAAGACATTCAACTCGCCACCTGCCGGAATATCTCCAACTGAAGTATATTTGTAGACATGTTAATATGTATATAACTTTTATGCCTAATATATTATTGTTATACCTTTACTTTCGGTGTTCTTGTTAATTATTTGTGCAGACACACCAAAAAGTAACATTTTTTATTATTTTCATTATTCTAAGTTTACCAAGAAAAACTAAAATGAATTTATAGCACATTTTATTTTGTACTCCCTTCTAATTATCTAGAAAATAATATTTTAGTAACTTTACAGACGACAATGTACGTTCATTGCAAGCAATTCTATCGATTATTTGTACGTAAAATGAAACCCTCTTACATGACATAACGAAAAAATAGACACGAATATAAAAAGGTCTAACAGATTTATCAATTTGTGAAGTGATACATAAAGTACAGTTATTTTTGAAAAAAAAAAACCCAAACTTACAACTAATCGAATAAATGTAAATATATTTTAATTGTAGAGTCGACAAAAAGCTGCAAAAAAATTACAATTAAAATCATTTAAGGTGTTGACCGCTATGATTGAGAGACTATCGCCAGTTGTTGTCTACAAAGTTTTGGAGAAAATGCTTGTTTATTTAAAACAAATGTTGCATCGTTAAAAATAAACAAACAAGCATGTTATGATTAGAAAACTAAAAATACTTTGTTGAAAAAATATAAGTATACTACTTGATTAGTAGAAGAATTGCTCTCAGTAAATCTGATTTTAGGCACACACACGCACCACACACACAGCACACACACATTTATATAGTATGAAAATATATCTTTTACAAGTCCACTATATAATGGCACCCATATTTTATGTAAAATAACATATATATGTATATGTACTGGCGGTACCCGTATCTCGACTTTAATCGTAATAATTGAGAAATCTAAGAGATCCAAGAAAAAGTACTGTTCATCTCAAAATATTAAATATGTAAGAATAATTCCTAAATAAGTTGTTCTAGTCGTAAATAGTGCTACTTTATAACTCTTTGTAAGAGACTTTTACGAGGCCGTGGAAACCACTGCATATCCATTAACAATGGTTAAAATAACTGTCTTCATACTCAACTTATTATCCATCGAACTTGTTTATAATCTAACCTCTTTATATTTAACAGAATCAGTATAATCAGTATATGGCTCTTTCGCGCTTATTATGGCTAGGGCTATGACAATAGAATCTTCCTTTCATTATTTTGACTCTCGAGTGTGTATTCGACACAGTTAATCAATCGATAACCACATTACTATCTACAATCTTAAGATATTAACTGACATGTACTCAGGAGTAAACATAATGAAAATTATGACTCAGTTACAAATTATACATATTCTGCGTTGGTTGCGTCGATTATTTAAAACCACAGAAGCGTTTCGTTTGTAATTAAGCCGCTTTGATTTTTTAGCAACTTATGTGGCGAAAAACTAAAACAGAAATTACATATTCAATTCAATTTTCAGCAACAATCAAAAATAGCATAAGCAAACAGAATGTACGCAAATACGTTTTAATTATTTAATACATAACACGAAGAAATAATAACGGCTGAAAGAAGAATTGATTCTGTTAAAACGAACCCAAAGTGGTATGTTATAGTCAATATTTTTCTCTATTATATTAAATGAAGTGATTTATGTGTGTGAACGTACACATATACATAAACCAATATATACTTTACGCCAAGAAGGTTAACGACACCGACTGACCACATGGATGTGTCAAGTTCGAATCCATTTCGTTCTACAGAAACACTTTCAGTTAGGAATGTTGGCAACTTTTACGTAGCCTCTTGAGTAAATACCTCATGTCCTTAAAGATATCATTCTAACTGGAAATATATCGGGAAAATGAATGCCAATAATAATTATTTGATTCATTCGAAAGGAATCAATAAATGATGACTAACAACAACAGTAATTTATTTCAGTATCGGCCATATAATTATATGTCAGAAAATGAGAAAGATTGAGAGAGAGAGAGAGAGAGAGTGAGAACGATAATGAGAGAGGGGACAGCCTTACTTGTTTTTTTCTCTCGATATAAACAAGTGGAATGTATTTTCCTTAACAGCAATAATATTTTTCACTTTAAAAGATTTTATGTATTTTACATATAAAGCTTTGAGCATTGCATAACTTTATTCATGAAATAAAACAGTGTGCGCTTATATTTTAATGATAAAATAATACGATTAAGTCGTAACTTGTCCGATTTATTTCATTTCATAAATAAAAGTAATGCGCATAAGATGATTGCGATCTACAATAAAGATGGCCGATAAGTTATACTACAAAAAAAAAACTGTATGCCTAATTGTAAAGAAGGTTTTGGCTTATTTACTTTATGCGATAAAAAGAAGTTAATTTCGATTGCATAAAAATTTACAAGCATAAAAGCACTCCATTTTAACACATAATAATCGAAATGTTTAAAATAAATATTTTAATTCGATATTTGAAACTTATTAAAAGCAATCTAAAGCAAATAAATCGCTATTATGGTTAGTATTAAGCGCAATAACGTAGGGATAAAATCAGTCACTCTAGATCACAGTTGCATTAATACTGGTAATTTGCTTTGGAAGTATGGTACAGGTGTGATAATTCACACACAAAAAAGTGTATATTGGTGCAACAAGTCGGGAGTGAAAAATGCGTAACAAATTGAAAAAAAAACAAAGTTTTAGATGAGGAAAAAGATTTAGTATAGTGTCAGAACATCTACAGCATTTCCAGTTTAATTCTATTTTTAAAATGCAACAAGATATGTTGGACGAAAACAAGAGTTGCCGCAATGTGGACAAAATTTTCATTAAGTGATTGAAGAGATAAAAGATTTCAGAACTGATGAAACACTCAAGTCTTTTTTTAGTAGAATTAATAAAGAGATAAAATAAGAAGGAGTATTAAGATGAAAATAACCCCCCTCCCAGTGCAGTTATAACTGAAGGATGAGATAAAATATGAAGTATGGTATCAGATCCGAAAATACAATATAATGATAATTTATTTTACAAAAGTGAAAAATATTAAAAAAAAAATAATTTTGAGGATAGAAAATGATAATTACTGCATTCTAGAAGAATTTCTCCTTAACTGTTCGAAAGAGAAAATATTAAGTATATTATTAAAATTGATGGAACAGTTTGGGATTGATTCAGTTTGGGAAATTTTAAAACAGACATAGAAGTAAATATTTTATCATGACGTGGTAAAGAAATTCGAAAATAGACTGGATTGAGTGTGGATAAATTATTCATATTATTGAATGAATTATTTGTATTATTAAATGAATTATTTGTATTATTAAATGAATTAATCTATTAATCTATGGATTTTGAAAGTTATATAGCAGTTTATGGGAATGTTTTAAAATGTTAAAATACGGAAATAAAAAGAAATGCACGTACTTTTACGGAGTTGCATGAACTATTTAAAGGGAAATGAAATTGGGGAATACCTCATTCATTAAGGATGAAAACAAACCAGTTATCAGTTATTCATAATTGTATGGATGAATGAATGTAAGTGACAAAAATATTTCAGCATTTTATTTACAAGTTTTATAGCTAAATCATTTTGTGTGTATTGTTCGTCCGTCCGAACGACGAGGACCATCTGATCACCCTGTAGGGTAGGTGGGGGAGAGTCATCACCGGTGAGTCCGGATATGGCTGATAATCCCAATCTTAGATTGAAAAGTTCTACTGCAGTTAGAACAAGGAATCGTAGCAGATGTCGAGGGCTTCAAAACATTGTCCTTGCTGCCCTTTCTGCGTTTCTCTGCAGCAATTTTTCGGTTATTTTTATATTTGCAGACACCTTCATGAACAGCGGGCCGCCACTTGGCTCCATCGAAGGCTCTCTGCTCCCATGATGACGAATCAATGTTGAAGGCTTTCAGTGATACCTCCAGGGTGTCCTTAAATCGTTTTCTCTGGTCGCAATGGGAGCGCTTGGCATGTTGGAGCTCAGCAAACAGAAGCTTCTTGGCCAGTCTGCAGTTTGGTATGCGGCTACATGACCAGCACAGTGAAACTGAACCTTCATCAGGATAATGTCCAGCACGAGTAAGGACTTCTGTTTCTGGTATCCTTTCCAGCCAGCCTATGTCAAGCAGTTTCCTCAGTCTGGTGGTGTGGAAGTGATTTAATTTTCTAGCATATCCATAGAGAAAGGTGGTAAGTATGACAGCTTTATAGACTTTTTGTCATGGAGGTGATGCCTCTTCTGCCCCATACATTCTTGTGGAGTCTTTACCCTCCGATAGAAATGTTGGGTTCTGCATATTGGTTTCCTCGAAGCAGGCTGATGCATCACCACCGTCTTCTTGGTATTGATTGTGAGACCAAAATTTTACACGCCTCTGAGAATATTTTTGCACTGTGTTGCATGCCTGCTTCAGAGGTAGCTTTAAGAGCACAATCATCAGAAAAACAGAAGGTCATTTACAGTGTCTGATGCAACCCTCACTTTTGCTTGTAGCCGTCTGAGGTTGAAAACTCATCCGTCACATCTGCACCTGATTCTAATGCCCACATCAGCGTCTCCGAAGGCATCCGTCAGCATCGCAGAGAATATGAGGCTGAACAGGGTGGGAGCCAAACCACCCCTGTTTCTCTCCATTTGTGACTTCAAAAGGGTGAGAGGTCTCATCGCGATCTTGCACTCTGGCAATCATTCCATCATGAAACTAACGTATGATGGCAATGAATCTTCTAGGACATCCATACTTTGCCATTATTCTCCAAAGGTCTTCTCTACTTACATTGTCAAATGTAAATTTGGTCAGATCAACATAGGTGGAGTAAAGGTCTACAATTTGTTCTTAGCACTTTTCTTGGGGCTGCATGAGGCAAACATCATATCAGTAGTACCACGATCCTTACGGAATCCACATTGGCTCTTCGGCAGGAGGTATTTTTCAGATGAACTATGAGCCTGTTCAGCATTACTCTGGCAAGTACTTTTCTGCAATGTATTCCCCGGTGGTTATCGCAGGCCTCATGATTATCTTTATGCTTATATAGATGTATGACGGAGACATCTTTGAAGTCTTGAGGAAGTACCTTCTCCTGCCAGATGATGTAGAAAAGCTGATAGAGTTTTTTTTAGTAAGGGTCTTGCCGCCCTCTTTATATATTTCAGCTAATATAGAGTCTGAGCCAGGCGCTTTCCCAGTGGACAACAGACGGATTGCTTTCTCAGTCTCTTCGAAGGTAGAGAGTTCATCCAATTCCTCGTTTACGGTAATTTGGGGGAGGCGGTCAATAGCCTTATCACTGATCGTAGAAAGGCAGTTTAATACACTTTTAAAATGCTTCGTCCACCTTCTCAAGATCACGTCTTTGTCAGTGAGGATACTAGATCCGTCTGCAATGACGAGAGGTGATGATTTGGATGGAGTTGGACCATAAATTTCCTTGATATTATCGTAGAAATTCTCCATGTCGTTCCCATCTGCATATATTTGAATTTAGTCTGCTTTCTTGCTTAGCCAAGAATCATGCATCTGTTTGAGCTTAAACTGAACGTTGCTACGTAAACTTTTAAATATGTCCTTCTTTAGTTTGGAGAATAGATGTTCAATATGGGCTTTGTATGCAGAATGCTTCTGCTCTCGCAACTGGGTAATCTCCAGGCAGTTATCATCAAACCACTCCCTGTGTTTCTTGGAGACTGGCCCTACGCACTCCATGGCTGTTTTGTACACTGTCTCGCGGAGTGTCTTCCATAATGTTTCCACATCTCAATTGACTATTCCAGCAGGTTCAAAGCGTTCTGACAGAGTTTCCGCAAAAGATTTCTAGACAATTGTTACTTTGAACTTGTTGACATAAAGTCATTTTGTTGTTATCTTTTCTTTGAGGTCTTCTATTTGGTTGGATATAAAGATTGAGCTTAGCAACTATGAGACAGTGGTCTGTCTAGCAGTTGGCCCCACACATGGTCCTAGTGATACGTATGTCCGGCCTGTTCCTTTTCCTGATGAAGATATAATTAATTATATACCAGTACTTTAAGCGAGGGTGCACGCATGACGTTCTTTTGAAAATAGGGAGGAGAAACACAGTCCTTATTATCAACAGGTCATGCCCGGAGTAGGTTTGAAGGAGAAGACCATTGCTATTACATTTTCCAATACTATTTTTTTCTTATAATACCTGCCCAGACAGCACTGTCACAACCTACTTTTATATTAAAATCACCAAGTATGATGAGCTTTCCAGATTTGGTCTTGCGCCTATGACGTTATTAAGGTCTTCATAGAACTTGTCTTTGATGTCATCGGGGTTTGTCGTCGTATGAGTGTATGCACTGGCAAGAGTAGGAAACTTCTTTCTATTGGAGAGATGAAGTTTCAGTGTCATTAGTCGGTCATTCACTCCTTTTGGATGTCCAGCCAGTTTACTCACAAGTTTTGTTTCACTTGAAGTAGCAATATCAATATTGTACCTGGCGAGTTCGCCTGTGATGAGTGCAGTGCGTCTTTGTGGTCTGTCTGAGTAATTTTTTGTCTAGAGTGTACGAACATTCGATGTCGCAATCTTGATAGGCATTCTTTTCTTTATTTCGATCGCATTTTAGGGTTTATGCTGACCGCGGTAAGCCAGCAGGTATGTAGTTGAGCGGGCAATGTTTGGGGCACTTTTTCTAGCCCGCTTCCATGCCACGGGAGTGAGCAGTACTGCCCTAAAGAGGGATGCTCAGAAACTCAGACGGCTCCAGAACTCCATTTCCGTTCGGTAAGTGGAAAGCAAAGTTTGCGAATACGAGTTTCAGTGTTCCCACACCTATCGTTCTGTCGCCAAAAGCTACAGAACTTGAAGGAAGTGAGGGAGGATGATGGCAGGCATGTGCTGAAATATTGTTTAAAGTGAAGCTGGTTTGCGCAGAGCCAGCCTCACTCTCTCGTCCCAAACCAGCCTGATCCAGCGGCAAAACAGGGTCAAGACAGCTGAGGGCCAAGTAGGGATGCAAGAGCTTGCGGAAGGAGACGAGTATGCCAGTCAACCGCCTATGGGAGCTCCATTCCGAGGCTCACGACAAAAGTCCTACTCCTTGGTGGTTCGCTTGGTCACGGATGCAAGGAAGTTACTCTAAACAGAGTTCAGTCCACGCCGTTAGTCTAGTCTAGTGAACTCTCCGCCCAACGGTGCTGCACCAGCACCGTCCCCTCACAAGGTTTGACAAGTCTGTTGAGGCCAGTACCCAGGATATAGCTCTTGTAGCTTACATGTTAGAGACTTAGGAGATAATGAGAACCAGTAATCCCTGCCGGCCCTATTGGACGCGGCAGCTAGGGATGGAAAGGTGCTACCTCTACGAGAGCTCCCTATACCCGAAATGGTTTTGTAATAATATAATGTCAGAACCGAAGTTACGATATAATTAAAGTTTGTTTTAAATAGTGAAAAACTAAATAAATAAAGGAATAAACAAAATGTTTGGATTGAAAGAACTAATTGTTATAGTGCAAAAGCCTCTCTTTTAAATTGTCGGACGACGAAAAACATTAATTGATTCTGTTTTGAAAATTCAAAGAAAAAGCAAACATAGATTTACACATTTTATCACGATTGGTAAAAAAAAAAAAGAAAAAAAAAGGAAGACAAGGTGGCAGCCTAAAGAAATTAGTAATAAAACATTGGGTGTGAAGGTCAAGTTTTATGGAAATTATTAAATTATTAAGTGTGATGGAAACTCATAGTGGGCTATAATACAGAAGAGGCCAAACCCGACATCATAATTATCAAATAGCCAGCACCTCCCCTTTCATCTGAACGTCCACGATTTACATCCCGGCGGGGGAAAAACATACAGAATATAATGCCTCATATATTTATGTCGCAGTGTATTACCTCTCTCTCTCTCTTTCTCTCTCTCTCTCTCTCTCTCTCTAATTATGTCTCTTGCTCTCTTTCACCTATCCTCCTAAAAGTAAAGCGAACGGAAATAGAACAATTAAGAGAATCATTTGGCGTTAAAATTATCCATTCGAGTCAGCAACAGACGGCACGGAAGACGCAGAAAATCCGGTGTCTCATCGACGGCGCTGCAATCCGATCCCACGGTGTAACTGCCCCAAACACCATGAGCCAAGTTAATCCACAAGGGTCCGACCGGGCAGTAAAGTGCGAAACTGAATTTACCTGCTTTGCACAGGAATGCAAAGGAGCTGCTACTGTATGACACAAGGATGTAAAAGACGTATAGCTACATTGTATTGGGACGCAAAACGCGTGGGTACCTAGCAATGAGTAAAACAACTGACCTATCACTATGCTACGAATAACTACTACTGAGGGAAAAATGCATGGAAATAATTACTGGAAAGGGAAATAGATAGATAGATATATAGATAGATAGAGAAAGAGAGAGAGAGAGAGTATTCTAATCCCACTGGAAGTGATGCAATGTAAAAGATTTGTTTATACCTGAACCGTATTGTTTTGCGCCGAGTTTTTGGAAAAACTCAAAATTGGAATAATACTACTTTAGGACATTTTTATAACTGGATATCCCATGTATCGACCAGTTAAGTACCTTATTTTTTTCTATCCCCCTTACCCAAGCCATCATCATCCCCGACGGACAGTCAAACTAATTTTATATAACATTTATGTTTAAATGTGCTCCTTATTATTTTTGGAAGTGGGCTATCATTTCTTATAAACATAAACGAAAAGAAAAAGAAAGATATTTTATTTTATTTTCTGACTTCTAGTGTCGGCCATTCATTCAATCCGTGGAGTATTGTACACATATTATTTCGGGGAGATCGAACCCTATATATATATATATATATATATATATATATATATATATATATATATATATATATATATATATATATATATATATAATTCAAACACTATCGTGTTTGAATATACAGTAAAGTGGCAGTTGTAGTCATTTAGAACTGCTTTAAAGCTTCATCGCTCACTCATTTTTGTTTACCGAATTTTAAATAATTATTGCATTTTATAGATCACCTTCTCGGCTATATTGTGAATAAAGCTTTTGCAATTTTTGTTCAACAAAACAAAAATTATGATGAATTTAGTGGTGTTCAAAATCGTAAAAAAACCAAAGGGAGTGAGTGACGTCTTTTATGACTGGTTTCCATAACTACCACGTCGCTTCAGCGATTACTGATGCTACCAATTCACCGCTCCCGCAAAAAGAGCAGTAACAAATGAAACAGAGAGAATGAAAAATGAAAGGAAGATAATTGGGAGATTTCATTGAAAGCAGACGAGTGCCGCACATTATTATTACATATGTATATGTTATGTTTATGGGAGAAAAGATTAGACTGAAATTAAACAAAGAACAAGTGAATTTTCTAGAACCTGGAAAAATCATGGATTACAATAGAACAATCTGATCATGAAAAGTAATATGGTTAAGCTTAAATCTGGAAAAGTTAAGGATTATTTGTTAAAAATGAAAAAGAAAAGGACAGGATATTCTAGAAAAAATATAATAATTTTATAACTTAAAATACTGCAACATAAAGAATTTTATAATATTAAATTAATAACATTATAATATCAATTCTTAATGCTGCAGTATTATAAGTTATAAATTTATTATATTTTTTATTAGAATATCTTGTCCTGTTCTTTTCAGTTAAAACAACTAGTTCTTTAGTTTTCCATGTTTAAGCTTAATCATATTCCTTTTCTTGCTCGCATTTTTCTGTTGTGATATATATATATATATATATATATATATATATATATATATATTTCGAATTTAAAACTATAGAAAAATACAATAATGTTAATAAACTAGGGAAATCACTTAGGATAGATAAATACTCACTTCCCCAAACCTTGAAAGATTTGGGTTTTTTAAAAATAATTTTTAAACGTATTTCGAAATTTTTAAACGTGATTCGATATAATTAAAAATATATTTTTAAAACTTTAAACGTATTCTTGGAAATTTTAAATGTAATTCGATATAATTAAACGAATTTTTAAGTTTTTAACCGATACCAATACAGATTTTAAAGTTTTTATACATAAGGAAAGAGATTTTAAAATTAAATGGGGTTCAAATTAAAATCGATTCATATATAAAAAAACATTTTTTCGAAATTAGATCTTAAATTTAAATAATTCAAAGTTGAAAATTAGGTATTACATTATCCGATATATATATATATATATATATATATATATATATATATATATATATAGATAGATAGATAGATAGATAGATTAAAAAAAAGAGGGGGGATTATACAAAACGAGATTTGAACGTGGATTCGCGAGGTATATATACTTCACACTTCCGGTTATAAGATAGACGAATATTGGCTGAAGAGAGCTTGATGAGGATACCTTAAACGGGCCTTATTATCGGGCTTGAAACCGACGGTACCAATGACCTGTCTCAACTAACAACTTTCTGTACACAAAATATAAGTACGCTCTTAAAATTTGGATTTTCCTTTTAATTGAGCACTCTGCTGGAATTCTTTTTCCAAAAAAAACTAATCATATATATATATATATATATATATATATATATATATATATGCTTGTTAGTTGTGCTTTCTAATTTTTGCCGTCCGTGTGCTTCGTGTAGTTATTTTATGAGAATACCGGTCTGAACAAAGACAACATGTCTTATTTCCCTCTTTTTTTTTTATTAATATGTTGTGAGAAGCTGGCAAAATACGGCCAGTCGGTTTAGAATCGCGGCTCTGCACAGGTGACTTCGACCTATGTAAAATGATACTAGCTCATATATTCGTCCAGAAAATATCGTTACATAAGATACTGAGATATGAAAGTGCTCCTACTGTTACAAAAACTGAATACAATATGCCAAATGTACTGAGAAGTTGGTGGAATACGTTATTCGTTGAGGATGAAAACTAATTGTCAATCAGTATTCATAATTGTATTGATAAGCGTAAGTGCATAGGATTTCACTATGTTTTCATAATGTTTTATAGATGCATGTTTTATAATACAGAAGAGGCCAGACCTAGCCTAATATAATTATCAAATAGCCAGCACCTCCCCTTCATCCGAATGTCCACGGTTTACATGCCGGCTAGAATACCATAAGGTATATAATGCCTTCCATATCTTGGTCGTAGGGTATTACCACTGTCTCTCTCTATGTCTCTTGCTCTCTTTCACCTACCCTCCCAAAAGTAACGCGAACAGAAATAGAAGAGAATACAGTTGTGGCGTATAAATTTAAACTAGAAATAGTTGAAAGAAAAATCTAATAAATTGCTACAAATTTAACAATCATAGTAATACTCTTGCAATGTGAAGAATGTAATAATCTCATTAAATAGAAAAACAAATGGAATTTGAAATAGAATACTTACATATCGATAAAAAAATTGAAAAAAAAAATTAAAATTTAAGTTGCTGACGTAACAAGTATGGAATAAAGATTAATGCTGACTTATATTCTTTTTTAAATTGACGTTTAATTACAATTCTTTTTTTAAGTAAAATCAATTTTTAAGTAAAATCAATTATAAGATCGAAAATGTAAACAAGTAATACGGAACTTTCGTAGATTGGAAGAGAATACAGTTGTGAAATATAAATATAAATTAGAATTTGAGAGTGTAGTTCAATATTTATTTGTAATTTGAGAGTGTAATTCAATATTTAATTTGAGAGTGTAGTTCAATATTTAATTTGAGAGTGTAGTTCAATATTTATTTAGTGTAGTTCAATATTTATTTAGTGTAGTTCAATATTTAATTTGAGAGTGTAGTTCAATATTTAATTTAAGAGTGTAGTTCAATATTTATTTGTAATTTGAGAGTGTAGTTCAATATTTAGAAAATAAATATTATTTAGTGTAGTTCAATATTTAATTTGAGAGTGTAGTTCAATATTTATTTAGTGTAGTTCAATATTTAATTTGAGAGTGTAGTTCAATATTTAATTTGAGAGTGTAGTTCAATATTTATTTGTAATTTGAGAGTGTAGTTCAATATTTAATTTGAGAGTGTAGTTCAATATTTAATTTGAGAGTGTAGTTCAATATTTATTTGTAATTTGAGAGTGTAGTTCAATATTTAATTTGAGAGTGTAGTTCAATATTTAATTTGAGAGTGTAGTTCAATATTTAATTTGAGAGTGTAGTTCAATATTTATTTGTAATTTGAGAGTGTAGTTCAATATTTATTTGTAATTTGAGAGTGTAGTTCAATATTTAGAAAATAAATCAAATAAATAAAAATTTGGAGAAGAAAAATAATTACTTAAAATTACGGACGATTAGTGTGATACCATGATCGATAATTGGTTAAAAAACGGCTGACTGTAATAAAATGTAATAGACAAAAATGTATTAGACAAAATTAATTCAAATAAACAGTAAAATAACGGCAATTTACCACTGATATATTTTCAAGAATACCGGTCAGGAGTTTCCACGTGTTCAGATATTCATTAAACTTATTTCTTCTTTTCCAAAAAGGCACCACCATCGGGTTGGAAAGTTTTCCACTCACTGACACTTGTCATTCGAATTTCGGTGCTTATGTCGGAAGGGGTGAAGAATGGGTTATGTTGGATGGGATGTTTTCGTTATTATTTATAGAGAGAGTAACCAGTATTCCTAAAACATTTTTTTCTTTCTCGGTGGGGGGATATTCTAGACATTTTGCATTCAACGGCTGACTGAAATAAAATGTATTAGACAAAATTAATTCAAATAAACAGAAAAAACTTGACCACATCCTATCTGTCATCCTTCGGCTAACATCAACATTTGTGGTGACTTCAATGTCCACAATGTGGAATGGCTGACCCACTCTAACAAGACAGATGGTGAGGAGAGGTTCTGTCATGATTCTGCCATTGCCTATGACCCCACCCAGATTGTTCACGAACCCACCCGAGTGACGGATTCTTCCGGTCAGTATGCAAGCCTTCTAGACCTTTTTCTCACAACTTCCCCTGAGCTATGTTCAAGTTCCATTCTGACCCCTCTGGGATCTTCTGACCACTCGGTTGAAACCGTCAAGATAAAAACGAAATGCAATAAGTCTTCAGATGTACCCCTCCACCGTACTATATATCGATACTCTACCGTTGACTGGGATAGGTTTCGTACACTTATATCCGATCAACCCCTACATTTCATGTTTAAAAAGGATGTGCCCTCCTAGTATCAGACCTGACCGAATGGATAATTATAGGCATACATCGATTCCTACCATCCAAAAAATTCCAACAAAAACCTAACAGCCAGCCATGGTTCTCCCCAGAATGTGCTGCTGCCATCGTGCACAGAAATCACTTTTTCCATAGCTACCAATGTAATAGATACACTGAGACTAAAGCTACCCTCAGGACTTCCAACAACCACTGCAAAAGACTAATAAAAAAATGAAAGAGAGCTATATGCCAAATCCGTTAAATCCAAAGTAGCTGAGCAGCGGCTTGGTTCCCACCAGTTTTGGCAAATAACAAACAGGATCCTGAACAGAAGCGTGCGTTCTATCCCAACCATCATTAATGGAGCTGAGGTCATCTCGTCAGCATCAGGCAAGGCCAAACTATTTGCCAAGAACTTGGCAGCTAATTCTACCCTATGCGACGAAGGCCATCAACGCCCGTATTTCCTACTATAACAGACAACACGGTCTGCAACATACAAATATCTGTGCAGGATGTCGCTAAGCTAATCAAGAACCCTGATTCCAGTAAAGCAACTGGCCCTGACGGCATTCCAATCATTGTGCTGAAAAAGCTTCAACCAGAACTTGCCCCCTACTTACAAAACTGTTTAAGCGTTGCGCTAAAGAGAAGTGCTTCCCAACACACTGGAAAACCTCATCAGTATGCCTTGTATTTAAGAATTCAGGTGAAAAGTCATCTCCCTCTCAGTACAGACCTATAAGTCTCCTGTGTATCATGAGTAAGCTGCTGGAATCCATATTAAATAGTGAAGTAGTCAATCACTTCAGCAGAAATAACCTTCTTAGTTACATGCAATATGATTTCCGTTCTGCTAGATCTACAACAGATGTGCTAACTGTTATATCTCAAAGGATTAGCAAATCTCTTGACAAAAGTTTCCTCTCTAGGACAATTGCTCTTGATATATCAAATACCGATAAGGTATCGCATAACGGACTACTTCACAAGATTTCCAGCTACAGTATAACTGGAAATGTTTTCTCAATCATTAAATCATTTCTCTCTGATAGGCTCATAAGAGTAGTGGTTGATGGGCAGAAATCAGAGGCCCTCAATATTAATGCTTGAGTCCCTCAAGGGTCCATCCTAGGCCCTAGTCTCTTCCTGATATACATCAATGATTTCCCAAAACACATACTAAAATCATTCGTTGACATCTATGCTGTTGACACGACCATCTATGGCAACACATCAAAATCAATAAATGACAAAGTTCTCTCAGATTCTCTCTCCTCTGATCTTGAGCGCGTGGTACAGTTGAGGAGGAGGTGGCTGGTTACTTTTAATGCATCTAAAACCAAGCTCCTATCTTTACATCATCAACACAATGATCCCTATCTGGCATCAATTGAAATGGATGGATCTCGTCTTGGGGAGGCTCAATGTTTTGATAAGCTTCTGGGTTTGTCCTTTACTCCGAACCTGAAATGGAACACGTACATCAAGTCTGTTGCCAAGGTCGGTGGAAAGATGGTGGGATCCTTCTACTGCTCCAGAAGATATCTCACTCCTGATGCAATTTTCTATCTGTAGCTAAGTACGTCCAAGGATGGAGTACTGCTGCCACATCTGGGCAGGAGCTGCTAAAACAGCTTATTCTGCCTTGACAGATTACAATATAGGCTTCGTGGCCTAGTGAGTGGTGCCCTTTTCTCTTCCCTGCAGCCTCTCTCCCACAGGAGCAACGTTGCGAGCCTGTCTTTTTTTATCGTTACTACCATGGCAGGTGCTCGTCTGAACTCCAATCTCTGGTCCGCCCACGCTAATCTTTTACGATAAACACCCGCCTAGCTGAAATCACTGTCAAAGATTTTCCCCACTCCTTATCTGTGCCAAAATCAAGACGTGGATTCCATGAACAGAGCATCTTTCTTAGAAGTACACGCCTGTGGAACTCTGTTCCGGTTGCCTGTTTCCCACCTGATTACAACCTGGATGTCTCCAAGTCCAATGTAAACAGGTTCCTGATGAACCGCCTCCTTAAGTAAGACCCTTTATCAAATCTCCAACACTAACGTACTGTACATACAATAAACATTACCCCTGAGTTGCTTCCGGGCATTGATAAGTGGTGACTACCTTGTAAAAAAAAAATAATTTAAAAATAGGGCGATTTATAAATTCCATGGCAAACGGAACATAATTAAACAAACAAACTTGGAAGATCAGGCTTGATGTAAGTTCAACTGCTTAATCTTTTAAATAGGGATTCGAAATGTGTTCATGTATACATAAAC
Source organism: Euprymna scolopes (assembly GCF_053919585.1). NCBI lineage: Eukaryota > Metazoa > Mollusca > Cephalopoda > Sepiida > Sepiolidae > Euprymna > Euprymna scolopes. The sequence continues at coordinate 79,398,128 of NC_136482.1, read as the reverse complement.
GGTGAAATACACTATTTAATAAATAGTGTATTTAACCATCTGAAGAAAGACTGTTTTGGAATATTTTCAAATGACATAATTTTTGAAATTATTCGAATGATTACGAAACTCTCGTGACTAATATTAAAATGCACAACATAATGCTCTCATTTTGTTTTGTCTGGCTTTTGTGAAAATATTATATGAATGTTCGATCATAAAAATGATAATCTTGAAGCTTATTAATTGAGTCAATTTATTTGGATTTAAATTTTATTATTATAATAAACAATTACCGAATTTTGATATATTTTATTATATTAAAGTTTTTGGTTAAACAATTTAAATACGGTATATATATATATATATATATATATATATATATATATATATATATATATATATATATATACTAGCAAAGATACTCATGCTTCGCACGGAGCTTTGTTGCGCACTCGGGTACCAAAATCTGTGGGCACCTTTCCAGTAAGTTGATGTTGTAAGAGCAACGATTGCATAAGGTGATTAACATTTTAACTACCTCTTGTAGTGACTGAAATTCAATCAGGAACTTCACAAAACATTTTCATCAAAAATGAAGGTTACTTGATGTTACATAGTAAATTTTTCATTGAAGTAATTTTCAACTCTTGCTTAAATTTTATCTTGCACATTCAATACTAAAAACTTACCACAATCAGATCATGTCAGTTTTTCCTCATATCCATTTCTCGAACTTTTCACTGAAGAGCCTCAGGGTAAACTACATTTCTGCTGCTTTGATTTGGAGCCAGAATGTAGAGTTTTTCTGAACTTCCTGTCCGGCTGATGGAGACGTAGAACATACCGTGACTGAAGCAGTCTGATGTCAAGTCTACGCCAATGGTGTTAAATGTCTGACCTTGACTTTTGTTTATGCTCATTGCAAAACACACCTTCACAGGAAATTGGAGTCTCCGGAATTTAAATGGAAGTTCTGAGTCCGATGGAACTAAGGGGATCCTTGGCAGTAGAACGGTTTCGCCTTTGTAGGGACCACAGGAAATGGTGGCCTCAAGTACATTGGTGTGCAATCTGGTGATAACACATCTGGTTCCGTTTGTTGTTTTTGGCGGTTCCAAGGATCGAAGAATCATGATTGGCGATCCAGTTTTGAGATTTAAAATGTGTGGAGGCATTCCAGATATCTCCAAAGAGTTTTAAAACTCCACAGGGTAGTGAACAGCTTCATATTCATTAGTAGCTGAATCAACTGACTTGTATTGCTTTGTGTCTCTTGGAAATTCATCCATTATTGAATTGTTCAAATGATTCACATTGCTGTTTAATGGCGAAATAATAGCTCAGCAAGCCAATCCGGTGATTTTCCATTGTTTTGCAGGTCTGGGTACACTTTGTCTTTCAGTTGCTTCTGATTACCGACACATTTACCAAGCGCAGTTGGAATCTTAATTGTGTCAGGTGAAGAAGTGATAGGAAACTGACCATTACCGATTTGGAGAAGCAATTTTGAGAAGTCTGCTGCAGCTGTGTTATCAGAGATATAGGCTCTCATATTAGTAGTCAGTCTCTTCACTATAACGTGCCTCCAGAGATAGGATTGTTTCAAACTTGCATTGACAATGTTAGCCCTTGTGCCATTTTTAACCACTGGGAGGATTTGACGGAAATCACCGCAAAATAAGGTTGGAATGCCACCCATGGGATTCTTGTTTCCTGTGATGTCTTGCAGTGTTCGGTCAATTGCTTCATAAGCACTCTTGTGCGTCATTGGGGCTTCGTCTACAATGATTGCAGAGGTGTCTCTAATTACATTTGCCAAGGCTGAGTTACCAGTAATTTTGCAAACTGGCTGATCCATTCGATGAGTATCCAAGGGTACTTTAAAAGTGCTGTGAAGAGTGCGGTAACCTTGTAGTAGAGTAGCAGCAATGCCACTGGATGCTGTTGCAAGCACAATCTTTCTCATGGATCTAATCTTTGCAAGGATCAAATTGATTACAAAAGTCTTGCCCGTACCACCTGGAGCATCAAGAAACATCATGTTTTTGTTCATTTCACCTTGTGCTTCCAACATTGCCATGAATGAATTGTAAACTTCTCTTTGAGAATCGGTCAGTTTTTCTTGCATATTTTCTGCTTGTAGGGAAAGTTCTTCAAGATTATAAGTAACTTCACGTTGATACTCTCTCGCGAGTCTTTCATCTCTCCCTTGCGTTGGTGCAGGTAATCCATAGCTTGCCAATGGTTGACCGCACATAAGGAGAACTTTTTCTTCAATTAGACAAAGAGTTTTATTGTAGATGTCCTCATTAAAATCTGCTTCTGGATTGTTAACTTCTTGCCTGCATCTGTGAAGAATGTCTTCAGATATTACATCACGAAAAGCCATCCAGATCTCAAGAGGATTGCTTGGCTCACAGGCTGTTAAAATTATCACAAATAGGCTTCGCAAATTTGAAGGTGATTGAGTGGCACTTGCCTCTCCTACTGCTTGATGCAAGTGATGGTCATTTTCTAGAAGGCCTCGAGCAAGGCACGCTGCTCTGTATGTTTCAAACACCTGACCATTGTATGCTCGCAAATCTTGAAATGAAGTTGGACCAGCAACCTCATTGAGCAACAGGCCTAAGAAATAACACTCCCCTGCTTTTGGACTAATCGTGTAGATTCTCCCAATGCATGGTGCCTTCCATACATCATCATTTTCAGTACCTTCAACTTGTACCCCACGCATTCTTCTCATCAATTTCTTTGTCGATTTGTTCCAAGTGTAAAACTCAGGGACTTCTACGTATTTGAGACCCCTTGCAAAGTCATCCTCATGGCAGAGTTGAAAAAATGATGTCAAAGTTGTGGCAGGCGGTGGACCTTGGGCTCGTTCCAGAGCAGTATCAGCTGAGAACATGACACGCTGCCCATTTTCAAGATGAACAGAAAGTTGTGCAATTGGGGGGAAATGTTCATGGATGGGATGTTCCAATATCCTCCAGGCCGCCTCTGAACTGCCGACATACCTTGCATTCTGGAACTGCTGGATCTCATCCACAATGTGACTTAGTACTTGGCCTTGTTGGTTAGCTGCTCCATCAGTTCTTTGTAGTTCAAACACTGCTTGATCACATCCTTTATTCACGTATTTGAGGACATATTTGATGCTTTGGATCGAGCTGCAAATTTCTACGTTAATGTGAGCGTTGAACTGCTGAAGGAGGACCTTGTTGTACGGAACAATCCACTGGTTTGTTATTTCTTGATTAACATACCGACCATTTCTCTTCATCCTTATTGTACCAGTCTGGCCTCCATCTTCTGGTTTTCTTCGACTGTACTTGGGGTAGGAGTCTTGGCCTTGCTCGGTACACTGAAGAAATTCTTTTGGGTATTTTTGGGAACATTTGTTGTCAATCATACATGGACAATTTGGATTAAATGGTCCACAAGGTCCATGCACCATATGTGCCATCACTTTAGCATGAAGATCAGGACCTTCCTCTTTGTCAGGGATCTCTGCAGATATGCAGAGATCCATTTTTTCTGGTAGAAGTTTGTCCTCTGGGGCCTGCCAGGTGAGGATGTGTGCATGCGGCAGTCCTCTTTTTTGATATTCAATACTGTACAGGAAAGCCCTCAACCTGCCAAATCCTCCCTTTTTAATAAATTCAAGTAACTTTTTTAGCTTCTGCCTGAAAACCCTGGCAACAATATCTGGACGATCCTGGGGGTCTTGCCCTTGAAGACAATTTTCTGTAATTTCTGTCCACTTTGGATTTGTTGTGAACGTGATGAAGAGGTCGGCTCGGCCCATTCGCCGAACATATGCCATGGCATCACTTTGACGCTCAAACAGGGCCTCCTGTATAAGTTGCCGGAAGTACAACTCGTTGACCAAACTGTTCTGGATTCCCATCCTCCCTAAGAATTGAATCTCTCAAGTTGCTATAATTGTCAGCTCTCAGGGTCTGTTGCTCACGCCTCAGGAACTGTAAACGTTCTGTTTCAATCTTGCAGTACACATCCACCAGCCATTGTTGAAATAGCCTTCGGTACCAGAGAAAATAGTTTCCAGGCCGAGTCATTAAATGGTACGAATAAAATTGCTGTTGGGTAACTTTTCGCCCATTGGATGCCTTCATGTAGATGTTGTAAGATGGAGAACCATAGGGGTACATTAACGGGTACATTAAAGTATCGTAGAGGGGATGTAGTTCGGAGATCCGTTTTAATGTATCATTTCTAAAACGCAAAACAATATCCCGGTTAGCTGTTGGTTCATTCTCCATTAATATTCCAATCTCATACGTTGTTGTTGGAGCATTGAATCGCCGTGGATGCTCTTCTTGCGGCCTTCGGTCTTCCCTTATGACAACTTTATGTTCTACCAAGTGTTCTTCTTCAATCCTCTCCTTTGTTGTTTTCAGCTGACAAATGAAGCTGTTGTTCTCATGTAAAAATTCAGTCAGACTTCGGAGAATGTCTCTATTGAGTCTACTGTCACGTCCCCGATTATGTAGTTCCTCTTCCAGACTATCCAAGAAGTAGACTTGAATAAACTTTGCTGTTTCATCTTCAGGTGGTAAAAGACTCCCAATCTGGTGGCAAACCTGGCCTCGAATTCTAAAAGAAGGATTCCACCCATGTACTGCCGCAATTTTGTGACCAAATGATGTCATTGCAAAACAATTGTTATAACTGCGTAGATTTTGCAGAAAATCTTTAGAGATGGGACCATTGCCGGAGAGCAAATCTTGAAGCAACTGAGGCAGTGGTGGAAAGCTATCAAGCACAACTTTGCCAGAAGAACAACAACAACCAGGGGTTTCTCCTTTAAATTTTACAGCTGAGCAATATTGACATACTTTTTCCATTTTTCCTATATCAGCTGTAGTGAGAGAGTCATTTTTGTTGTAGAGCAATCCTTTTCTATTGCAGTGTTCTATTTCATGGTTTCTCAAAGCAGTCATTCGTTGTCTAGCTGCCTCGTTTTCTGTCAATTGCTGGGGCAAAGTCATACTCTCTCTCCATGCAGCCTCTCGTTGTTGCCCTTGGTATAGGCGAAAGCTTCGTTGGGGTTCCGATTCATTCTGATGTCGTTGAGCCACTCTCAACTGACCTTGTGTACGTCTACTTACCTCATATAATTCATTCGATCGTAATATTGCTTCTCTTTTCAGTGCATATCTTTGCCTTTCTTGAATTTCATCTTGTGATGAATTTAACCGCCTTACAGCATCACGTCAGCTTCACGTTGGGTTTCTCTTTCCAAATCTGACAGTCTTGCTCTCCTTTCTCTTTGACGTATCCTGTTAAGTTCTAGACGTCTTTCTCTATCTGAATTGTTTTCATTGGAGCGAATTGCAGCAACTCTTAGTCTATTAGCTTCCAATCTTTCCATTCTTTCTTCCTCACTTTCGTTTCTACTTCGTTTGGGTGGCATAATTTCGGTTTTAAACGGAATTGTTTAACGATATTAATGATTGTAAATTAATTAAGCGTAAAGGAAATGTATACTAACTGAAATGGACGAACTATAAATAATATTTCTGAATAGTACAATTATAAACAATTATATTGTAGCAAAAATGAATAAAAGCGACCTACTTGTGACTCATTACTTCCGAGTGTAAACGTCACAGTCTAAAAGTAATAATTAAAAAAAAAGTAAATGTAAAATAAATGTAATACTAACTTAGGTTAACTAATATATGTAAACAGTACAATTAAAACAGTTCTATTAAAACAAATAATTACTAAGATCTAGGTAATTGTTAGTCTCATTGTTACTGTTTTAAAGAAAAAAATGTGTAAAAAAAATTCTGCTTTTGTGAGTACGTGTATTTATTTTAAATTACATAACCTTTTTATTTTATTATTTATATCTCTTTTAAATTTATATATTTTGTCAGTAAACTGGCAGAAATTCAGTTGAATAAAACCTTGTTCGTGTTCTTTACGTTAAACTCATATTTTTATAAAATTTTCATCCGGTTTAAAGAAAGCACTAAGTTTAAATAAGACTGGAAATAACTAATTCAATATATAAATAGAAAAATGAAATAAATATAAGCTTTAAGTCTTAAGATAGTAATAATCAAAATGTAATAAATTATTTGTAGTTCAAATCTATGATAAGACAGGCTTTCGAAATAGGCTCGACCAGAAAGATTAAATTGGAACGAAATTATAATCTCCGTGCCATTTTCAAAACAACCCCACAAAAGTAACGGTATCCTGCAGTTGGTTAAATGACAACGTTGGTTGTAAGAAAAATGTAAAAGAAAATGCGCTTATCTGTTTATTTTGAACTGTTTTATTTAATTAAAAAAAAATTGGCTATAACTGGAAGAGAGCGTTATGTTTTGGGGGTTGTTTAAAAAATAGAATGGAAATAAAGTTAGTTCCGTTTTAATTGTCTTTAATTGCGGCAAGCGCTAACAAAATCGAAAAATCACTGTTCACATTCGAAATGTTAACTTTTATAGGTTTACAGGTTTGCTGACAAGGCTGGGGGTGTTTATTTAGAAAGCCATACTTAACATGGGGAGGTTGGGATGTTTAATACAATTATTTTACTAAATTGATTTTTTTCATTTAAAAATAAAATTATTTCTTTTTTAATAAAGTTTTATTTTAAAATATTTGTTTTTGTTTATTTATATAAAATTACGATAGTTGAATTGTATTCTTTCAATTATATTGGCAAGTAAAATATAAAAGATTAAAACGGAACGAAATTGAAATTTCCATTACATTTTCAATACAATCCCAAAACATAAAGCTTTCCTCACCAAAAAATTGTTTTAGCAGTAGAAGAAATTGATAATTATGCACTGTAAGAACCAAACTGTAATATGGGCATTAAAGTAAAATTTTATCCAACTTTTGTACTGGGAAAATAATAATATCTACGAAAGTATTCAGTTGCGAAGTGTTTGAATATCAGATTCGTTGTCGGCGATTCCGAAACCATGTAAAAAAAATATTGGGGGGGGCGTAATTCTTGTAATATGATGTTTTAAATATTTTTTTAGGTTAAATTAAGGTTTCACGATATTTTGTAAATAAGCAGATCATCTAAATAAACAATATGAAAACTATTTGAAATTTTAAACTATTTTCAAGAGTTAACAATTTTTATTTATTTTAAACATTATTTTTTTAGCTAAAATTGAAGTTTCACGATATAATTTTTTTTTAATTGTTAGTTGGAAGCACAAAATAAGTTACAAAACATCTTTGCCTTCATGGCTTTCAAAATAGTAACGTTAATATTTCAGAACGGTACCACAAATACCGAAGGAACTGAACTGTATATTTTTGGTAAGTGGTAAATTTTCACAATATAAATTTATAGGAATATAAACAGATCAGTGATATAAAAAATAATTTTGAAAGAAATATTGTTCACAAAACTTTTTTAATATTAATTTCAATTTTTTAATGTTGTATTAACTTAAAATCCAGCAGTTGATAGAGCAAACGTAGATATGTCTGTAGGTTTGGTAGCGTGCGGAAAGAATACGTTATTATTTCGAAAGGCATTCGTAGTGTGAGGAGGGGGGTGGGAATGTAAATAAATATTGTGAAATTTCAAGTTTAGATAAAAAAATGTATTAATAAAGTTATGCTTAAAATAAATAAAAATTATTGTTTATTTTTGAAAATAGGTTAAAAAAGTGTTCATATTGTTTATTAGAAAAGATATTTTAAAATAGCGCGGTAAAAGAAATGCGTAAGCACCAGAAGTTAAAATTATAAACATTTTCATATTGCTATTTTTTTTAAAAAGGTAAATTTAATAATAAAAATAAGTGGAAAAAATCCAATAAAAAGAAAAATATCTATTACAGACAACATGTAATGACGTAAATCTCCGATTGCACAAACAGTAAACCTTTCAGATAATATACGTAAAGTGAAATAAATCGAATATAAAATTAAATGAAAATATATTAAATAATTAAATGTTAAATAGATTTTGTAAATAGTACAGTTGAAATGATTAGAATATTTCCAATATGTAATAAGGTCGAGGTAATTAGTTAAAGAGATTTAATATAATGTGATATGAAAATGAGCATAAGTCATTCGATATGGGGGTGGTTTGTAGAATAGTATATAAAGAAATTAGGCAAAGATTCTTATGTCTCCTATAACAGAAACATCCTAAAATGGGTTCTAATGTTTCTCTACCAGGAGAGATCTACCCTCTTACCTCCTTTATACTTCGTTGATGATGGAGAGCTGTACACACAGACAGAAACACACGAACCCTATTACTTTATAAATATATATATATATATATATATATATATATATATATATATATATTTAAAGTAATGGTTGTGTAGTTCCAACGAGAGAAAAAATGTATATTTAAAAGAGTGTAGCCATCAACAATTGTGGGGTTTTCTTAAAAGGTTTTCATCATATTTTTATTTTAAAATATTTTTATAACGCGTTTCGAGCTTAGGGTGTGCTCTCTTCAGATATTTTCGTAAAAAGTTTTTCTTTAAAATGGGAGTTTTTAGAGTTACCGCCGCTGATATTAAATATATTTTTCAGAGTGATGTGTGACCTCAGACATTCTGTCTTCAACTGTAAGTGTTCAAAGTGTCCGGTCAAAGTTATATTCAAAGAGTGTCTTTTGGTTCATTTGGTGAAGGTTTTTATGTTTTTTTTAGGATTCTTTATAAAGACTTTCTTCCTCCATGTATAGCACACACTCACACACAATCACACACGCATACATATACATTCATGTACATGTACACATGCACACGCACACGCTCGCAGGCACACACACATACACACACGCACATACATAGGAATATATGTAGGAGCATACATATATACATACCCACCTACACACTCACACACGTACTCGCACACATCCACCGCTAACAATTATTTTTATTTTTTTATGTTTTATTTATATATATATATATATGTATATATATGTATATATATATACATACACATACATACACTTTTTTTTTCAACCAAGACACGCATGTATATATGCGCTTAATCATTCAGACATCCGTACACGCATCCACACACACACACACGCACAAGATGGAGAATAGGTAGGAGAAGATGTATATACACACACATACACGCACACACACATATATATATACACACATATATGTATGTGCATATACACTCACAAACATCCACATACTATGTAGGCATATACACATACACACACACATGCACACACACAGACATATGCAGGGACTCACACATACGCGTATATCCACATCCACACGAACACATTTACCCACTCATACATGTGCATAAATATGTATATACATACACACACATACATACGGATTCATCCACCCATATATATATATATATATATATATATTTATATATATATATGGGCACATGCACTTACAATCGCACATACACATACATATTCATACATCCCACCTTATGTATATATTGGTTGAAGTTTCCTTTCTAATCCAAGCACATATGCATGCAAAAGTTTCCTTTCTAATCCAAGCACATATGCATGTATGCATATGTGCTTGGATTAGAAAGGAAACTTCAACCAATATATACACATAAGGTGGGATGTATGAATATGTATTTGTATGTGCGATTGTAAGTGCATGTACCCATATATATATATATATATATATATATATATATATATATATATATATATGGGTGGATGAATGTATATATATATATGGGTGGATGTGTGTGTATGTATATACATATGTATGCACATGTATGAGTGGGAAAATGTGTTCGTGTGGATGTGGATATACGCGTATGTGTGATCCCTGCATATTTCTGTGTGTGTGCATGTGTGTGTGTATGTGTATATGCTTACATAGTATGTGGATGTTTGTGAGTGTATATGCACATACATATATGTGTGTATATATATGTGTGTGTGTGCGTGTATGTGTGTGAATATACATCTTCCCCTACCTATTCTCCATCTTACTTGCGTGTGTGTGTGTGGATGCGTGTACGTATGTCTGAATGATTAAGCGCATATATACATGCGTGTCTTGGTTGAAAAAAAAAGTGTATGTATATGTATGTATATATATATATATGTATATATATAAATAAAAAAATAAAAAAAGTGTATGTATATGCATGTATATATATATATATATGTATATATATATATATAAATAAAAAAATAAAAAAATAAAAATAATTGTTAGCGGTGGATGTGTGCGAGTACGTGTGTGAGTGTGTAGGTGGGTATGTATATATGTATGCTCCTACATATATTCCTATGTATGTGCGTGTGTGTATGTGTGTGTGCCTGCGAGCGTGTGCGTGTGCATGTGTACATGTACATGAATGTATATGTATGCGTGTGTGATTGTGTGTGAGTGTGTGCTATACATGGGGGAAGAAAGTCTTTAAAAAGAATCCTAAAAAAACCATAAAAACCTTCACTAAATGAACCAAAAGACACCCTTTGAATATAACTTTGACCGGACACTTTGAACACTTACAGTTGGAGACAGAATGTCTGAGGTCACACATCACTCTGAAAAACATATTTAATATCAGCGGAGGTAACTCTACAAACTCCCATTTTAAAGAAAAACCTTTTACAAAAATATCTGAAGAGAGCACACCCTAAACTTGAAACGCGTTATAAAAATATTTTAAAATAAAAATATGATGAAAACCTTTTAAGAAAAACCCACAATTGTTGATGGCTACACTCTTTTAAATATATATATATATATATATATATATATATATATATATATATATATATATATATATACACCAGCGGAGTTGAGGTCGCCTGGATTTGCCAGTTCGTAAAATAACCTTATTTTAATTTGTCCAGATGTCGTATATATTATTGTAGAGTCGTGATTTCCAAAGAAAAAATGTATTTGGGTGCCATCAGCTATAAGTGAAACCAAAACCAAAGCTGTAGCATTCAAAGCTGGTTACATTACAACTTAACATACTAACGTGACACGCATTTGAACGGATTAAAAAAGCAGTTGAATGTACCAAAAGTTATAAGGATATTTTCAGTTTTGACCTCTTTTGACCCCTTAAAAACTATTTTAACCGACTAACGACCTATAAAATGACGGGCCATAAAAAATCCAATCATCTGAGGCCCCTAGCACCGCTCTGCGACTTTTAGTTTCGGAGGAAAAAGAGTTTGAAAATATGGAGACAGACAGACAGACAGACAGACAGACAGAGAGGCGTAGTGTTTTTATATATATTATATATTATATATAGTTCTAATTTCTAAAAAACACTATGTCTGTCTGCCTGTCTCCATAATTTTAAACTCTATCTCTTTCGAAATTAAAAGTTGCAAAGAGGTCAAAATTGAAAGACGACGTCGCAGTAATCACACACACACACACACACACACACACACACACACACACACACACACACACACACACACACACACATATATATATATGTCTACATATGTATATATATATATGTCTGTATGAGCCAGAAGTATATAAATACTGACGAGAGGCGTCCGATTTTGCCCGGATTTGAAATACGCTTACATATGATATTTTAATTTGTTCAGTTTACGTTTTTTTGCAAGGGCCTGCAGACTTCAACCGGGCAACGCCGGTTACCGAGCCCTGCTAGTATATTATAAAGCCAATAGAATAATTTAGTTATTGAAATTCACATTTGCACTTGGTACTGAATTCCTATCCAAATCGAACTGAAAACAATAAAAATTACTTCCATATTATTACCTTGCATATATCTATAATATAAAGCTGAATGTCTCTGAGTGTGTGTGTGTATGTGTGTGTGTGTGTGTGTGTGTGTGTGTGTGGTCACGAATAGGCTCCTATATGGTTGACTATTATAGAAAACTGATCACATATAATGATAGAAGATGTATCGAGACACAGGAATGGATATGTTTGATCTGGCATAATGATGATTCATTAAAATTGTGGGGTCTTCGTACGCGCCTGGTCCACAAAGTATGGAAATAAAAAATTTAAAAATTAAAAAAAAAATTAACAAGTGTTTTTGATATAGATGTACATAATAATACTTTGATAAGTATGTTTTAACTTAAATAGGGTGGTTACAATAAAATTGTGGGGTTTGCATTCGCGCCTGGCCCCTATAGAATGGAAATAGGCACAAACTTTAATAAAGACTTTTCATATCTATCTGCGTAAGTATACTTTGGTAATTATGTTTCAGTTTGAAGAAATATGGTATAATAAAATTATGGGGTGTTCGTTCGCGCCCAACTTCCATAGAATGGAGATATGTCACAAAGTTTAACAAGGTATTTTAATATAGATCCACAGAATATTGTGATAAGTGTTTTAGTGTGAACAGGTATGGTATAATAAATTATGGGGTTTATCTATTTTATTATTACTGTCATCATATTTTGCTTTGATTTCGATATCCCAAAATTCGAAGCTATCTCTTTACAACACTTCCTTTTCATAACCTATCATACTTTCATAAATCAGAGTCCATTTTCTATAGGCTGTTTTTAAACCTAGTCATCAACGGGTTTTTTGCTAGTATATATATATATATATATATATATATATATGTGTGTGTGTGTGTGTGTGTGTGTGTTGTGCGTGTGTGTGTGTGTGTAAGAGAGAATTCGATTTATGTATAGATGGATGTATCCGTACCAGTAGTTCACTAAGTTAATAGTGATGTAGGTCAGACGAGTACAATAATGAAACAGAAAAGACGACAGTACGATCTGATAGCACGTATTACTTTTTATCTTCTACAATGCCACACACCCACACACACTCGCACGCACATACATACATACATATATATATATATATATATATATATATATATATATATATATATATATATCATTTGCACCTGTCAATTCTAGGACGGTGTTCACTTACTTTAGAGAATGTTTTAATTCTTTTATGCTTGATTCTGGTTTCCTGCCCAGTCGAAAAAATCGCCAATACTGATGAAATATTCTTTGACATTTTTCTTTAGCGGCCATCTTCTAGCTTCAACTTCAACCCCTTCTTCTTAAAGTAAACCCATTGACTATCTGTCGATCGTAAATCGATTTTCCATAGGCCTCACACTAATGGGATCAATAGAGGATATGTACTTATATTTCACTAATGTATATTTATAGATATATATATATAGTACATTTATTATACGGACATTATTGGTTATATATGTACATATATATTTCAGTGGTACCTTCATTCAGATAACTACCTAATCATAATCAAAATGGAGAACAATTTTTCTCCGTTTTCTTCTGATGAGGTGGTCTCTGTGAATTGAGGTTTCACAGAAACATGTACGCACATATGTAACCAATAATGTTTGCATAATAAACATATTATATACGTACTATGTCCTTTATCGAGCACTCGTTAATAAACACCGGGACTTCAGCGGATCTATATCTTGAAAACCAAATTATACAACCATTTTCTTTAAATCTGCCTCTCTGTAATCAAGTGTTAGTCTCGTTTACCGAACTAAGTTTGAAAGCATTTATAAGATATTTGTAAAACTTTCAGTAAATAAAGCTTGCATCACGTTTTAAACTGAGGAACGCTTACATCACTTTTTAAACTGAGGAACGCTTACATCACTTTTTAAACTGAGGAACGCTTTTTTTATGCCAGATTTAGTAAATAATTAGATAATAAATTATTGTACAAATAAATTATCTTTAAATCATATTCTTAAACACAACAATTAAGACAATTCTATTACTAAAAACGATTCAAAATATCGACTTAATTATTAAAATTGATTTTGTTTAACGCAATATAAAATTTAGGCAACGACTTGCGGGCAGTTTTTTTTTTTTAATATATAGTATATATAGAATTATGGGGAAATAAAAGCGTATAAAATCCGTTTTCAATATTGAAATTAATTTGCGAAATAGTTTAGCTTTTTTATATATTAATCAAATTGTGAACAAACAAATAAACAGACAGGAATGAAATTTTATTATGATAGACATAAGGCACAATATAATAATCTCTAGACAATGGGCTTTATAATAATAAATACAAAATCCGTATGAAGTTAAGTATATGCTATTTAAGCGTAGTTTACAGCCAGGCAACGCCGGACGGTGTGCTGGTATATATATATATATATATATATATATATATATATATATGTATGTATGTATATGTATATGTGTGTGTGTATATATATGTGCATATATATACGTATGTTTGTGTATAATTCTTATGAGTAAGTAAAGTGTACATCGTCTAATATGATCAAGCATTAATCACATTTTTCGTTGTACTTTGCAGTAAAACAAATAAAGTTAGTTTTGGATAGTGAAACAGTACACGTTTTGCTTTTTCGAGTTAATCTATTAGAAGGAGAATTAAATTTTTGTATAATATTTAATACTTTTTTCTAATTAATAAAGCAAAACTGTAGTTCTTTGAGAAATTAAGCTTAAACTAATAATTTATTATTAAATTGTAGATTTAGAAGACAAACGAGATTTGTCGTAAATCTTGTCTCACCGTTAATGATGTAATTATATACGACATCTCTTGAAAAACTAATGAACCAGTTTTGAGAAACTCAGGATAACTATCAGATTGACATTGACAATCATGGAAGTGCTTATAGATTTATGTTGTAGATGAAAATTTGTAGTTTTGTCTGGTAATTAAATTTTATAAGAAAACAATAAAAAATCTATTCGAGTGAATGAAAACGAACTGTATTGGTAAAAAACACAGATTGCTTTCTACCATGAAGTTGTTCATATAAATTGAGTGGCTTTGTTATTACTGTCAAACTGCTATTCCGTTCGATGGTAGAAAGTCCCCTTCTTAGTGTTATCTTCTCTCCTAAGTAGGTTTGTTTATTGTTAACCTTCTGAGGCGGGAATGCTAATGATACTTAAACATTTTTGTTGGTCACAGTGCGTTTATTTTAGTGCACAGGTTTCTGAACGCCACGCCTACCATCGTCTCTAACTTTCTGGCAATAAGTTAAATAATATGAAGAGTTAGAACGGATTACGATTTATTCTAGAACGCTGAATCTGGTCCTAGTTTTGCCGGATTGCATCATATGTTTTATTATCAGTATACAACATTTACATGCATTTAAAAATCATTTAAAACACAATTTAAAATGTTTTTACTGCGCATCATACTATGAAACATGATAAGTATTAAGAACTGTAATACATTTCTTCTATGACTTATATGTGAATGTCGATCAGCTTATTTTTAATCATTGGAGGAAATTCGAGAGGTAGGTGGCTGTGATCAATGACTTCTAATCGCTTACATGTTGTATGATGTATTATTTTTTTCATTGTTTTTATGCTTAACATTATGGCAAGCTTCAATCGCAGAATGCTAAGAGCGGTTGATTCATAGGTAAATTAAATAAGATGTTGTGCAGAGAGTTTAGTGTACACAACACTTCGAGATATGTGTCGTGCACATAAATTATTTGTGCATTCATGTTGTATAAAATTAACATGGGCGCCCGGCGTTGCCCGGGTATGAGGTGTATGCTGAGCAAAACAAAAACAAAAAAAAACAAAAAAACAAAAAAGAAACGATTAATCTTTTCTGGCTGAAAACCGATCACATCGATTTTCCCAAATCTCAGTACCTGTATATCAAATTTCGAGTCTGTAGACTTAAAATTGACAGAATTATTGCGTAGGGAAATGTACACAGAGACACACAGACGGAAACACTGACAGATACACAAATACGTTCACTTTTATAGATATACTAGCATTTCAGCCCAGCGTTGGCCGGGTGTGTGGAGGTGTATGTTGAACAAAAAAAAAGCAAAAAAAAAAAGTGGTAGTAGGAAGGCAGGCTCGAACCCGTACCGTGAAGGAGGAAAGGAATGGGGTAAAAATATGACGTCTATGCTGTTACGACCACCGCCAAACCGGAAGCGACATTTTTAAAAATTAAGGCTAGACAATCTAAAGGAGAGGATAACTTTCAAATATATCGGCGGAAAAAGTGACCCACCCCCTGTAGAAAAGTGCCTCGTTGAAAGTGAAGATATTAATGTTTTTAGCCAATCTTGGTAAAATCCGTCGCCTCTGTCGAAAGTTTTAGACAGACATGCTAACATACATACATACATACATACATACATACATACATACATACATACATACATTTATATATTGGTAACTAAAATCTTCGATCCAAACCGATGAAAAAGCTTGCCCTATCTCTAAATACCCTTTATGTAAAATTTCAAATGTTTAGACCAGAAATTGTTTGAGTAATTTGGAAGAGACCGTAGAGATCAATTTAAAAATGTTTTTACCCTTTTTTGATCTCTTAACATTTATTGTTTTAGGACCAAATCAAGTTATTAAGTTAGATCTACGTCCAAGGGACCTATATCTAAAATTCCAAGTGTTTAGACTCCAAATTGTTGGAGGAGTTTGGTAGAGTTCTCAAACGTCAAATCGTTAAACTTTGACCCCTTAACAGACAAATTTATGTCCGAAAACCGTATCCATCGATTTTCCCAAATCTCAGTACCCTGTACATCAAATTTCGAGTATGTAGACTAAAAATTTACAGAGTTGTTACGTAGGGAAATGTACACAGACAGGAAGACACACAGACACACAGACAGTAACACAGACACACAGACGCGTTCACTTTTATAGATATACTAGCATTTCAGCCCGGCGTTGCCCGGGTGTTTGGAGGTGTATGCTGAGCAAAAAAAAAAGGGTCAATTGTTTTTAAGTTTGCCCCCTATTATGACCCCTGAACATTTATTATTTTGAGCTTAAATCAAGTTATTAAGTTAGATCCATGTCCAAGGAACTTATATTTAAAATTTCAAGTGTGTACACCTAAAATTGTTGGAGGAGTTTTGTAAAGTTCTCAAACGTCAAATCGTTGAACTTTGACCCATTAACAGCGAAACTTTTGGCCGAAAACCGATCCCATCGATTTTCCTAAATCTCACTACCCTGTATATCAAATTTCGAGTCCGTAGACTAAAAATTAACAGTAAGAGTTATTGCGTAGGGAAATGTACACAGACATACAGACACACAGCCACACAGACACAGAGATACGTTCACTTTTATAGATATAATAGAAATAGATAGATAGATAACCAAAAACACCCATTGACATAATTTTCACATTAATAAAAAGTGAATTAGTATTATGGTAAATATCATACTCATTTTAACTGAAACCGAACAGCCAACCATATTAAACCCCTGAATATGCTGTCGCCATTAAATACCACTATTTCACCTACTTTAAACTTAACAGATATTTTGCAACTAAAGTCGCTTTTAGGACTACCAGCAATCAATCAATCAAGAAAACGCAAGAGAATGATATGCTTAATACGAGGGGTGTGCAATAAGTAATTCCTCTGACCCACCTCCCATAGCAGTAGAGCAACGAAACTTGGCACAGTTATTAGTCTTGCTCTGCATAGGAACCACCCAGAGTTATGCATTTCTCCCATCGTTTGATTCAGCTCTAGAGACCGTTTTTGTAGAACACCCCAGGTTGGTCCTCCAATCACGACGTGACTTCAGAAATCAAGGCTGCATCATCTGGGAAACGCGTTCCTTTCAAAAACAACTTCATGGCTGGGAAGAGGTGAAAGTCAGAGGGTGCAAGGTTAGGAGCGTAGGAAGGATGGGGAGGATTTCATAACCACACGCCCGTGCTTCTGATCTGGCGACATGCGAGTTGTGGACCGGAGCGTTGGCCTGCAGGAGGAGGGTACCTTTGCTGATCTCGTCCCGCCTCTTGATTTTGATAGCTTCCCTTAATTTCCTCAAAAGTGAAGCATAATAGTCTCCTGTAATTCCTTTCCCCGGATATCTGTCATCACTACTCCGTCCTGGTCCCAGAAGACTGAGCGGCCCTGTCGGTGGGACATTAGAATACGCCGACTGCCCCCCCCCCCTGCAAAGGGTAAAAGTCCCTCAATGGAGGTTCTGGATATGACCTTAAACTATATCCAGTGGTGAGGTCCCCAGCTTGTGGGCTTTTGGGAGTGTGGAGTCACCCTTTAATTTCCATTGTTCCCAGGTGCACTCTGACCCGGGTGGTAGTACCTGTTAGGGTCCCAACTATGGGTTAAATAGAAACCGACGTGAAAACAAATATATTCTATTAAAAAAAAAATTTTCTTCGAAATCTTTGGATTCGACATTAAATACCCCGAAAAGGGTTGTTATGCCGTAAAACACAAACAAACAACCAACCCAGAAGACTGAGCAAGATTTTACCAGCGGAGGGCTGCATCCTTGCCTTCTTTGGAGGTGGTGAGTCCAAGTGCTTCAACTGCATTGACTGGGCTTTGGTCTCTGGATCATAGTGATGGATCCAGGTTTCATCCTGTGTAATCAGTCATTTGAAAAACTTTGACCCATCTTCTTGGCACATCTCCACATTCATCCTGGAGCACTAGATGCGTTCTCGCTTCTGGAATGGTGTGAGCAACCTGGGAACCAATCTGGCAGGCAACTTATGCTTATACAAATGGTCATAAATGATAGTTTCCACAGACCCTCTACTAATCTTGACATCTTGGGCTATTTGGCGAATAGTAATGCGCCGATCTTCCAAAATGGCAGCCTCAACTTGACGAACAGATGCCTCATGAATGGCAGAAGGGGCGACCAGGTCTGGGAGCTGTTTCCACAAACTTTCGGCCATGTTTGAATTCTCGATACCAGCGTTTTACAAGGTCATATGATAGGGCATTATCACCATAAGTTTCTTTCATTTCATCAAAAGTCTCATGTGGTGTGCGTCCTTTCAAATACAAAAACCAGATCACTAC
This sequence comes from Euprymna scolopes, assembly GCF_053919585.1. Classification (NCBI taxonomy): domain Eukaryota; kingdom Metazoa; phylum Mollusca; class Cephalopoda; order Sepiida; family Sepiolidae; genus Euprymna; species Euprymna scolopes. The sequence continues at coordinate 79,379,303 of NC_136482.1, read as the reverse complement.
TCGATATTCAACCGGCTCCATTTCACACCTGACTCAGTTCAAACACCTGTAAAACAGAAACCACAATTACTTCAGAGCTGTAATTTGCCACATAACCTGTAGAGATATAAATCATTGCACATACAAAATTTCATTTAGATCAGACAACTGGAAGTGAGTCAGGGCATTACTTGATGTACGCCCCTCGTACACCAAGTCTAAAGTAAAAAAACATGCGCTTGACTCCCATGAGTTTTTATGAATTACAAAAAAGATCCTGAACAGATATGCGTCCTCAAACACAATCATCATCTACGGGTTTAAGGTGATCTCGTCTCCATCTGACAAACCAAACTGTATGCTATGAACTTTGCAGCAAATTCAACCCTATGCAATAGTCATAGCCACCTACCTCTCGAATTTCATTAAGTGACTTAAAATAAGCTGATCGACATTCACATATATGTTCGTGATGTTGCCACGCTCATCAAAATATTTAAAAAGCAACAAGTTCTGAACATAGTCCAGTTATAATACCCATTAGTTACAACCTGAACTAGCACCCATGCGTGCAAAGTTGTTCAATCGATGCCTAAAAGAGAAATACATTGAAATACATTGAAAAATCTTATCTGACTTTTCAGTATTTAAAAATACTGGGAATCAATACTCATCATTTCAGTACAGAGCAATTTGTCTCCTGTACGTAATGAGTAAGTTTCTTGAATCCATACTAAATAAAGAAATCTTCAACAACTTCGGAAAAACAACCTACTCAGCAACAAGCAATATAATTTCCGTCCTGAGAGATATACAGCTGATGAACTGACTGTCATATCACATATGGTGAAGTGAATAGTATCAGTAAGTAAAGAATTGCCTTTTAGAAAGGTTTTATTAACTGTAAAATACACGTACGCTCTTGAAAGGATCGAGCGGGAAAATGAAACAGAGGGCGCTTTTATTATGAATATCAATCCCAAGGGGGATAACTCTTAACAACAAATTAAATCATAACATTTTCCCCGTCCTAAAGTATTCAAGTAAGGGGTAATTAATTATAGACAAATTTCTTTTTTTTTTTTTTTTTTTTTTACAATCACATAAGAATCATTTTATTTACAAATAACATATGAACCCAAACTGCAGTTTTTTCAGTATTTAGTCACAAAATCCTTATATTTACTAGGGAATTATCGAACTCGGGACGACCTCCGCACAGATTGGCAGGAATGCTGATTTTCAGTATTATTTTTTAGTGAAATCTGATTTTCTTCAAGATCAGACGATTGATTTTTGTCTTCCTCATGACCAATGTTTTCATTAGTAGAAGGTTCAAATAAAGTCTCTGAAGTAGTAGGATTATTATTAGAGTTTTCTTCATTTGATGAGTTTGGAGCTAAGTCTCGAACGTTGACAGTGGTTTCAGTACCAGAAGGTAGTTGAACATAAGCGTAGTGGGGGTTGACATCTATTAGGGTGGCAGGCGTTACAGGAGGGTCATGTTTACTTGTTTTAGTGTGGTTTCTAATATATATTGGGCCTGGTTTAACCCAAGAAGGAATTGAAATTCCGGAAGCAGATTTACGACTATATTTAAATAGTCTATCATGGGGAGTCATATTAGTGGCAGTACAAAGTAATGATCTAATTGAATGAAGTGCGTCCGGTAGTATGTCTTCCCAATAAGGTAGTTTCATTTGATTAGAATGTAATGTTGTTTGAATGGCCTTCCATAAGGTACCGTTGAGTTTTTCAATCTGTCCATTACCTTCAGGATGATACCTACTTGTTTTAGAAGTAGCAATTCCTTTTTTGTGTAAAAAATCCTTTATTTCTCTTGCTAAGAAATCAGAAGCACGGTCAGTATGTATCATGTCAGGCAAACCAAAAATTGAAAAGAGTTTGTTTAGACAGTGGATAATGGTTTTGCTTGTCATATCTCTGCAAGGAAAAGCGAAAGGAAAACGGGAATACTCATCAATTAGAGTAAGTAGATATTTGTTGCCATGTATAGAAGTAGGTAGAGGGCCTTTAAAATCAAGATTTAATCGTTGAAAAGGTAATATGGCTTGAATGAGAGTCCCTCCATTGGTATTGGCGAATTTGGGTTTCAGTAATTGACAGGATGAGCAAGAGTCAGTAATATTCTTAATTTGATCCAAAGTAAAGGGGAGGTTCCTCGTTCTTATAAAATGGCTTAGTCTTGAAACACCAGGATGACATAATTGTTTATGTAAATCACGAAGATCTTGTAGATTGTAAGTAAGAGCAGAGATGCGAGAGAATGTGTCAGCAGCAATATTTTCAGGTCCAGGTCGATAAACTATAGTGAAATTGTATTGGGATAATTCTATACGCCAACGACATATTTTGTCATTCTTAATTTTTGATTTACTTTTATTGTCGAATATGAAGCTGATGCTCTTCTGATCTGTGATGACTTTAAAGTGCCTGCCGAGTAGAAAATGTCGCCACTTACGGAGAGTTTCTACAATAGCGGCTGCCTCTTTTTCTACTGCATGGTGCTTAATTTCGTTAGTATTGAGAGTTCTTGAAAAAAATGCAATAGGACGACCTTCTTGATTTAGTGTTGCAGCAATGCAATAGTTACTAGCGTCCGTTTCTACTTCAAATTCTTTATTTTGATCTACCGTTATTAAAGTGGCGTCTTTTAGATCATTTTTCAATGTTTGAAAAGATTTTAATACAGATGGAGGTAGTGGAAATTCTTTGTTTTGATTTAGTAATAAAATTTTATCAGAAAATTTTTTAATGAATTTGCAGTAATAGGAAAACATTCCAACTATTCGTTTTTGAGATTTAAGATTCAGCGGAGGTGGCATTTCGAGTAATGGTTTTAGTCTTTGATAATCGGGAGCTATTTGATTATTTTCTATGGTGTAGCCGAGTAGAGTAATAGAACTAGAAGAAATTATGCTTTTATTTTCATTTAAAGTGATGTTATATTGTTTAGCAATTTTGTAGAATTTTTGAAGATTGTAATCGTGTTCTTCTTGATTTTTTCCGCATATAGTTACGTTATCAACATACACAAAGGTATCGGTTAGATTTTCTTTTTCTATAATATAGTCTATGCTCCTCTGGAAAGCACTTACTCCATTGGTGACGCCAAAAGGAAGACGAGTAAATTGAAAAAGTTTGCCACTTACTTCAAACGCAGTGAATTTACGATCAGCATGATTTATAGGTATTTGGTGATAAGCAGATTTTAGGTCGAGAGTAGAGAAGATGTTATATTGAGCGATGTCGTCTACCATCTTATTGATATTAGGCATTGGGTAAGCGTCTAGTTCCGTGAATCTATTAATGGTATCGCTGTAGTCGACTACCATTCTTTTCTTATGATTCTCATTCGAAGTTACAAGAACTTGCGCTCGCCACGGAGATATCGAAGGTTCAATTATGCCTTCTTTCAACATTCTAGCAGTCTCTTCTTTTATGAATTTGTTGGCGGCAAAAGTGTAACGTCGGGATTTTGTCGCAATAGGAGTAGTATGAGGAGAAAGATTAGAAAAGAGAGGAGGGGGTGGAACGTTTATGGTAGGAAAAATATTATTCGTGTTTATAGCTCCAATTATAAGTTTGTCTCTAGGACCGTCGAATTTAAGTGTTACTTTTTTATATTTTTTTAAAATATCTTTTCCGATTATTAAATCAATAAAAAGGTTTTCAATGATTTCAATTGTTATTCCAGAATGGGTTTTATCTTTCAGTAATAAATCCACGACAGCTTCGCCAGTTATTTTAGCATGTTGATCGGAAGCAGCCAGAGCTATAGTTTTGTTTTTAGGTATTGTGAAGAGTTTAAGTTTTTTAGCAGTATTTTCATTAATGAATGTTTTTACACTGCCGGAGTCCACCATAGCGTTCACGAAGTGCCCGTTAATTTGGCATTGAGTGAATGTGACATCTTTGGAGTTAGTTCCTAGTCAGGATAGAGAAGGGGTAGTCAGAGTCGTCATAAAGAACAGCAGTATGAGTGTTAGAAATAGAAGATTTACACACTTTAGCCCAATGAACATTTTTTTTGCATTTTTTACATTCGGCGTTTCGTGCAGGACATAAATATCGAGGATGACGTGATTTTCCACAGAAAAAACAAACCCCTTTTGGATGCATATTTTCTTTAGTCACAGCTATACGATTGTAGCCCGAAGGATTATTTGTAGCTGCTACAGTAAAGTTATTTGCGTAGCTTATCGAATGCTTTTCTGCTTGTTCAAGAGATCTGGCCGTGGCATATGTGTCTTGTAAAGTCAGGATGGGTTTTTCTAACAGTCGTTGTCGGATGGACGAAGAAGAAATTCCACCGATGAAAGCTTCCCGAATGTATTGATTTTTGTTTTCTTCAGCAGAAACCGCTTCGAAGTTACATGTTTTGGCAAGCATTTCCAATTGTAGTATGAAGGCATCTATATTTTGTGTTGTTTGTTGCTTCGTCGTCATCAATCGATATTTATTATAAACAATATTTTCAGGTTTTAAATAAGCGGCGTCCAATGTTCTTAATGCACTATCGTAGTCGGTTTTATCGCTTATTAAATCGAAAACAGAGGCTGAAATACAATTGATCAAGGCAAAGAAATTATCTGAAGTGTTTTCGATTAATCCGTTATTATGTGAGCGGATATAATTCTGGAGGGTTAATTTCCAATGCCTATAGGATTTTTCGGAATTAGGGCATGTAGGTTCCACCTCGAATCTGTCGGGACGTAAGATTCGATCCATTATTTTTTTTTTTTTTTTTTTTTACAGTTAATAAAATTGAAGTGAATAGTATCAGTAAGTAAAGAATTGCCTTTTAGAAAGGTTTATTAACTGTAAAATACACGTACGCTCTTGAAAGGATCTAGCGGGAAAATGAAACAGAGGGCGCTTTTATTATGAATGTCAGTCCCAAAGGGGATAACTCTTAACAACAAATTAAATCATAACATATGGTCAGTAAATCAATCGACGAGGGATTCCTCCCAAGACCAATAACACTCGACAGATACCAGACAGTAGTTGGCATAAAATTCACTACACAAGATCTCAAGCTACGGAATATCTGGAAATGCCTTCTCAGCTCATGGATCCTTCCCTTCCGAGAGATTTACACAAGTATTCATCGATTGACAGAAGTCCGGAGCTCAAAGTATCAATGGTGGTGTGCTTCAGAAATTTATTTTGGATCGAACTCTCTACCTTGTCTTCATCAATGATCTCCTAAATCACATTCTAAGTTTATTAGTTGATATATAAAGAGATGAGACTATAATCTACGGTAACACTTCAAAGGCCAGCAACGACCGAGTTCTATATGAATCTCTCTCCTCCGATATTGTTTAATGGGGCAAAAAGTGGTTAGTTAATTTCAATATATCAAAAAACAAGCTTCTATTTTTCACTACCAACTCACTGATCCTTGCTTGACCACGACTGATGTATATGGCTCCCCTTTCAAAGAAGCATCCTGCTTTAACAAGCTTCTCTCCAGACCGGAAATGGAAGACTTGCACTAAATCTGTTTCCAAAAGGTATCTCACTCCTGACGCTCTACATAGAGTATTGTTGTCATATCTGAGGAGGAGCCGCCTGAAATATATTCTGCTTTGACAGAGTTCAAAACCGGCTTCGAAACTTAATAGGCGATGCCCTTTTCTCTTCTCTTCCATCTTTTTCCACAGACAAGACGTTCATGAATATAGCTACTTTCCTAAAATTGTCCGCCTGTGTAATTGTTCCACTGGTTTGCTTCCCAGCTTTCTACAACACAGTCGTCTTCAAGCCCAATTGCTATCCTGTTCTTGTAAGTAGTCAACATCTGCCCAATTCACACCAAAAACGATCACTGAGCTGTTGGTGTTTTGACCATATTATACATCTTTGAGAAGCTTCCGGGTCTTGATAATTGTTGATTCCTTTGTAAAAAACAAAAACAAGATATAAAAAAGGAACATACTTCACCATACATTTAAAACTGAAAAAGAATTTTAAGCAAAATAAAGAAAATCACTCACTCCTGATAAAATCTACTACAAATAAGTGCTAAGATAAGCCAGATGAATTAATATTTCTATTTTGTTTCAGCATTGATATTATTACATAAGTAACAGATATTTTTGTACAAACATTTAAAATTGTTGTAGACTCTTGAAATTCAGAATCTTATTGCTATACAGCTTATGAGATGACTAACTAATTTCTTTGATTTCACGTTCAATTGAAGAGCTACATCAGGAATTGGAATACACCCTATTAAAGCACGAAGGAAAAACTGATGAATTTAAAAAATGCAATCTGGGCATGAGGACACTTTAGAAGAATGACATGCAACAAAATTATGTTTTATCTTGGAAAAACCGCAACAGAAACGTATAGTATAATGCATTTGGACTATCTTGCATGAATTGAGCATGAGATTTCGAGTAAGAATTTTAAGTAATGTTGGGAGTCTGTGAGGGATGATATGCAGTCCACAACTTCATCCTTGGCACAGATTTTTTGACCAAGACAGGCATCAAGATAGTTCCTCACTCTCACTGTAGTCCTAACTTTGCTTCCTGTGATTTTTGGTTATTCTCTGACCTTAAGGAAATCCTTAGAGGCTGTCGTTATGATACAAGTGAGAAGATGAAAGAGGCTGTGGCGAGGGTTATTGACACGATCACTCAAGAGGACTTCCATGGGGCTTTCCAGAAGTTGTTGGAACGGTATAATAAGTGCATTGCAGTCGGAGGAAATTACTTCGAAGAGGATTAGTTTCATTTGTGTACTATCAGTAAAGGTGCCATATGAAAAAGTCTGAAAGCGTTATAAAGACACGTCGTAGTTGTCTCTGCCGACGGCTATTAAATTAATTAAGTCACTCGCTGTAGAGCATAGAGGATGTTATAATATGAAAGTGAGCTATCGAGTAACGATACACTGTACGATGGAGAGGGATATTGAGGTTTTTGTTATACTGTGTTTTTATCTTCGTTGAGATAACCGAAATATCAGAAGATCCTAGCGAAGACGGAACTGAGTATGAGTACAGTTCAGGGCATGTTAGAAATAGAAGACTTGCAAATTGTCTGTCAACATCAGGTACCCGAGTTGGTTCTTTAACAATCTGTGGTACGTTATAAGCAATATAAAATTTATGACTGAACCTCACTCTGTCATCTGTTTTGTTTTAGTGGACAACAATGTGAATGTTGATTAGTGGTCTAAAGAAAAAATGCCAAGGAACCATAAAAAATATTAGGAATTAGAGAATACATGATTACATTTAAAAAGGGGAGCTCCAGTATCTGAATTACATTCTCTTAGTACCATAAAGCAAGAGAAAGGAATGTGTTAGGCAATAGATAAAAGGAAGGTTATGGACAAAACGGTCGAAAAAGGAATGCGAATAAGATAAAGATACAAATACGGTTGGAGAAACAGTTGAAACAAGAAAATTTAATATAAAAATGTGACACACATAATTTCACTTCTTTTTAATTTTATATAACCCCGAGAAACGCTGGGTAACTCTGCTAGTAAAACATATAGGTTTTATATTATACAAATAAATGCCCTACTAGATATGATTACATATGTTTATCATCTATGAGGTATGGTTATATGTATTTAAAGGCGTACATGTCTTTCAGTGAATCCAAGGACATCCGTCTTCTTTTGAATAAATGCTGTTATTCAAGCGGAGAACTGTTCAGACAATATATATATATATATATATATATATATAATTTCAAAAGTGTTTAAATATATAACTTAGGTGCCATCAGTTTGAATTAAAATCAAAGGATTTAGGCATCAAGCTTTGTTCACTAATATCTGAGCTAAAACGACATGCATATTAAAGCTTTACAAATAAACTGGATTAAACGTATAAATGTACATTCTCGCGTACAGAGAGAAGCAGTTTAAACGAACTTACGCCTGACTAGTTTCATTTTTTTTAATTTTGACTCTTTAGCAGCTATTTTTAACGGCGAAAAATGAAATCGAATTTATTCTACAAGTCCCATTTCGATATATATATAAAGTTTCAAGTCTGCAGATAAAAATGTTTGGCAGAGACCGTTCCCACGAACAGGCAGATATAAGTTCAATTATATAATACATTAGCAAACCTTTTCGCATTGCTCTATCGTACAATATGCTCAACTATCTTGTTTAAATTTATGCAGATTCGTATTTATTATACAGAACCAATTCTCTACTATTACTTTATTGTACTAAACCCAGTCGTAAAATATGTTAATTAATAGAGATTTCATATTTGTTGTTATAGAACCAATACCCTATAGATTATTATATTGTACCAAATATGTAGTAGCGATTTCCAAAGTAAAAAAGTATTATATTAGTGCCTTCAGCTAAAATCGAAACGAAAATATGTAGTTTTCCAGTTGTATTCGTTTTCGTCTGATCTAAGTCCATATGCATATAATAATAACAACATAATATCGATGTTAAAGACATAAATGTATCTTTGCGCATGCGTAGAAATTACACGTTAAGCTGACTTATGACTGCCAAGTTTCATCTTAAATACATTTTGACTCCTTTAGCAGCTATCATACCGGATTAAAACCAAATCAAATTTGTTCCACATATCCAAATCCACTATATATCAACTTTCAAGTCGGTAGATTTAGTAGTTGTGGCAGAGTAGGCCGTTCCTTTCACTAACAGACATATATAAATTTATTTATTTATTTGCATAGTCAAAATAGTTCTTCATAGCATCAAAAAGAGTCCACACGATAATGAAATAAATATATAAATATAATGATTTATCTTTTTAGTTGTATTCACATGAAATTAATATTTTCTTTTTATTATTCATCATTATTTAGTGGGTGACCTTTCGTTTTCGTTTCACAATGCACTGTTTGCGAGTTCTTCTAAAGAACCTTTTAAAAAGAAAAACGATTGTGCATGGACGACTGAATGTCAAGGAGCATGGAGTATCGGAAACTCAAATTCATCACATATGACATTCATTAGTTTTTTTTCTATCTCTTCGAGTATTACAGGGATCTCACTAATAATGTTCAATAGTATTATTTACCTCTACTTAAGCAAAGCAATCAAAGTGTATTCCAAAGGCTTTCACTATTTAGTGATAATTCCTGAAAATCTGTCGGCATAACAAAATTTTGCAGGTATGAAGTACTCCATTGGAAAAAAGTCTGATTTATGCGAGAAGTTTCATATCTTGTAAGCCTGTTTGCAGTATGTGTTTATTTTTCACCCATAATTTAGTGGTTTATGATCAATCTTCAAAATAAAATGTCTTCCATGAAAAAATCGATGAGATTTAGTGACTGCAAAGTGCTTCCTACTTGGCTTGTGAGTGGGGGTTTCTGCAAGTATTGCGTTCAAGACGTGTAGGCGATTAATTGCAGTGATCAATCCTAAGCTGGTATTAGTAGCTAAAATTATTTTGAGATTATAATGCATCAGAAATAATCCTGAAGAACATTCTTAATCTTTCAAATGCTTTGTAGCATTCAATCGTCCAGGCACATTTATTTTTCTTTTGATAGATTCTTAGAAGAGCCTGGAGCTCTGCTTATTTTGGTAGTAATTTTTCAGAATAAAAGTTTGAAATAGTGGCCATATTCCCAGCTGTCGCCATAATTTTAATAAGGCTAGATCGATGTGGTCTGCTCTCCTATTATCTTTTATCATTTGACCAAGATCTGTTATCTCGTTAATCGATATACACAACACTTCGAGATATGTGTCGTGCATATAATGACTTGTGCATTCACTTTGTATGAAATGAACAAAAACCACCCATTAACATAATTTTTCGGATTAATATATATATATATATATATATATATATATTAATTTATAATTTTAAATCTACAGTTTTCAATTTTTAAAAGATTTTGTGAGCATGTAATTTTTGTTTCTGTGCGCTTTCCTGATCATTACAAAGTTATATAAGTGTGTCATCGCAAGTTTCAGTTCACTAAACATGGAGTCCGTAACGTGTGAGAAAATTGCTGGTGATATCTTTTAATCCATTTGGTCAAACTTATACAATACCCGAAGAGAAATTATACATAGCAGTTTGGAGAATTACCCTCTCGCAGATATTTGGAGATACAGATCACTCAAATCAATATTTGAAAACACATTCCAGCCGCTGTCCTTCACGAAAATTTCTTCTGTTTTTAGTCTGTTTGGTAGTGGTAATCCATTACTCCATTATTTCATCATGGCAGAAATCAACATAAAAAAGCAATACTTTTTGTCTCATGAATACCGTGTGTGAAAGTGACACACTCTGCTTTTTTAATGCGCTTATTTCCATGAGTGCGTTTAGTTTCTCAAATTGTTTTAAAGGTGCAAATGAAAAATGTATTTTCTATTCAACAACTAGTTAACGATTTTGTTTTATATTCTATCAGATATCTTTTTACATCTCCCAACTTTACCAATACAAAGTACTTTGACATTTAAATCTTTAATATTTTGTCAAAAAATAATTCATCAACAAATTATAAAATTAAAACTGTTAGATTCAGTTCGTACAAAAACAATTGTTTGTGTTCCAAATTAAGTACGTATCTTCATTTCAAATTTTCTCTGTGAAAGTGATGCATACATTTTCCACAAAATGTTATTCCCTTACTAGTTAAGCTTTCGTCATCTTGTTTGTTTCTGTCATTGTGAACCTGGATTTATCTACTTCTGAACAATTTATCATTAAGAGACGTGGGCCTGAGTCAAGTTCAATTTTTTTTTAATTTAATAATTTTACTTGCATGTATGCAATTATACGTAGAAAAAAACAGTTTCGCCAGCAAAATATTATATGTTTGACCAGATTTATTAGTAATTCATTGTTTATTATATTTGATACTCCCAAATGCTCAGTATCTCTTTAATATTGGTGAAAAAACTAAAAACTAACATTGGAAGTCTTCTGATCTATATTTAAGTGTTAAATTACATCTTATTGTGTTTATAAGGAATTAAGGTTTGTGGTAAGATTAAGCAAAAGAAGTTTAATATTGCTACAGTTTATTATAAATTATCCTACAGTATTTGGAAACAATTCTAGCGAAAGAGGCGTAGTCTTAGTCATTGTTCCTTGTGAAGTTCGTACATTTCCACATTTTCTGGAATAAAGACGTTTTAGGGCTAGGCAATTTAATTAATAATTTCAAGTCTTCAACAAATGTGAACTCCTTGTTTTACTAAAATATATTTAACGAATTGGTATCCAATTTCCTTAGTAGCAAACCAATCTATAAAATCATCAGTACAATGCGTATAATCTGCATTATACATATGTTCATATCTTTTAAAACTTTTAAATCAAACGTAATGTCATTGTCAGAGAATATCTTTCTTGCAATAACCATTTTAATTTTAATGCAATATTCATTCAAATCAAATTTGCTCCATTTGTCCTTACTTAATAAAATCTAACGTAGTAATTGCAGATTATTTTATTTGTATTGTAAAAGATAGAAAAATATATTTATATGTTTATAGTCGTAAATGTTAAGCTAAAAATAAATTTATCACTTTACTTATTCTCGAAATGAGAGAAGAAAATGTATTTTCTGCTTTTAAGAAAAGGAAGGAACATCGACTTGCTTCGCCTTTTCTATTTATTTATGTATGACGGAATTATTTATTGAAGATGTTATTCTCTGGTGCTAGGAGCTCTTCCTCGTGGTTTTGGTTAACCCTTGGCTGAGAATGTAAAAAACCATTTAGTTCCTCGTAGATAATGTTGTAATAATTAATAATTCTAACGAGCATACTCAGAAATCCTTTAAAACAAAATCCAACGTCGCCAGTGTAGTAATAAATGGTGATGGTGTACTGGATATTTTAGCCTTAAAAATGCGATATAAAATAAAGCTGTATTCTCACTTCTATTGTTTGGTAATATTGACAATATTCAGAGAGTAATTTACTGAATAGAGTAGATACCAATAGCAATATATATATATATATATATATATATATATATATATATATATATAAATATATATATATTGTTATGGCGATTTACCCTATTCTGTAACTGAGAAAAATCAAATATGGCTGCCTAATGGGGAGTCTCCACGTATGCTTGAATTCAATTTTTTTTTTTGGGGGGGGTATTTATAATCACTGCAATAAGTACTTGTTTCTTTATTCTTACGTTTTTGCGAACTCTAAATATCTTCATTTTCTTCTACTAACATTTTTCTTCACCAAAATTCTTTTCGGTACAAGCAAAAAAGTATTCTAATTGTTTTTCGGGGAACATACATTTGTATCTCATGAGTTATTTGGTGGGCTTCCGCTATTCAACTGGACACGTGTAAGACATACTTTATTAAAATATGAATTTAAACAAAAAATGTGTTCAATTATTCGTAAACAATAATTAATGTCAGATTAGTGTTAGTGTTTAGCATTAAATAGTTCCTGAATAGTTGATATGCAGTAAAACAATCAAACAGTTACTGTGTTTTCAAACATTAATTTGGTTATCTTGTATTATAAGTGTTATTTGAAATGATGTTATTATTTTGGATCTTATTTCTAGAAAATCTTGGCTGATATAACTTTCGAACTTTCTCAGCTGCTTCTCATCAAACTCAAGAATCTGTAAAAAGTTTCGAAGAGAACATATTCAATCCACAGGAGTATCTTTCTGGCATTCCGTTATACATGACCGGTCGAAATCCAAAGTAATTCGTATTTGTATGCTTCGATTTGCCCGTGCAAATGATTTGCAAAGAACTGTACCGCGACGGTTAAATTGTTACATAATTATCTTTCGTGACAATATTTCGGGGAATGAAGGTTTCATAAATACGAACGATACGTGGAATAGAATTGCGAATTTTTTAAAAAGAATTTTACTCGGTCATGACTAATGACATGAAAATCTTACCCTGCAGATTCATAAAGCGTTCTGTTCGAAATCTTGTATGGATTCATTAATTCGGAATTATGATTCTCGAGTTCGCCAAGACTGTAAAATGGCGGAACTCACACCGACTAGTTCGGAACGTTTGCAAATGACACCGCAAATTAGAAAACCCTAGTAAGCTCAATACAAATAATACAAATAATCAATCCAGATCTAAAAGATTTTCCGAAACATATTTTTTCTCTATGTTTCAAATAATAGTCAATTTATAGCTTGATATGAGCTGAAAATTGAGGTTGAACTAGCCAAACGGATATGTACCTTCTTTTCAGACAATAAATCAGTTGGTGATATAAGCGATAGAGAGGGGCATGGTTGCTTTGGACATGGTTGCTTAGCATTGCACTCCAATGTGCATCTGAAGTGCAATCATGTGATGACATTGATTGCATTGGCTCGCGAATAGGAGACCAATGGGACGGCCATAGCTATTTGAACATTACTCATTAATGAGTCTATTTGCTTTTCGGTCTACTAGAGATTTGCTTATAACCAAAAAACCTTTTTAGGACTAACAACACGGACACATATATCCCTGAGAAGCAATCTATCTAGCTATAGCATTTATTTTATATCTCACCTTCTTTTCAACTTTATTTCTTCCTTTCTCTCTCTCTCTCTCTTTCTCTCTCTCCTCTCTCTCTCTCTTTCTCTCTCTCTCTCTCTCTATATATATATATATATAAGGCAATTTGTTCGTGTGTGTTCGTTCCCTTTTGACTTCGACACAGCTAAACTGACTTTAAAACAAAAATTCACACAAATGTACTTTATTTCCCTGACAGTGTTCTTAGATAGGATTTGTATCGGAATGTCTTCGATAAGTATCGAAAATCGATAATCGAAAAAATCTGATAAAATAAGAAATAAGCGATTTTGAACACGGTTAACATTTTATACAGCCTAACATCACATGTGCCTTTCGGAAGTTTTATTACCGGAAAATCGGGAGGGCTCGGCGTATAAAATCAACAATACGTTTTTAATATGACAGGATCGCGTTGTATCGGAATGTTTCTGTTTAGAACATAATCGAACTATGATACTTGACTTTCGCAAATTAAACTTGAATTCAGACTATTATCAGTGCGTATGCAAAAGGGCTTAGCTTCCTAGCGGTGCACTACAGTCGGTTCCGAGCTAGAGCAGGCAATCATTCGATTTGATCGAAAAATAATTAATTTCACTGATTTCGATGACAATAAGTGTTTGTGAGGGCGAAACATACGATTGGGTTACGTTGCTAGAGTATATATAAGGTAGTATATTCAATCTATGACTAATTGAAAATGTTTAAACAAAATGACTGGAGCACTAGAAATAATCGAAGGAAGGAATTAACAACAGGGATATTTTAGAGAATAACTTGCAAAGGTTTGTGGAAAAACAGGGAGTCTAGTGATTGGCAGTTCCAAGAAGGCACTAATCCGAAACATACAGCGAAAGCAACTCAAAGATGGTTCGAGGATAAGAGAATATATATATATATATATATATATATATATATATATATATATATAAAATATGATATTGAACAAGTAAAACGTTTCGTACGAGGCGACATACAAAAACGGATTTTGAAACATACATCTATTATTTAAAATTGAGATTACGTTCAGCATAAACAATTGTATCAGATGTTTCCAATGGAATTTTAAGTTTAATTATTTCGTAAAACATGTTACTCATTTGTGTATTATCTAATGCTTTTGGGATTTCCATATCTGTTATCATTTGGGCGGGCGTCGTTGCCAAAATGTACGGGGAACAATCAATATTAACGCTGCAGAAAAACAACCCCCAAGTGATGAAACAATGTGAAAAATTACGAACGACATGTTTCCAAGTGTTTATCAACAAACACTATGGCATAGAATTAGAGGTGAGAAACACGGTATTGAGATATTGGCTTATCTCTCTAACTAGTCTTTAAAGTTTCAAATTGAGAAAACTTTGAATAAAATAAACTAATTTTCTAAATATTTAATTTATGATGCTTTATCTAAGATGTTAAAGATAGCATTTTATCGTTGTCCGCCATCAGTCAATTCACCTGGCTTTTATAACGTGAATATTAATCAACCGAAAACTATAGAAATTTTAATTCGGCATGATTGCAACAACCTAATCTGATAACATTGTTTAAAAGAGTGGAAACACGAGTGGTTACATATTATAAGTAATTACAAGTAGCTTACAAATTGTCAGATGTAAAAGCGATTTACATCGTTTGCTAATCATTGCATATCTTAACAATTTACTCCTATGAAGTTTTTTTAACATATTAAGTCATTGCATTTGCGACTAGTGTTTATATCATGTGCATATTACTGGATATAAACCTATACCATTTGCTTTAGATGTACTTTCCTTGTAAATGGCGTTTTAGGCATATCCTTGCATTACTCGAGTGAATCTTGAATTGATTTCAGGAGATACAATGACAGAAAAGTCAACAATACGTGTTCATGCCACATACAAAATGTTCAAAGAAAAAAAAAACAAACAATCATGTTTTGAGATATATTTCCGATTTTTAAAACCCATGATAGAAAAGTGGTTTTAGAAACGTTCACAATGTAGATATACATTTTCTAGTAAAATAAACTCTAGACAATCAGAAAGTTGTTGTACTGGAAGTTGAAAACGCACATAAAGCCCCTATTATTATTATTATTATTATTATTATTATTATTATTATTATTGTTGTTGTTGTTGTTGTTGTTGTTGTTGTTATTAACAATCCAAATTTCTTAAAACAACACAAAACTCATCATACCAAGCAACCAAATCACTTTTGTAGGTCAATGACGCCCACATTCCACACATTCCACACATTCCACAGTTAACGTTGAAAAGTTCACTTTTACATAATGTCTCTCTAACCCCATCTCTCTACTACAACAAACTTAATTTTATACTGTTGTCTCTCTCTGTCTGTCGTCACAAATACTGAATTCATCGAATGTATCATGAAATGTATAGGAATAAATATCTATAGAATTTACGTTGGCAAAAATTTATATCGGAATAAGAATTAATGAGTTTTATTACGATAAAAGCTATTTTTGCTCCTGGTTCAATAGATACATCTGTTAAGCATTTCATTACCATAGTTTAAGTTAATTTAGGAAAATATATAAATACTAACTTTTAATCGACTATTATATCGAATATTATAATGAGAAATTCTGACGGCACCGACATTTGTGTATGGAATTTCTTTTCTATGAATACTCTATGAATATGCTAACTTTTATTCTATAATTTTATTGGTTCAACAGTATAAAGGGACAGGCTAGCGATATCTGGTGGAAATAAAAACAAATGTTAATAAAAAAGAAATAAAATAAAACAAAAGGGACCGGTGAAACAAGGGCTATCATTTTTCCCCAATAAATCAATCAAATTGCAATCAGGAAAACAAATATGTACATTTAAAAGCATAAGCATTGATAGCGGTAAGTACACAGTGATGGGGCAAATGAAATGATGATCGACACTCTGTAAAACGTTAATGTAAGTTATTCATGTTATGGAAAAAAAAAGGTAATTTTTATCCATCGCTTAATCACTTCGTCTGGTTGGTTGTCTCAGTAAACAGATTTGTAATAGATTTGTTGAATGCAATCAAGAGTTTGAATCGATTCCATTAACTGGGCACACAGAACGAAATTATTGGGCATAATTATGAAGCGCGTCTCGAAATTTATATTTATTGACATATAGCCATGCTTCCATAACACCACAGTAAATATGTACTCAGTGTCAGATTTATTAACAAGTCTATCCATGTTGTTCTCTTCTTCGATATATATATATATATATATATATATATATATATATATATATATATATATACCTGATACTCTCTCTCTCTTTATATATATATCACTTTTTCACTCTCTCTTTCTCTCTCTCTCTCTCTCTCTCTCTATATATATATATATATATATATATATATATATATAGTACCTTTGGTACGGGATAAGCCAATCGATGAGGAAGGAAACCTATCCAGAAAAATCTAAAAACCCATTACATGTTATAAAGAATTTGTGGGTATATTGAAGACAAAAGTGTTTAATGCAGTCTAAATTGCTGAAAAAAACCCAACAAAATTTAACACATCGCAGACTTGCATAAGTCGTCCGTCTGCTAGAAAATACATAATTATACTAGAGAATTCAACCGTATAACGGTGGAAAAACTTAACTTAAATTGTTTAATAGAAAACGGGGAGACAGCTGTTAAATATTTATCCTTCCAGTACAAAATACCACCTCCCAAGAACAAAATGTAGACACAGTCCAGTTACTATTTATAATGACATGCAGAGAATAATATACAATAATATTAGACTACCCGTGACCGGTTGGGTCAGTATGTTATATTATCTATGGAATTAATGTATGAGCGTGATACTTGTGACATAAAGAAAATAGATTTTTGGGACATAACATAAACATTTCTATGAAAGTATATCAAAATGAAAAAAAATATACATAGGTTGCTGTTGTGGGGTACAAATCACCCCTATTTGCAAACTAAGTGGAATCAACTAGTTCTATGAATACCACTCGTTTAAGAGACTAAATGGAGATATTTATACCATGTTTAACCGCATGCTACGAACACCTTCCTCTCACACCACTTTAGTGGCTTCTGTATTCTTTATGATAAATACATGTTATATTTTATACACTTTACACTACTTGTGGTTTCTTTCATTTGTAACCCCTAGTACGGGTCTACAACAACTGGCTGATAAGGATGATTCAAGACCTTCCCGGATCAATCTCAATAATTGCTAACAACAACTGAATGACGAATATTCGGGCAACGAATTCACTCTAAAAAACAGCCATTGGAAGACAGCATTTGACGACCAAAAGGATTCAGGAAAAAAGAACACACGCGGATATTCGAAATAATTTTTTCCTACAGTCAGGGGAAATTCAAAACTTCAAGAGTATTTATTTTTCAAAAGTTCGGGAAAGAACAGGACAAACTACTTTTCTACGTTGGGAAAAACCAACATTCGAGCGTAAAAATCCACAAACACGGGATAAAGAACACTTTGGAAAGGGACAACAATTCTTGCCGGAAAAAAGAGGTTTTCAAGGACGTCATAAAAGCCTTATATTGATGTTAAAAAGCTACTAAAGCGTAAACGACGAGTTGAAACGGAACTAAAAATTGCGTGGAGAATTATTATTACTGAATTAACGAGACCAAATTTACAGTAAGTACAAAAAAAAGAACAACTTTTTTCCATCTCTATAAAAAAGTAATATTGAAAAAAGACGTTTTAAAAAGCATGTCTCGCTAATACATCGTATAGTTAAAACGCCTTTTCGTTGGAAAAAAGAACAAAAGCTCCTGCAAAAGTAAATGATAGCATATTTTATTTTATTGGCTAAAGCGAGTATTCACACACACACGCACACACACATACACACACATACACACACACACAAACATACACCAACGTCAGATTTTAATCCGATTAAAATAAATTTTTCACTGGTCGACAGGACTGCACGTCGAAGAATAAAACAACGATTTCGCAAAGCACGACGAATAAAGTGTTAACGAAAAAAAGGACATTCTTTTTCGCACAGAGATCAAAAATAATAGCCAATATTAAATAAATGCTATAAACTCTCTTTCACAGATAAGTAACTTTTTCTTTTTTAGGAAAAAATGTATAGGATCAACAAGGAATTGAACCCAGTACCTACACGTTACGAAAATTAAAAAAATAACAAACGAAATCTACTGCTTTCTGTATAAATACAAACGTCAAATTATTTTCTCAGAAAAAATGCCACACGAGGAAATAAATATATGAAAGAAATATTCGTTAAATAACCAGGTACGAATTTTGTAAAGGTTTTTTTTTCTATAGAGTTGGTACTATATGAAAAGTAAATCAACGAATTGGGTTCTTTCTGAAAAAAACTCATTTTGTCATATTAAGTAGTTCCATACCGTCCCCCCCCCAAAAAAAAACAAAATGGATGATTTTTCCAAACAAATTTTGTAAATGGTGAAATTCCAACAAAGTCAACAATTAGAAAGATTCCGAGAAGAGCAATTGGCAATACAAGAGAAACAATCGGCAATACAGAAACAAAACGAAGAGAAACAGTTAAATTTAATAAAATATCTCGAAGAAAAACGAGGAAGAGAAAAGAAAGAAATGAGCGAACAAATACTGGAAAAACAGTTTAATGAACTTCTTCGACGAAAAACAAAAAAGAGAAAATAAAGAAATGAACGAACAAATATTGGAATTGAAAAATTACATTTAGAGCAACAAAGCCAGTCAGATAAGAAAATGGATTTGATAACGCAAGTTTGAATGAATAAGGACAGTGGAGAAGAAACCAGGACGGCCTTTTCCCAAAATGCGATCTGGTCAGCTATTGAAACATTTTACTATGCTCCTGAGGAAGACCTTACGTTTAGGGCATATTTCAGAAGATTTGAAGACCTTTTTAAAATTGATTGCAGTGCATGGACGGATCAAAAGAAGGTTCGTTTATTGCTACGGAAGTTAGGTACATCCGAACAGAACAAATTCGTGGATTATATTTTACCAAGAAAAACCAACGAATTGTCGTTTGACGAGGCAGTCAAACTATTAATGGAGTTATACTATCCAAAAAGAAGCCTTTTTCATAAAAGATGGAAATGCATGAATCTTACACGTAAGGAAAGTCAGGACTAAACGACTTTTGTGTCTGTATTTAATAAGCACTGTGACGATTTCAAATTGTCGTCATTAACGGCGGACAATTTCAAGTACTTAATATTCGCACAAGGTTTGATAGCCACAAAAGACGCCGATGTAAGACGTCGTACTTTGAATAAATTGGAATTAGAATCTGATTTGACGCTTCAGAAACTGGCTGAAGATGTCAGCGGTTCGTGGCAATAAAGCAAGATTCCCGAAACATAGAAGAAGCAGGTATCGCTCACATTAAAAAACACGCTTCAAAAATAAAGGACACCTGCCCGCCAGCAATTACAAACCAAGAGGCAAAAAGAACCCTTCACAAAATTATCAGAATAGACAAAATCCTAGGACCCCTTATAGCAAATGTGGAGGACCTCATGGGTACAATGCATGTCAATACTAATTGTTGTCATATTTGGGCTGGTGCACCTGCCACTAGTCTCTCGCTCCTAGACAAGGTTCAAAAGAGAGTCGCCAATATGATAGATCCTGAACTGTCAGCTTAACTTCAGCCTCTATCCCATCGACGAAATGTTGCATCCATCTGCCTGTCCTATAAGTACTTTAACGGTGAATGCTCTGACGCACTGCAATCACTTGTGCCCCCACGACGTAAATACCCCCGACAAACCCGACAAGCAACTAAATCCCACTCCTTCACAGTAGAGATCCCTAGATGCAAGAGAGCCTTCTACTCCAGTAGTTTCTTCCCCAGAACGGCTAGACTTTGGAATTCCCTTCCAGGTCCCTGCTTCCCAGACTGCTCTGACAAGTTCAAGTGCAATGCAAACCGACATCTTGCTGCCCAACTTCCTGCACAGTACCCCTGATGCTTATGTCCCCGATAGTAGCCCCTACAACAAAGTGGCAATGTGCCTTGTTTGGGGTGAAAATGTAAAAAAAAAAAATAATAATAATATGTGACCTATGCAAGCAAGCAGAGCACAAGACCTCATATTGCAGAGCAAAAATAGCAACAAAAAGTTACGTAAAACAGCAAAAATCGATCCTTCACCAACAGAGAACATAAGGGAATATGTTACAGTGAGAATCAGAAATAAAGAAATAAAACTGTAGCTCGATTCAGGGTCGGATTTATCAATTATAAATTTTCACACGTGGAAACGAATAGGAAAGCCCGCGATGACAAAGACAAAAAATCGTAAGATCGGTAACTGGTGAAAAAATAAATTTGGAGAGTGGGGTAGTTATTAATGTGTCACTAAAAAGAACGGAAAAAAAGCTAAAAGTTTTCGTTCTAAGGGACGCAACGAACTTATTCAGGACCGATTGGTTCAGGACTTTGAATTATGGGACTCGCCAGTGAGTGGTTTTTGTCACAAAGTCGAAAACCTAACGGCCGAAGCCGACAAACTCAAAGAAGATCTAAAAAAAATCCTTCCCAAGTGTTTTCTCCGAAAAGCGTGGATGCTGCACAAAAATAAAGGCGAGATTCGAATTGCTGGACGAAGCAAAACCGATATTCAACAAGCCAGGAAGCATACCGTTCGTTCCGAGGGAAAAATTTAAAATGAATTGGAAAGACTAGTTAACGCTGAGATTTTAATCCTTACTAACTATAGTGTGTTGGCAGCCCCCGCCATATATGTGAAAAAAAAATCTGAAGAGATTAGGGTATGCGCGGACTTTACTACCTGCTACCAAACCCAGACGAAATATTCGCTAAGTTAAATGGCGCACAATATTTTTCCAAAATAGACTTAAGCGAGGCGTACCTACAAATACCAGTAGAGGAAGATAGCTCGATACTTTTGTGTATATCAACGCGCAAGGGACTTTATAAATTCAATAGATTAGCATTTGGTATAAAAGTAGCACCTGCAATTTTCCCACAGGTAATTGATACTTTGCTAAGCGGTTTGGATTTTGCAATAGGCTATCTGGATGATATTCTTATGCGTAGTCAAAATGCTGAACAACATAGAGATCATGTATTTCAAGTGTTTGACAGAATAAAAGAATACGACTTCACATTGAACGAAGCAAAATGCGATTTTTTTGGAACGAATTAAATACCTGGGTCATATCATAGATAAGGACGGGAGGAAACCCGATCCAGACAGGTCCACAGCTATAAAAGACATGTCAGAACCTCATAATGTAACTACATTGCAGAGTTTTTTTATGGCTCGCGAACTATTATCAAACGTTCATTAAGAACATACGCCTGAGTGCCAGGCAGCGTTTAAGTAATTAAAAAGACGTATTAACGTCAGATATATCTCTGACTCATTTCAATCCGAAACAAGAGATTATCGTCACAACTGACGCAAGTTCTCATGGGATCGGGACGTGCATTCTACACAAGATGCCAGATCGATCCACTAAGCCGATCGCCCATGCGTCAAGAACTTTACTTTCTGCCGAGAATAATTACTCCCAAATCGAAAAAGGAAGCACTGGGGATCATATTCGGTGTTACAATATTCCACTGATTTTTACACGGTCTTTAATTTAAATTACAAACTGACCATAAACCGCTTATAACCATTTTTGGCTCTAAAAAAGGTCTGCCAACTTACACATCCAACAGAGTGCAAAGATGGGGGACCATTCTACTGAATTACGATTTCAGTATGGAATTTCTTACATCTGCGAAGTTAAGTCACACACACGGATTATCGCGATTAATCCCGAAATCAAGGGAACCACTGGAAGACACAGTAATAACGTCACTACAAAGTGAAAAGGACTATACATAAATACTATGTAATACTGTCAAAGAACTACCAGTCACTTTGGAAGGTATAATAAGGGAGGCTGAAGAAGATAGTTTCATCAAAGAAACGAAACAAAAAATTCAATCAGATGAATCGGCGGCAGAAACATATTCTATGTGCAATGAGGTAATGTTGTGCTGAGAAAGAGTAGTAATCCCAACTACACCACAAAAGAAAATTCTAAAGGATTTTCACACGGGGCACCTTGGGGTTGTTTGAATGAAGAACCTCATGAGGTCCTACATTTACTGGAAAAGTATGACCACTGATATAGAAGGCATGGTAAAGTCGTGTAAGGGATACACATTGGCTGCAAAAGCGCTCACTACAATTTAGCCCATGGCCTAAAGCGGGCCATCCATGGCAAAGAATACACGTAGATTACGCAGGCCCACTAGATGGAAATTATTATTTAATAGTGGTAGACAATTTTTTATCAAAATGGCCTGAGGTATTTCGATGTAAAAATCCAACGACGGATTTTACAATAATTGCTCTTCACGAATTGTTCGCTAGGTTTGTTGTGGTGTATTGTCTAGTGTCAGGCAATGGCACACAATTCACTTCAACAGATTTTAAAAGCTTCTGTGAAGATTTCCAGGTTAACCACATAATGACACCAACCTATCATTCCCGATTGAACAGTCAGGCAGAGAGGTTTGTAGATACGCTGAAAAGAACCCTGAAGAAGGCTAAAGGAACGCCCCCCCAAAAAGGCGCTACAACAGTTTTAACAAGTTTACTGAATTACTCCACATGAAAACACTCCATCCAAGATGTCGCCGGCAGGGTTAATGTTTGCGAGAAAAATTAGGCCGGTCTTCGAACAACTTTTGCCAAAACAGGTGAAACCGCCAAATAATATAGTTCTTTAAAGAGGTATTTACCTGGTGAAAGGATATTTTTCCAGGTACACAAAAATAATAGTACGATGTGGGAACTAGGAAAGGTCCAGAAAAGGATCAGGTGGATGGTATACATTATCGAAGGTCAAGATTTACTCACAAGAAAACATTTAAACCAAATTCGGAAACGTATCACAGATGACGAAAGACAACCTTCTGCTGAACAAGAAGAGATAATGGACCAGATATATGACACGTTCGACTTGGTAACACCACAAGCAGACAAGCAATGCCGGTCCTCCAGAAAAAGGAAAATGACCGACCCGATAGAGATCAACCCCAGGAAAAAGAGCTATACGATTATCTCAGGGGAATGAAAAGCTCGGGAGGGGACTATTGTAGGGTACAAATCACCCCTATTTCAGAACTAAGTGGAATCAACGTCCTATGTGTTAAGTTTTGAGACATTATGGTGAACAAAGATGGCGGCGTAGTTCAGATCAGTAATTGGCAGTAACCAAGATGGCGGCCAAGAATCAAATGCGGTCCGTGGCGTAGTGAACGGCGAACTGATTAAATCCAAAATTCGACAATTTTTATAGTTATTTTGAAAGGTTTTCATTAGTTGTTTGAACAGCCGGTGATTA
Organism: Euprymna scolopes; assembly: GCF_053919585.1. Lineage (NCBI taxonomy): Eukaryota > Metazoa > Mollusca > Cephalopoda > Sepiida > Sepiolidae > Euprymna > Euprymna scolopes. The sequence goes on along the minus strand of NC_136482.1, from coordinate 79,355,385 downwards.
TAAAAATGATTGGCGAATCCATTCGTCACATATCCCCATTAGGAGTCAAAAACATTTTACACACCCCCTTTTTTTGATATCATGGAAAAATCCTTTCGGATTCAATTTTGGTTTGACTTGAGAAAAGGAAAGAAAAATAAATAAATAAAAAATAAACTAATAAATGAACAAATAAAAAACCCAATAAGATGATTATTTTTTTGGGGTGAGTGGGTGGTGAATTTGTCTTTATTCTCATTGGTCAAAAATAATTATTAATATATTGGTATAACGTGTGCAAAAGAAGCCATTTTTTAATCACATTGAGATTTTTTATACATATAAAAATAAACACTTTTCAAGTATATATAAACATACAAATTTCTATTTGCATATAACCATATGCACAAAAATTCACAAATATACATGTTTTTACCAAATGTTTGCCAAAAAAAGACACACAAAAAAAGAATTATTTGACAAATAGAAAATTTATAAAGAAAAGGTTTTAACAAGTGACTTTTTATAAACAAAAAACGGGAAACATTAGTTTGGTATTAGTTGGTTAATTTGGTGGTGTCTGCTTTCGAGAAGCATTTTTGAACTTCATAATATTCCTGGAGTTATTATTGTCCACGAGCATACGATTAGTCTCTTCGTAACTGCACAATGCCACTTTATATTCGTTGAAATTTATGGGGTTGTCTTTCTGAGTTATAACAGTTGTAAATGGTTTAAAATCGGCTGGAAGTCCTTTGAGGGTTTTGTTAAGTTTTGAGACATTATGTTGAACAAAGATGGCGGCGTAGTTCAGATCAGTAATTGGCAGTAACCAAGATGGCGGCCAAGAATCAAATGCGGTCCGTGGCGTAGTTAACGGCTAACTGATTGAATCCAAAATTCGGCAATTTTTAGAATAATTTTGAAATGTTTTCATTAGTTGTTTAGCACAGCCGGTGATTATAAAAATCATTAGCAAATCCATTCGTCATATACCCCCATTAGGAGTCAAAAACATTTTACACTATGAATACCACTGGTTTCAGTGATAAAATGGAGACATTCATACCATGTTTAACCGCATGCTACAAACACGTTCCTCTCATACCACTTTAGTGGCTCCTGTATTCTTTATGATAAATACATATTATATTTTATACACTTTACACTACTTGTGGTTTCTTTCATTTGTGACCCTTAGCACGGGATTAGCACAATTTTTGTGAGTCGTTCTGTTTATAATTGTTTATTTTTGAAAAGAAAAAACAAACTTACAGCCATTACTTATAAGTGGTTTGCCATACTTATAGGCATTTCTTTATTCACATTTTTGTAGAAATTCTGTTTTACGTTTACATAGCAGAAATCTTTGTTTACATTTTGGAAAAAAGTTTTGTTTACATTTTAATAGCAACGCTTTATTTACATATTTCAGGCACCCTTTTCTTTACATTTTCGAAGAAACTATTTATATACAGTGTTGAAGCAATTGTTTGTTTATATCTTTACTGCAACTTATTGTTTATATTTTCGCAGCAACTACTCATTTACATTTTTACAGCAACTCCTTTCTTGTATTTTTTTCATTAATTACTAGTTTGAATTCTGTCTTAGAATTCTTAGTTGGCAATAACTGTTTTTTACACCAAGTTAGCTTTTTTTACATATTTTCATCACATCTTTGTTTACATTTTTGCAGAAACTCTCTTTGAATTTTACAGAAACGCGTAGTTTAAATGCTTACAGTAACTCTGTTATAGCAAAATGTAAATAATCTTATTGTTTTAGCATTTTTTTGTACCATATTGCAGCTTGGATTTTTTACATTTTACAGAAATTATTTGATTGTATTTTATGATTTTTACTGCAATTTTTTTACTTGTTTAATAAAGTCTTATTTACAATTTTTCAGCAAATCTTTGTTTAATTTTTTCAGGCAAATCATTAATTACATTTTTACAACGACTCTTAGTTTACAATTTTGAAGCAACTTATTGTTTTTCATATTTGCAGCAATTTTTGTTTACATTTTTTTCAGCAACTTTTTCTTCACATTTTGGCAGTAAACTTTGGCTTACAGTTTTCCCCAAACACTTTGTTCTACAATTTCGCAGCAACTACGTCATTTCATTTTTGTAGCAACTCTTTGTTTACATTTTTGCAGCAACCTTTTGTTTACATTTTTTACCACTCTTTTCTACATTTTTCCAGCGACTCTTCGTTTACATTTTCATAGTTATTCCTTGTTTACATTTTAGGACAACTATTTGTTTTCATTTTTTAAACAACTCTTTGTTTTTATTCTTCCAGCAACCCTTTGTTTACATCATTTAAACAATGTTAACGTATTACGTTGTATCTTTATCAGCAAAAGACGATTCACTTTTTAGATATTTATTATGCCACAAATGTACTTCCGACAATACATATACAGATGCTATATGTCGATATCCATGTTAAAAGTTGTATACGACATAATAATCTTTACACTCTAGTTCCCTTAAATCACCGAAAATAAACGACGTTGATAATAGCAGGCGCTAGAGATGTTGGAAGCTTATATCTATTTTGTTTCGAATCTTATAGAAATCTTATTTTCACAATTATAATTTTTCTATGTTCTTAAACCATGCGTGATAATGAGATAAAGAGCCACCATAATAGCAGATTTTCTATTAGATTGATTGTCACAAACAAACCCTCGACAGGTCTGTGTCCGTTGGATACAAAATGAATGCCGCCAGTAGCCGAATTTATTTCTGGCATATCTCTACAGATAAAAGGTAATATCAATGCCCCAGTTTCTGCTGAACTAATTATCGAGGTCGGAATCTTGTCTTGTCATAAAAACAATAACGATAGCGACTGCCACAGTCTTTAGTTATAACTGTATTTATTTTGTCTGGATAAGTCCATCTTATTTTGAAATATGTAGACCATTTTACATGCTAACAATACCATGTCTTGTATTTCGTAAATAAATGTATGTTCTTCAACATTCATTCCCTCTTATCACATATTATTCCTAATCTGAGATGATTGTATTATCATGAACGCACATACCTGAACAATTCCAGTAAAGCAACTGGCCCTGACGGCATCCCAATTATAGTGTTAAAAAAGCTTCAACCAGAACTTGCTCCCATATTTACGAAACTGTTTAAGCGCTGCCTTAAGGAGAAGTGCTTTCCGACTCCCTGGAAGACCTCATCAGTTTGCCCTGTATTTAAGAATTCAGGTGATAAGTCATCTCCCTCTCACTACAGACCAATAAGTCTCCTGTGTGTTATGAGTAAGTTGCTGGAATCCATATTAAATAGAGAAATAGTCAACCACCTCAGCAGAAACAACCTTCTTAGTGACACACAATATGGTTTGCGCTCTGCAAGATCTACCGCTCTGACGGTTATATCTCACAGGATTAGTGAATCTCTTGACAAAGGCTTCCTTTCTAGGGCAATTGCTCTTGACATATCAAAGGCCTTCGACAAGGTATGGCATAAGGGTCTACTTCACAAGATTTCCAGCTACGGTATAACTGGAAATGTTTTCTCGATCATTAAGTCATTTCTCTCAGATAGGCTAATAAGAGTAGTGACTCGATGGACAAAAATCGGAGGCCTGCAGTATTAATGCTGGAGTCCCTCAGGGGTCAATCCTGGGCCCAACTCTCTTCCTGATCTACATCAATGACCTCCCTAGATACATACTTAAATTATTCGTTGACATCTATGCTGATGACACGACCATCTACGGCAACACATCAAAGGCTGTAAATGACAAAGTTCTCTCTGATACTCTCTCCTCTGATCTCGACAGCGTGGTTTAGTGGGGGAAGATGTGGCTGGTTACCTTTAATGCATCTAAAACCAAACTCCTATCCTTACATCATCAACGCTTTGATCCCCATCTGGCATCAATTGGGATGGATGGCTCTCGTCTGGGAGAGGCCCCGTGTTTTGACAAGCTTCTGGGTTTGACCTTTACTCCTGATCTGAAATGGACCCCGTACATCAAGTCTGTTGCCAAGGTCTCTGGAAATATGGTGGGATCCTTCTACCGCTCCAGAAGATATCTCACTACTGATGCAATTCTCTATCTATATAAAAGCCAAGTACATCCAAAGATGGAATACTGCTGCAATATCTGGGCAGGAGCTGCTAAAAACAGCCTATCCTGCCTTGACAGAGTACAAAATAGACTTCGTGGTTTAGTGGGGGATGCCCTTTTCTCTACCCTGCAACCTCTCTCCCACAGAAGAGACGTTGCGAGCCTATCTTTGTTTTATCGTTATTTCCATGGCAGGTGCTCGTCTGAACTCCAATCTCTGGTCCCCCCTCGCCAATCTTTCACGAAAAACACCCGTCTAGCTGAATCCATTGTGAAAAATTTCCGCCATGTGGATTCTATGAACAAAGCTTATTTCTTCGAACGTCACGCCTGTCGAACTCTGTTCCGTCTGCCTGCTTCTCACCTGACTACAACTTGGATGTCTTCAATTCCAACGTTAACAAATTCTTAATGAACCGCCCCCTTAAGTAAACACTTCATCAAATCTCCACACTAACGTAATGTACTTGCAATAACCCTTATTCTTGAGTGGCTTCTGGGCCTTGATAAGTGGTGACCACTGTGTAAAAGAAAAAATAATATCATTGTATCACCATTGTATCATCAAGAACGAACATTATGCTATATTTCCTTTATAAACGAGCAGGTAATTATGAGGACAGTTATCTGATAAAAAATACACTATACTACACTACGTACCGGCAATAAAAGATAATACAATAAAGGAAGATGTAATAACTCCTTAAAAACAGAGAAAATAATTCATGGGGGAAGACGTTCTCCTGCTAACAGGACTGATACAACATTAAAAATCTCCATTTAAAGATGCTCCGAATATATCGGAATTTTTTGTGTTTTTCTTGGCATCACAACGATATTTGTCGCTTTACTACTGTCAAAAGATTTCTATACAAATGAACACCTTTAGAAATGAAATTGTAAAACGATGTCCGTATTTTCTTCATAAAACATCCATAATTGATTTTATTTATACTTATAATAATAGCAGTGTCACTAAAACTATTGACCCTATAGAAGAAATTATGGCAATACAAATTAGATATGTATATTAAAAAAATAATTTATTAATGACTTAATAAATAAATATAGAAATGACCAATATAATCATTTGTTTGAAGGAAGTTTGGATACATTGTATTTGATAATAAGGTTACAACATTAATATGAAATAAGCCTAACCGGTTTTGATGTTTATATAGTAAGAATAGATGAAACGAACTTTTTCAAATTCATAAATTTATATATACAGACTGAAACTTGGCTAATATTTATTGATATTAATTGAATAGATTATTAACATTTTAGGAAAATCTGTGATATTTGAATTTTCTAGAAATGTATTAAGCTCATCATACTCTTTAAGCATAAACTAAATTATAATTAATCTATCCTGTATTACTATCCTTTACGCTTCGCAGGTATATTCCAAAATTCATAATGATAAGATTAAGAGCGAATCCTGAACGTGCATATATGTAAAGATAACGGGCTCCTTTAATCTTTTACAGACCGTAGGGGTACCTGCGCCTGAAATGTTTGTGGCAGTAGCTGCGCAAGCCCCAACCACACCTCTCCTGAGCCGACATTGTTAAATGCCAGTGGCAAGTAAAGTGTATGTACAGGACGACTGTAAACAAATGCCGAGATAAGCGGAGAGCGCATACAGCGCCTAGAATTCTCAAATGGTCACCCATCTGGTACTAACAAGGTTTAACGTTTCTTAACTTCGGTAAGCTGACGAGAACCGGTGTCAACTCGATTATGCCGTAAACATATGCATATGGCAAACGATAAATAAATAGGAATATATACATGTATAGTGTACCTAACTATCTCCGTTTGTGATAAAACTAAAATAAAATGCTACTTCTCTTAGAAATTGAAATGTAAGTAAAAGCTCCACCTACGGCAAGCCATAGAAAGATGATCTGAGATGTTGAAATCTGAATCGTGCATTATGAACAGGACACGATAAGAAGAATCAGTTTTCTGTATATATTAATCGGGCAGTAAGCCAAGCATGGAACACATTCACATGTAGAATCCGTTTATGTGTGATTTACATTCTTGGGCAGTTAAATAATCCAAAACACTCTTATTGCAAGAGGAACATTTAAACTCGTCTTGTCTTGCAGAGGTTGCGAGATTGGAATTACAAGCGTTATTCCAAATGCAACGAACCTACTTATACACTGAATTTATAGGCCTAACCTTCTTATTTTACGTGCGTCATCAATTTGCTATAATTATTATGTCTGAAAGGAAAGAAATATAATGGCAGAATCGATAAAAGAGAAAAATGATAATTTCTACAAATGAGACATTATTATGACAATTGCCATGCATCTCTCAAAAACAACTACAACTTGACTTGAGGGCACAATCACGCATACACGCACATGATGAATACTGGATATTACTTGAATGCTTACTGGAGAGAACTTAGTTGCCTAGTGGAGAGAACTTTGTTGTCTACTTAATGCTGCATTTTAGTGCGTGAGGTCTCTCTGTACAGAAGTGGTTAGTCCATGCAATCTGGTAATAAGATACTTCTCCCTAAAAGTAAACTTTCTTCTTCTTCTTTTTCTTCTTCCTCATCATCATCATCATCATCATCATCATCATCATCATCATCATCATCATCGCGCATGAATCCGGAGATTTTATTGTTGTCATTAATTTCTCCGATATTTTTCCAGTTGGAAGTATTTCTAGAAAGATATCAGGTACTTACAGGAGAGACCACGTGCACGTTGCCAACATCCTAAGTGAAAGTTATATTTGTGCAACGAACTGGATTTGAACTTAGATCACACAGGTTATTAGTCCGTGTCGTTAACCACTAAAAGAGCGTCACCTCCTGAGTAAAACTTGACTAAATCTTAAAAGCAACCAAAGTATTCGAAGCACAAATAAGATCCTTGTATAAATGCTCCATGCATGGAATATTGCTGCTACATCTATTAACAACACGAAACTGGGTAATCCATCAAACTAGTTAAATTCTAATTCTGGTATCCGAGTAGACAGTTACTACAATAAAAACATACTATAACATGGTTAACGATCAATTAGTGACAAGCAAATTAAGGTTTTAAGAGTTTTACTAACTCAGAGGTATAGGAGAAATTTAATATCATCTATCTCATATAGATATCAAGAAACGACTCCTTGATTTTGTAAACTTCGACTGAAACAATATATATATATATATATGTGTATATACCTATGTAAATATATATAATATATATATATATACATATGTATACATACATATGTAAATATATATATGTATGCATACATACATACATATGTAAATATATGTATGTATACATACATATGTATATATATATATATCCATACATATATATGTATACATACGTATGTAAATAAATAAATATATATATATATATATATATATATATATATATGTATATATATGTGTACATACAAACATATGTAAACATATGTATATATATATATATATATACATATATATGTTATGGCTATGGAAAAGGGAAAACAGTTTTTTTTTGTATTCATGATAAAAAGAAGGACGGAGGGAAAATATTTAATGGGGAAAAAAATAGATACTGGAGTAGAGGGTCTGCCCTCACTTTTAAAAAGCTAAACTGAGAGTTTTCTTTTTTATTACTACAGGGAACCGAATTAAAACGTGGGGAGCGACTAAAATAAAATAAAATTATCGGGAGGAAGAGAAAAAAATGAGAGAAACAACTAAAATAAATCTATCGTTATGATATGAGGAGAAAACTCCTTAGAGACAAATCACGTCCAAACCCAAAAGACAATCCTTCTGCTTACAGAGAGAAGGTCTCCTTAACTGGACGTGAATAGTCTCCAAGATCTTCAAATGAAATAACGAGTGAGCGTGACTCAGGATAGAAAATGAGTGACTGCTGAAATTCATTGCACATCGCGGGTTTTTAAGAAAATGGTCCGTTATAGCGTATATATATATATATATATATATATAATTATAGTGTATTGCTCAAAATGTCCGTTGGTTGGTCGATTCCATTCTGGATTTTACCAGGTACGTGTTGTTGGACGCGACCATCTAACCTGAGGCATGTTCTGTCCACGTAGTTGGCACTGCAACTACATTTAAATTGATAAATAACATTCATATGATGAGAGGAGGGCAGAAAATGCGTTCGATAGGATCGCAATAATGGTTTTGTCGCAAACACCACACGTACATTTACATATGTATACATACATATGTAAATCTATAATATAAAGCTGAATATATGTGTGTGTGTCTGGTCACGTGTGTATGTGTGTGTCTGGTCACGAATAGGCTCCTATATGGTTGACTATTTAAAAAAAAACTGACTACAGATAATGTTAGAAGATGTATCGAGACACAGAAATGTGTATGTTTGATCTGGGAGAACGGTGGTCCATTAAAATTATGAGGTCTGCGTTCGCGCCTGGTCCACAAAGTATAGAAATAAAAAAAAATAAAAAAACGTTTACAGGTGTTTTTGATATAGATGTACATAATAATACTTTGATAAGTATGTTTTAACTTAAATAGGGATGGTATAATAAAATTGTGAGGTCTGCGTTCGCGCCTGGCCCCCAAAGAATGGAAATCGGCACACGCTTTAATAAAGACTTTTCATATATATCTGCGTAAGTATACTTTGATAATTATGTTTCAGTTTGAAGAAATATGGTATAATAAAATTATGGGGTGTTCGTTCGCACCTAGCATCCATAGAATGGAAATATGTCACATAGTTTAACAAGGTTTTTTTAATATAGATTCACAGCATGTTGTGATAAGTGTTTCAGTGTGTATAGGTATGATATAATAAATTATGGGGTTTACTTTCATCATATTTTGCTTTGGTTTTGATACCCTCAAATTCAACCAAAATTTACAACCCTTACTTTTCATAACCTATCATAGTTTCATAAATCAGAGTCCATTTTCTGTTGGCTGTTTTTGAATCCGGTCAACGACGGGTACTTTTGCTAGTAGATATATATGATAGTTTTTACATATGCAAATATATATACTTTAGTTTTTGTTAGAATACATAGCGATTTATTTCAAATAACTTTCCCTTTGCTTTTTGACCTGCTTTCCTTGTTTCTTCTTACATATGTGAAATTCATTTTTTAATTTATATACATCAATTGTCTGAATATTGCTACATTTATCTCTGAGAAAATGTTAAATTAATTGTCTTTGATTTACTGAAATTAGCTTATTCATATTTCCTCTCTATATCTTAACATTTATCGAAACATGGAATAAAGAACATGTTTAATTTTAATTTTACCTAACAGAAGTGTTGTATGTATTTATATGTATATATATACGCATATGTATTATAAATCATTTCATATATTTAGTAAGCACTTCATTTATATTTATATTTTAGATGATGTAACTTTAGGTTTAATCGTTGAATAATAAATAAACAAAAGAATCTGCCAAATTTCGACAATTGTTACCAATCATCGCATTGTTGCCTCACTTCCCACCTAGTAAACGTATTAACTCCTATGGCTTCGGGAACTTCATAAGTGAAGCATTCAACCACGGTAGTGGTTGAATATATGCTTAAGTCCGAAATTGAATGAATCGAGACACATTCAAACCCCCACCACTAATTCCGTTCGCAACCAAATTTCAAACAGGTCATATAGTTGGATAGAACACCTCATTAGCTACATTTTGAAAAAAATATTTCGAAAATTGGTTCATTAGAAAAAAAGTTACAACAAAATATATGGGTTCACAAACAGGAGAGTAAGTACATAAGTGACTAACGCTTTTTTTTTTATTTTGCATAACTTTTTTTTGTATATAAATATTTTTTAAAAACCGAACTTTTTTTTAATAACTAATTTTTTTAAACTCTCCTTATGATTTTACAGCAAAAAATGGTGAATTTATCGATTACAATTAAAAACCGATGAAAATCGAACTATTATTAATAAATATGGTAATATAATTCGTCGGGTCAAAGTTATTAATTATAACTACTACTCTTAGAGCTGCTGCTGCTGTGAGATCGGAAGTAAATAAAAGTAAAATGAGATCGTGTCTTGTCCATATTATCATCGTTTTTTTTATAATAAAAAAACCGAACTTTTTTTAATAACTAATTTTTTTAAACTCTCCTTATGATTTTATAGCAAAAAATGGTGAATTTATCGATTACAATTAAAAACCGATGAAAATCGAACTATTATTAATATGGTATATAATTCGTCAGTTCCAAGTTATAACTACTACTCTTAGAGCTGCTGCTGCTGTGAGATCGGAAGTAAATAAGTCGAATAATACTTAAAACTAAAAGAAGAAAATAATAGTGAAAGTGGCAGAGACAATCAGAAGAAGCCATAAAAAAATGGATAAAATAAAAGGTTTAGTTTTTATTTTATTTTATTAGAAGAAATGAAAGAAAAAACAACACAACTTTATTTAAACTTACTAGGAAATACTGAAAATAGTTTAAAGATTTTTAAAGGTAAATTAAAAAAAAAAGGATACAAGCAGACGTCACTTAAAATTTTGATGACAATGAAACTTGGATAACATAAAAGGTTTAGTTTTTATTTTATTTTATTAGAAGAAATGAAAGAAAAAACAACACAACTTTATTTAAACTGACTCGGAAATACTGAAAATAGTTTAAAGATTGTTGAATTTTTATTTTATTATTCATTTATCTCATTCGTTCAGGGAATGAAAGAGAAATATTTTTTTTTAGAAAAACAGACAACATTGTCGATTATTCCTGTATTTTTCTTTGCGTGTATTTATATATATAATATTAACAACGAACTTGGAATAATAATGATAATAAATATATATTTATTTACAAAAATAAAAGAGAAAAAATCGTCTGAAGGAGATTTTTTTTAAAGGTAAATTAAAAAAAAAAGGACAAAAGCAGACGTCACTTTAAATGTCGATGACAATGGATATTGAGTTAAATCCAGGGCCTGAGAATAGTAATAATGGAAGTAATTATGAGGTGGGTAATCAATTAAATGAAGAAGAAATGAAAAAAAATGAACTTCAAAATAATACAAGAAAAAGAAAAATGGAAAATGAAAAAACAAAAAATGCAAAAAGACAAAAAAAAATTCAAGAACAAAATAAAGAAGAATATTTAAAAAGAAAACGAGAATATAAAATAAAATATAGAGAAAAAATATAGAAGAAATAAATGTTAAAAATCGAGAACATCAAAAAAATTATAGAAATAAAAATAAAGAAGAATTTAAAATTCGAAATAAAGAAAATCAAAAAAAATTAAGAGAGAAAAATAAAGAAAAATACAATAATAAAAATAAAGATTATCAAAGAAATTTTAGATTAAAAAATAAGAATAATGTCTTTTTTAGAAAGAAAAAGAAAATTTATCAAACTAATTATAAAAATAAACACAAATTAATGGAAGAACAAAAAATGAAAAAATATGATAAGAAAAGTTTGATAAAAATTTATAAGAAGAAAATGTATTCTTGGAGAAACAAACTAAACAAATTTTCTAGCTTTTTTCATAAAAAAAGCTATTGTCATTCATAAATTGACAAAATCCTATTTATTTTACAATAATAAAATGACAAATAACATAAGAAATTATAGAAAAAATTATAAAATTGGATTGAATAAAATAACTGAAATGTATTCTAATGCTTTGGGAATTAGAAATTTGATGCTCAAGAATATAAAAAATACTGCAAACACTGTTTATAATTTTGTCGAAAAAGTTGATAAAAAAGGACTATTATCTACTTATTGGGGAGAAGAATTGTATCATGCATTCAATAATGGACATTATTTGTTTCCAAGAAATTCAGTTGAATATGTGCCTATAAGAGTTTTGGCAAAGCATAATTATGAATCTCTAGATTGTCAAACTGAAGATTGTGAGTGCAAAAAGTCAGAAATTTCTGAACCAAATATGCCAAATAATAACAATGAACATATTATTGTAGAAGAAAATGAAAATAAAGTGAATGATGAAGAAAATGAAGAAGATGAAGAAATAAAAATTGAATTGGCTCGACCTTGTGATTTTAGTAATGGCTGTCCATATGAAAAAACACGACTCATTGAAACTAGAAAAATACATCAAATTATTAAACAAATTTCACCGGATTTGATATTTTTGGAAATTCGCAAAATTATGAAAAAAATGGAAGAATGTTCTGGCATACATAATGACAATTTATATTGCATTGGTCAATCGGATTGCACTAATAGACTGGAACTCCTTCGAAGAATGGCACCACATACTCCAAGACTCAGAACTTTAGTCACTCATGTGTATAGATTAAGAGCTGTTTGCATTTTGCTGGATCTCTATGATATTTGTCTCTTAGAAGGAAATTGGCCAATGTTTGAAAAATTATTAGACTCTGAATTTTATAATCTTAAAACTTCAAAATTAATAGAAAGATTGCAACAAAGAGAGAATCAAGAACATCATTCAGAAAATAATATTGTGAATAAATTTGTCACATTAATTAAAAATTTTAACAAAGACATGAAAAAAATGAAAATTAATTCATGTGACATTTGCAAACAAAGAGAATATGATGAACTTTTGAAAGTTTGTACTGACTGGGAAAAAGAAGTTAATGAAATAATTAAAGAAAATTATATATTACCATGCAAAATTTTCAATAATTGTAGAGGGTTTTTGAAGAAAAATAAAATCCCTACATTAGTATCAATTAATGGATTAGGAGTGGATGAAATTCCAGAAGTGTTGGGAAAATTGAACATTTATGTAGAAATCTTAATTCAAAGAGCGAAATGTTTTATTAATGTGATAAAACTTGTTCCTCAACGATACAAAGGACCAGGTTCAGATATGGTTTCTGCTATTAAAGGAATTGCAACTCATTTGCCAATTCCAATGGAAAATACAATCAACCATGTGATGAACACTTTACCATCAAAAGAAGAAAATTCTTTACAAATTATAGTTAATTCAATTCCTACAGCTCAAAAGAAAATCTGGAAATCATTGGTCGAATTGGATAATGTGTTTGATGCACTGTATTGGCTCAAAGCAAACAATCCATTCTATAAAGACATTGAAATTGACAGAACATCAGATCTCAATAATGTTGTTTTATGCACTGGGCAAGGTAGTTCAACTAAATCTGATGATTGCATTTTGAGTCTATTATCAAAAAAAAGATGCTGATACATATTATGAACATCATGCTGTTCAAAAAATGTATCCGACTTTACCAAATGAAAAAGACATTGAAATTTATAAAATGAAAAAAGTTGAAGGAAATTTGTTGAAAGATGATAATCCAAATTTGGATTACATGTGTTTTCCTAAAATCTTGTGCAAAGGAAGATTTGGCATGAATTACAACAGGCCATATGGAAAAGTGCCAAATTATATGTACACTAGAAACAGATTAAGGCACTGTGATCCAAGATTTAGGAAAAATATTCAGTATTTATTTCATTCTGTTGACAAAGCTGACAAAAGAGCATTGGATTCGGGAATTTTTGCGATTATGAAATCTCTCAAATGCAATCAAATGACATTGGCTCAATTTAATCAACAGGTTCATAATAATGATAAAAGATTAGAAGGCAATCTTTCAATGATGATGGCCAATGTGAGAGGATCCAAACAATTTTGGAATAGAAAACCATCCGATTTGCACACAATGGATGAAAAATTTGGCCCTTCTACCTTCTTTATCACTTTATCATGTGCTGAATATTTTTGGCCAGATTTAAGAGAATTTTTGGAAAGATTGAACAGTGGTGTAAGTAATGTTGAAACTATGAGAACAAGTACATTGTGCGTGAATGATGTTGTTGCAGTCAGTGAACATTTTTATCACAGATTGCAAGCTGTAATGAATAAAGTAATTTTGGCAAAAAACAATCCAGTTTTTGGAAAAGTTGCACATTATTTTTGGAGGATTGAATATCAACAAAGAGGAGCTCCCCATGTTCACATGAAAATATGGGTGGAAGGAGCACCTATATATGCTGAAGATCCTCTATCATTTAATGATATTAAAAAATTTATCAATCAACACATAACTTGCAGAATGCCTTGTTCAGTTTCTAGTCCAACACTTCACAACTTCAAATGACAAAGGTTACTTTAAGCAAGTCAAGGAAAAAGTCGTCAAGGCCCCATATGTTCCTTTAAATAAAGAAACCAAAGAAAGATATTTTCACAATTTGCTTATGCTTTTCAAACCTTGGAGAAAGGAAGAAGATGATTTATTAAATGGTTTCACAACATATGAAGAAGCTTTCAAATATTTTTCTTCTGAATTACCTGAAATGATTAACTATGAAAATATAAAGAAAAAAGTCATACAATCTATAGAGTTGGCAAAGCAATTAGAAATTAAAGTTGAAAAAGAAGGCTCTGAAGAAATACAAAAAATAATTATTGATGAAGAGCAAGAATTTGATAATAATGATTTAATAGTTAATGATTTTGTTGAGAGAAAAGTCACAGAAGAATCAGTAGCTGAAAAAGAAGCTCAACTGAATTCTGATCAAAAAAGAATTTATGATAATGTTATTAGTATAATTAAAAAACAAGAACTTCATTGCAATAAAGAAAAACCTATTCCTAGATGCAGTTGTGAAGACTGTAAACAACTACTCAAATTCATTTCTGGTGTTGGTGGAACAGGAAAAAGCTTTTTGATTGACACCATTTCTGACAAAATTACTTTAATGGTTAATGTCAAAGATACCATGCCAGTTATAATTTGTGGACCAACTGGTATGAGTGCTTTTCAAATAAAAGGCAACACTTTGCATAGCACTCTCATGATCAGTGTTCAACATGGAAAATTTCCTGTTTACAAAGAATTGAAAAAAGATGATGTCAAATTTTTGAGAAGAATTCTGGAAAATGCTAGAATAATAATAATTGATGAAATTAGCATGGTCAGTCATTTAATGCTGGCTTTCATTCACAAAAGATTGGATGAAATCTTTGGGAATTCAAATAAAATGACATATCCATTTGGAAACATGAACATTTTATTGTTTGGAGACTTATTGCAACTGCCACCAGTCAATGAAAAGCCAGTTTTTGCAAGAGTTACAGCATTTGATGCCAAAAAAACAGAAATTGGCATTTGTGGACACTCATTATGGAAATATTTTGAATATGATGAGCTCATTATTAATATGAGACAAAAAGATGACAAAGACAATTATAGTGAAATCTTGGGGAGAATTAGAATTGGTTCACCCTCTGACTCAGATATAAGCACTCTTGAACAAAGATGCTTATTTTCTGGTAGAAAAGCAAAAGTTGAAGAAATTGCAGATAAACTTATTGAATTGTCTTCCAATTCTGAATTGAAATTTGTTTGCATACTTCCTATGAATGAAGCTGTAGATGAATTGAATAATGAAATGCTAAAAAAATACAGCATTAAAACTATTGAAATTGCAGCTGTTGATTCTGGAATGAGACAAAAGAATGTAAAAAAGAAGAAAAAAGTTTCAATTAAAAATAATAAACCAAAGAAAACATCAGAAATAGCTGGATTAGAAACTATTTTGAAAGTTGGCATTGGTGCCCAAGTGATGTTGAAGAGAAAC
Source organism: Euprymna scolopes (assembly GCF_053919585.1). NCBI lineage: Eukaryota > Metazoa > Mollusca > Cephalopoda > Sepiida > Sepiolidae > Euprymna > Euprymna scolopes. The sequence continues at coordinate 79,339,694 of NC_136482.1, read as the reverse complement.
ATTGATGTAGAAAAAGGTTATTGCAATGGTGTTATTGGAAAAGTAACTGATATTATTGGTAAAGGCACTAATGTTGAATCCATTGTGGTTCAATTTGATCATAAAAATCAATCTTGTACTGTTAAAAAAATGCAAGCTAATTATGAAATTTCACCTGGCATATTTATTACCAGAAATCAATTCCCATTGTCACTCTCTTATGCCATTACCATTCACAAATCTCAAGGAATGAGTGTGGATGGCATTATTGCTGATTTGGGAACTCAAGTTTTTGCTGATGGAATGGCTTATGTGGCTCTTTCAAGAGCTAGAAAATTGTGCAATGTTTATTTGTCTGACTTTGATCCAAGATCATTAATTATGTGTGACAAGTCTGCTTGGGAAGAATACAACAGATTGAGGACTAGTTCTGGAAGGCCAGAATTGACTCCATTGCCACCTTGTAGAAAACAACCACCGTGTATGGCAAATGCTACTTATATGCCAAAGAAAAGAACCAAGCGATTGCAAATGGGACAGATAGAAGAACCAACTACTAAAGAGAAGAAACTCAAAATAATTTGACAAATTTGGTTCCTAAAATGCCTTTGATCAATAGAAGCAATGATTGTTTTGTTAATTCAATTGTGCAATCAGTTAATCAGTTGACTGATTTCCATGATTATTTGAATAGCTTGAGCATTGATAATGCATTTTCAAAAGAAATGAAAAATATTCTTTATCATAATAAAAATTCTGTTTCAAATTTGAAAAGAATTATTGGTGGAAGATTCAATGATGGAAATCAACAATGTGCTCATGAATTTTGGAAAGAAATGTATCTTAATTTTGAAAGGGACTTTCAACAAAAATTTATCTTTGCCAAATTTGATACTGCCAGATGCATTAGATTGCATCAACAAAATTGCAACTATTTTACAAATCAAATTTGCAACTGCAACATAAGTCCTGGTTGTGGGAGACAAGTGCAACTTCCAATTGATGGAAAAGAAGAATTGCTATTGCAACCAAAAAATGGTCCTCAGCAATTCAAATTTTTAATTAATCGAATTATGAAAAGTTCTCTTCTGAAAAATTGTGATACATGTTCTCTCAATTCAGAACATGAAGTTACTTCAAGAATTGAATTCCCACCTGAATTCGAATATCTTATTATTCAAATCAATAGATTTTTAATCAATCTAAATATTAATATTGAAGAAAGAATCAATTGTGACGTGATGAACTTCAGTTCAAAGAAGCAGCAAATCTTTGGCAATAATTTTTCTCTGAAAGCTGCTGTCATTCATAGAGGACCAACTGCCAGAGCAGGACATTACACTGCTTTGATCAAAAATGAAAATGACGTTTGGGAAGAAATCAGTGACAATACAATCACAAAAAGACATACAAAATTTCCTGCCAAATTGCCTGACATTGTACTTTTGTTCATGGAAAAAATGTGAAAAATTCTATGTTTGGACTAAAACAATAGGCTTGAACTTAATTTATAGGCTTGGACTCAACGTATATCATTATTATTATTATTAACCAGTGGTGTCTGAAGGACTTTCCTATAAAGTTTTGGTCCTTACAGACACTTCGCGAAGGCCTGTAAATAGGCCATTGCGATTATTCACTGTAGGTTATTTATTTGAACTGGATATCAATTATACTCTACAAGTCTTGCTGCCTGCTTGAGATATGTAGCAGTATATGTAGCCAACAAATAATGTTCAGCCTATCAACCACTGACCTGATTGAATGTGTTGTTGAGCTTAGGTGTGCTAATCAAAGTCCTTTGTAACCTTTACACACAGATACATGATGTTCTGGTGTTTCATACTCTTCAGCACATTTCGGGCACGTGGGTAATGATGCCAGATCTATGATTTTCTTGTGTTTCTCGAGATTACAGTGCCCTGTAAGGATCTGATTTACCAGATCTTTTTATTGTCTGGTGAGACTTAGGATACGTTTACATAGTCAGGTAGATACCCAACCAACGTTATCCTTTGTCTTTTTACAGTCTATCCTTTTGTTCCACGCCTCCTTTAGGTGTTTCGTAGACCACTCTCTGATGCTAGAAAGACAGATAGCATACGGGACTTGAGCAAAGGGTTCAGGGCTCTCTATTAGAAGTTCTGATCCCTCTTTTGTCATTTTATCCACTTCCTCATTGCGCTGTATCCCTTCATGATCGGGGTCCAGGAAATAGATATGCGGTTTTCTTTTCCTAGATGGTTTAGATTTTCAATGCAGCACAGTACGGTTTGGGATCTTACCGTACTATTCTCCAATGCTTTAATAGCTGCCTGACTATCTGAAAGGATAGCTATTTCCTGTTGCTGAACCTCTTCCATGATCAGAACCTCAGATTCAAAAGCCTTAAACATGCGCTATCTCTCCTTCTTCTTCGGTTTTTGTCGTGATGTTTACCGAATGTTAGAGCTGACTTGTCAGACTTAGGTCTGAGATCCTGCTCTTCAGTGAAGGCAGCGGTGGTGTTTGGTACCACATCCAATGGTGCCAGCTCATGACTGGTGTTTGGTGTTGTATCCGATGATACCTGCATGGTGAAGACTTCTGCCTGGAAGACCGTCCTCAGTTTACCAAGATAAGATTTTTGACAGGTGAGGTGGTTTGAGTATTCTATATAAACACTCGCACCAATCCTATCATTCATTTTAGATCCATCAGTATAGCATTTGATTACATTGCTTTCCAGCTCTTTTTCATAATCTCTTGCGCCTGTTCTGTCATAAACCATACATGTGAAATGCTTTTCAAATGATCTGGTTTTAGTCATAAGGTCACCCGGCACATGCAAGAGCGGTAGTTCCTTCCTAGCCTCATTGCACAAATCCATGTGACTCTTTGTTTTTCCAGTAGTTCCAACAGATCTTGACCACCACAGACCCATGAGATCTATTTTATAGGATCCCCATATCGCTTCTGCCTTCAGGAATTCTTTAATCGGAGGGATATTCAACAGCATCTCCAATGCTCCAGTAGGTGTGCTCGGATATGCTGAAGAAGTCATTAAGCAAGCAAGTCTTTGTACCTTCTGGAGTTTCTTCCTCAAGTACAATTTCTCTGTCCCGCGGATCCAGGAAACACATGCATATGACAAAATGGGACATACCATAGCAATGTATATCCACCTCATTACATGCGGGTTAACTGCCCAGGTTTTTCCCACAATTTGTTTGCATTGCATAAGAGCTGCAGTCGCCTTGGAGGAAATCTTTTCTATGTGGCTTTTCCTGGTTAGCTTACTGTCCAGGATTACGCCTAACAGCCTTGCCTCCTGCAAAAGTTTCAATTTCTGTCCACTCAGAAAAAGGTCACCAAGTTGGCAATTCCTTTTATATGTAAACAAGACCATTTCTGTTTTACGGCTACTGAATTCTAATTCATTTCGATTAGACCATTTATTAGGAATATTTAATGCCATTTTGGCAATGCATCTGACCAATGATGCTTTTGAACCCGCGACCAGCACTGTGGTGTCATCAGCATCAGCCTGGGCATAAGTATTCCTATTTTTAAACTCCTTTAAAAGAGGATTCAGCATACAGTTCCATAGTAAAGGTGATAAAATCCCACTTTGGGGGTTTCATTTAACTACTTCCCTTTTAACAGTTTCCCTCAGTAGTTATACTTGAACTGTTCTGTGCCTCACCATATACTCAATCCATCGGATGAGTACTGGTGGCACATTGAGTTCTCGTAGCAACTTGAACATACTACTGAAGGGTATGTTGTCAAAATCTCCAACATTATCTAAAAAGACACCGAGTGCAATCTTCTTTTTTGTTAGTTTACGCTCTATACAGATCACGAATTCATGAACCGCAGTCTCGGTAGAGACCCTGGCTCGGAACTACTGTGATTGAATGATAAATATTGCATAAATGTGTGTTTGAGAGCTGATTTTTTTTGACAATCATTAATAAATATTATAAATTTATATATTAATACAATAGCAATGCCTGGAAAAATCATGGATTATATGGAAAAATGCGCGCATGAAAAGTAATATTCTTAAGATTTTATTAAACCTGGAAAAGTAAAGGACAAGAAATTCAACCTGGAAAAGTAAAGAACAAGATATTCTAGTAAAGTAAAAAATAAGAATTTTTTAGACTTAAAATATTGCAGCTAAAAATAAAATTTGAATATTGATAAATATTTTATTTATTATTTGCATATGTTGTTGTTTATTGTTGAGTTAGAACAACAACATATGCAAATAATAAATAAAATATTTATCAATATTCAAATTTTATTTTTAGCTGCAATATTTTAAGTCTAAAAAATTCTTATTTTTTACTTTACTAGAATATCTTGTTCTTTACTTTTCCAGGTTGAATTTCTTGTCCTTTACTTTTCCAGGTTTAATAAAATCTTAAGAATATTACTTTTCATGCGCGCATTTTTCCATATAATATATGGATGTATGCAACATACAAGAAAAATATTGCTTTCATTTAGTTCTCTCCGTATAAATAAGCAATGTATTTGTAAATTATTATTGAAAACCTACGAATTTCCATTTCTTAAAACATTGCTCATTTGCCAAAATATTTCAAAACAAATGCAATTGACCAAAAGCGTAAACCTACATAAGTTTCTGCTTAGCAACTAAGAATCAGATTAATGTTGTATACAGAAAATAAATATTGAAAATAATTCAGATAGTGCAATATAAAAGAGTAATCTAAACAACCTTATATATGCAGCGACCGAATAGTAATCATATGAATAAACATAGAAAACTATTGTCCCAAGAATGGAGAGGAAATCAGATTAACTAACTATAAAGGTAGCCAAAGCGGTAAAAAGGCAAATAAAAAAAAGAAAAGATTCGATAAACAAGGATGCAAGAAAAAATAAAGCAATCCAGATATACATCTAAATAGTATTTCATAGGAAAACTATGCTAATAAAAAAAATAAACGACATTCCATTATTAGTTAAGAAAATTAACAGCATTTCTTTATCTATATTTCTAAGAGTAAAATGTAATTTGCTACAGATATTTATGAAATATAAAAATATCAAAATTTTGGTAAAAATAATAAACAAATTCATACGCTTCTATAGAGACGTACGTCAGGTAATCTAATATATATATATATATATATATATATATATATATATAATATTGTTGGGCCGATTAATCGGAATTGGAAAAATCAACAAATTTGGGAGTATCGGAATCGGTATCGGAATCGAAAAAATTGGTGCCTATTTTCCGATGCCAAAACGATTCTTTTAAGTGTCTATTTTTATTTAATTTCATTTAAAGCACATTTTTTTTTTTTTTACATTTTCACCCCAAACAAGGCACATTGCCACTTTGGTGTAGGGGGCTACTATCAGGGGAAACATCAACTGGGGTACTATGTAGGGATTTGGGCAGCGAGATGTTGGTTCACGTTGCACTTGAACTTATGCATGTCAGTACAGTTGGGGAAGCAGTGACCTGGAATGGAATTCCAAAGTCTAGCAGTTCTGGGGAAGAAACTACTGGAGTAGAAAGATCTTTTACATCTAGGGATCTCTACAGTGTGGGGGTGGGATTTTGCAGCTTGTCGGGTCTGTTGAGGGTGTTTACGTCGTGGGGGCACAAGTGCTTGCAGTTCATCAGAGCATTCACCATTATAATACTTGTAGAACAGACAGAGGGATGCAACGTTTCGACGATGGGACAGAGGCTGAAGCTTAGATGCCAGTTTAGGGCCTATCAGATTTGCGACTCTCTTTTGAACCCTGTCAAGGAGCGAGAGACGAGTAGCCGATGCACCAGCCCAAATATGACAGCAATACTCCATACATGGGCGAATAGTGGTCTTGTAGAGATACAGGATACTTTCGGGTGTTAGAAGTTTTCTAGCACGGTAGAGAGAGCCCACCTTCCTCGCAGCGGCCCTGGCAATGCTCTCGATGTAATTGTTCCAGCTCATGTTTCCTGTGAACGTTAGGCCAAGGAGCTTGAGAGACGTACTCTCAGATAAAGAGTCGTTGGCCATTGCTATAGGTGGTAGAGAAGGTTTCTTGTAATTATTGAATGAAACCAGTTTTGTCTTGGCGGCATTGAACGTGACCATCCATTTTTGTCCCCATTCCACTACTGATTGGAGGTTATCCTATAGTGTTTCTGCCATTACTTTAGATATATATTCATTTGTTTTCCTGTCGTGCCTGCTATAGAGTGTGGTGTCATCAGCATATATACCCATCTCAGAGGCAATTTTGTCGGGGAGGTCATTGCTGGTAGTAATTATAAAATAATAAATATTTCTTGATTTTAAAATGCCAGTAAAGTCAAAATCGATAGATCATCCTCCACAAGTGTACATTTACGTTTAGGAAAATATCCGCATATTTAACATGTATTGTTTTTTTTTACAGAAATCAGGGAAAATATCAACTCTATTGTTAAATATTTGGAGATTTATAAAGAATCAGAACTGGTAATTGTATCAGAATAATTAATTTATTACGGAATCGGTAATTATATCGGAATCGGGAAAATATTGCAATCGTCCCATCACTAATGAGAATATATAGCAAGCTACACAGTCTTTTGCGTTTAATTCTCGTGAGGATTCGTCAGAGTGAAATGTATATATATATATATATATATATATATATATATATATGCGTGTATGTGTATGTAAATGTGTTTGTGTTTATATGCCTTTGTTCTTATTTAAAATGTACATTTGCCTGGAGATCTATGCATCTCGGTGCTTTCCTGTATCTTTTATTAATTCATTATCAAGTCTGTTCATAGAAATCGTAGTTTTTATGCCGTACATATTCATCTTTTTTAAGACTCTTTCTGTTATTTAAGAAGCTTTGTTTTTTTAATCTATCTCAAAGTAAAATAATAAATAGAGAACATACACTGCTATCATATAATTGTTTAGTCAAGTGCGATTGATGTTCAAACATTTTAATGCATACATACATAATTAGATTCATACATATATCCAGGATAATACATACGTCTGAATATATATATATATATATATATGTATATATATATATATATATATATATATATATATATATATATATATATATATATATATACTAGCAAATGTACCCGTCGTTGACTGGATTCGAAAACTGCCTACAGAAAATGGACTCTGATTTATGAAAGTATGATAAGTTATGAAAATGAAGGGTTGTAAAGAGATAGCTTTGAATTTGGGGATATCAAAACCAATGCAAAATATGATGAAAGTAAAAATAAAATAGATAAATCCCATAATTTATTATACCATACCTGCTCACACTGAAACACTTATCACAATATTCTGTGGATCTATATTAAAAAAACCTTGTTAAACTTTGTGACATATTTCCATTCTATGGAGGTCAGGTGCGAACGAACACCCCATAATTTTATTATACCATATTTCTTCAAACTCATAATTATCAAAGTATACTTACGCAGATAGATATGAAAAGTCTTTATTAAAGTATGTGCCTATTTCCATTCCATGGCGGCCAGGCGCGAACGCAGACCCAACAATTTTATTATACCATCCCTATTTAAGTTAAAACATACTTATCAAAGTATTATTATGTACATCTATATCAAAAACACTTGTAAACGTTTTTTTTTATTTTTAAATTTATTTCCATACTTTGTGGACCAGGCGCGAACACAGACCCTACAATTTTAATGGACCACCGTTGTGCCAGATCAAACATAGCCATTCCTGTGTCTCGATACATCTTCTATCATCATATGTAATCAGTTTTTTAAAATAGTCAACCATATAGGAGCCTATTCGGGACAACACACACATTCAGCTTTATATTATATTTATATATATATACATTACACATATATAATATAATTATATATATATATATATATACTCATCCACATACAGTACTGTTTCGCTGTTTCACAGCTCATCAGTGTGGCTAGACAGGCAACTATCTACAAACTACAGTCAGATTTTCTAGCTGTTGCACTGTACGACTGCTGCTATGCGGGCAGTGAATTAACAATGTTTTGGCATTGTCCAAAGTACCTAAGCTCAATTTGTTTACACAAAGAGCATCGCTGTATACGCTAATGGTAAAGTGTATATCACTTCCCAAATGCTCAACCTTAGATAGATAGAGAGATAAACTGGAATATTACGCGTGCCAGATGAATAAAATGAATTCATCCAGCAGAGCACTTTTGTAAGAATTATGAAGATTAAAACGAATTAACATTGTGTCGTAACTGTATTTTTAGAATCCATATACCCCATAACCGATTCCATGGTTTTGATATTAATAAATATTTAAATTGAAAGCTTAATTTTTAAGAAAAAAATAATTCAAGGAATCTTTATGATTATCGATGAAATTTAATGCAAACCGGAAATATAGGAGTTTTGGAAAAATATTTTCTCAATATTATCCCCTAAAAACATTTTAATTACCTCCCCAAAAATAATACGAAATATATAATAAATATAATAAGCTAAAATTTCACACAGCTCACGGAATACTTTGCATTCAACTAAATTAAATTACATATACCTCACATTACTTACCCTTACATATAAACACTGCGTTCTGAAATTCATAATAGTCAGTTTATTAGTTTCGAAGTGATCCCGATACATAGAAATATTAGGAAGATTAGTACTTTCGTAAACTTCTAGAACCTACTTTAATTCCAGTCCTGACATCAAATCAATTGATACATCAAATCAATTGCTAATATTGCTGAAGAAATGGATTGACCATTCTGCCAGTTCAGAAAGAAAGTCACTAATCTGCAAACACTTCAATGCCTGAGAACCAACTACATCTTTATATGAAAAACTGTAGCTACATACTTGGTTTGTAACGCAGAACACTATTCTTTGTGAGAGAGGACAAAAGCAACTTCGAAATCAAGCGAGGGTTATAATTTTCTGTCCCAGAATCATCTCTATCACAGAAAATACCTTCTCAGTTTTTATCTACTTGCACATTATCGCCATACTATGTGCTTGACTGAAAACTAATTTTTGGTCCGCCCCGTAAAACATCTACAGCAAATACTCGTCTAACTACAACCACAGTAAATCATTTCATTTCTTTCTCTGTAATACTACATTTTAAAGGATTCAATTATACTAACATACGTTGGATTGAATATTTAGTATCCTGCATTGCGGAGTAATGTTGTATATTGGGTGGTTTATATTTGAGGAGATGATATATTAAAACGTGTCATGTGTTATCTAGTATATGTAAGATATTGTTCTTTTAACAGACAGATAATAAACGTATAAATCATATATATGTTGTTTAGCTAGGAGGACATGATATTAACGTGTAACTTGAATCATGTTGTATGAGACTTATCACATGGGATATTTTTACAGTTCATATGTAAGAAGAATAATATATGCTTCATACCTTTTTTCTTGAAGAGTTCTTCTGTATCTTCCCGCTGCTCCGTAACGAACCATGAAGCGATCACCATCCAATTGAAACATCTGTTCTTTTTTGTGAAACCATTAAAACAACTTTTTATATTTTTATATTATAAATTTATTACAGTCCTCTCAAATGGTTTTCACAGGATCTGCAGTTAGTCTACATTTTCTCTTCATACAGCCTGCTTCTAGCTGTCTGTCCACCCCTGTCTAGACACCTGTCCGCTTTGATGCTCAATCCTCAACTCTCTGAATCTCTCCAAAACTAACTACATCACGTGTTCTCTTACGTCACCTAATTACGTGTCTCATACCAATCTAATCCACAACTAGTTATGTGTTTATTCAAAACCCCAAAATAATGTTTACATATATTTTCTATTTTCACATTCTTTTTGCGATTCACACGTCAATCATTTGTCCCGCAATTTTATTGTTTATTCTTCTAATCATAATAACTGATTCAGTGACCATCCGTCGTTTATATCAATTAACAAGAATACAATAACAATAATAATAATAATGTTTTGACCATTGACCCCGCTTGCCACAGTTAACAGATACTATGCTATGGTCACATCCTAAAGGGTCATAACATTACGGTAATATTGCAAACTTTGACTAGTTTAGGAATATGGTGAAAACTAATAATGATGCACAACGAATATTAGAACTAATGAAGTTCCAATCAAAACTATTCGATGTTTAGAAACATTATTCCGTAACATCGAATACTTAGAGTCAACTAAAACTGATGGTATATTGAGTGACTCTTTTCACATTTAGTACAGAAACTAAAAACAGTAAATTCATTCTTTTAATAGACTACATTAAAATTGCATTGCATATTATGATTATTTAGGATATTACTTTAATAATAATAATAATAATAATAATAATAATAATAATAATAATAATAATAATAACAACCAATCCGGATACAAATTATCCAATACAGAGGAAAAAATGAACCACCTGATGTACATGGACGGTCTGAAACTGTTTGCAAGGATCGAAAAGAGCTAGAGACACTAATTAGCACAACCAGGATCTTCAGCCAAGATATCCAAATGGAATTTGGAAAGGGAAAACTAGAAAAATACCGAAGGCATGGAACTACCCAACCAAACAGAAATAAGGGCACTAGGAGAATAAGACGACTATAAATACTTGGGAATTCTGGAACTGGACACCATTAGAGCAACAGAAATGAAAAAGAAAATTCGAAAAGGAATACCTCAGGAGAATAAGAAAACTCCTGGAAACGAAATTATATAGGAGAAACCTAATAAAAGTTATAAACACTTGGGCAGTATCACTAGTAAGATACTCTGGACCGTTTATAGGGTGGACAAAAGAAGAACTGAGACAACTCGACCAGAAAACCAGGAAACTCATGACCATGCATAATACACTACACTCAAAGGACGATATTGACAGACTCTACGTGAAAAGGAAAGATGGTGGGAGAGGACTAATCTGTATAGAAGACTGTGTGAAGGACACATAAAAAAGAACTAGAAAAATACATAATGCAAAACACTGAAAGGATAATTATGGCTGCGAGAGACACTGAAAAAAGCCCCAACAAAACAGAAAACAGAGAGACAAACGATAAAACGAGAAAAGAGAAACGTGAAGAGTAACAACTCCACCGAAGATTCATAAGAATGACAAAAGATGAGAATAACGAAAACAACTGGACATGGATGCGAAAAGGACATATAAACCGAGAAACTGAATCTCTAATAACTGCAGCACAAGATAACTCGATAAGAACCAACCATATCAAAGCAATGATCGCTGAAACACAAGAAAACAGCGAATGCAAACTCTGTGGACAAAGAGACGAAACGATAAACCATATAGTAAGTGAATGCAGCAAACTTGCCCAAAAGGAATACAAAAACAGGCATGACCAAGTGGGGGAGGGCGGTGCACTGGGAATTGTGTAAACGACTGCATTTTGAGCGTACAGGCAAATGGTACAAGCATAAACCAGCAACAGCACTCGAAAACGAGAACCACAAAATCCTATGGGACATGGACATACAGACGGACAAACCCATCCAAGCAAGAAGACCAGATGTCGTAATAATTAACAAGAAAGAAAAATCCTGTCAAATCGTAGACTTTGCTGCCCCAACTGACTACAGGGTGAGTATGAAATAAAAGGAGAAACGAAGCAAATACAAAGAGCTAGCCAGAGAGTTAAAAGGGATTTGGATGATGAAGAAAATCAAAATAGTACCGATAATAGAAGGAGCACTAGGAACCATTCCGAAAAAGTGTGAAAAAAGAATGTCAGAAATTGGAATCAGAAGAATAGCTGCAAAAAATACAGGACTAACGATAATGAAAACGGATGAAATATTAAGGAAACCCCTTGAATGCAGAGAATAATACAATATAACGAAGAAGCGTTACAGAGAATGAGGAACACCGAAGCTGTATATCTACAAATTCTACACCCCCATCATGCATCCCCCCCATTGTCTCATCACCGTTCCTCCCAATAGAAAAGTGATACCAAAGAGCCAAGAAGGGTCAAGAAGAATTGAAAAACCGAGGAGGGGCGCTGGCCAGACCTCGGCTGGACAAGTGCGAAGAGAACTGGGACCTTGTGGAGGCTTAGTGCCACTCAAATTCCAGTATAAACCAATGACCACTGCCAGCGAGAAATCAATGGTAAGAGGCTGTTGCGATGACGCTAATTCATTTGCAAATGCTATCGAAGGAGGTGGAGAGAGCTGGATGTCTGGGGAGACTATTTGTCACTCAGCTTATCATTATTATTATCATTATTATTATCATTATTATTATCATTATTATTATTATTATTATTATTGGCTCACATTATGAAATAAATTTATTAATTACATTTATTAAATTAAAAATTGCATAGCACACTGATTATTTATTATTATTATTATAATATATTATTATTTAATAATAATAATTAATATTAAATATATAAATTTCATTTTTTAATAGACTACATTAAAAATTGCATAGCGAACTATGATTATTTAGTGTTACGAATACTAATAAGCATGATTAAGGATAGGAATTGAATTAAATAAAGTGTCTCCTTATAATACCCATCGATACTAAAAAATATTTACTTAATTTTATTTTAAAGACTGAGCCGCTATATTAAACTTTTTGTTAAGATATGCTATTGTGGATAAAAAAATACAAACATAAATTGGTATACGATTAAGAACAACTCCCCTTCCCCCATAGAGAAACTGAGAAATTTAGTTAAATAGCTATACGATAACACTAAATTGATATATAGAGTCATATCAGTTGAGTGCTAAAAAGAACTACCCATACTGAACTATTAAACAGTTAATTAAGTTTGTATAGTTTTTTTTAACGTAATTAACGTATATTTTTACAAAATATTATAAAATGTTACTAATTAGCAATACAATATAAGCTTATAAATGAATATGCAGAAGTAGTACAGACAATCTATCTATCTATATATCTATTAAAGTGATCGTGTCTGTGTCTGTCTGTCTGTGTGTCTGTGCACATTTCCCTACGCAATAACTTTGCCAATTTTAAGTCTACAGACTCGAAATTTGATATACAGGGTACTGAGATTTGGGAAAATCTTTGTGGTGTGTTTTCGGCGAGAAATTTCGCTGTTAAGGTGTCAAAGTTCAACGATTTGACTTTTGAGAACTCTACCAAACTCCCCCGATAATTTTGGGTCTAAACACTTGAAATTTTAGATATAGGTTCCTTGGACATGGATCTAACTTAGTAACTTGATTTGAGCCCAAAACAATAAATGTTATGGGGTCATAATAGGGGTCAAAATTAATAAAATTAATCGTTTGTTTTTTTTGCTCAGCATACACCTCCAAACACCCGGGCAACGCCGGCACCCATGCTAATATATCTATAAAAGTGAAAGTGTCTGTGTGTGTGTCTGTCTGTCTGTGTATATTTCCTTCGCAATAACTCTGTTAATTTTCAGTCTACAGACTAGAATTTTGATATACAGGGTACTGAGATTTGGGAAAATCGATGTGATCGGTTTTCGGCCAGAAAATTTGGCTGGTTAGGGGTCAAAGTTCAACGATTTGACTTTTGAGAACTCTACCAAACTACCCCCACAATTTTTTGTCTAAACACTTGAAATTTTAGATATAGGTTCTTTGGACATGGATCTAACTTAGTAACTTGATTTGAGCCCAACACAATGAATGTTATGGGGTCATAATAGGGGTAAAAGTTTAAAAAATTGACCGCTTTTTTTTTCTCAGCATACACATTCAAACACCCGGGCAACACCGGGCTGAAATGCTAGTATATCTATAAAAGTGAAAATCAATGTAATCAGTTTTCGGCCAGAAATTTGGCTGTTAAGGGGTCAAAGTTACACGATTTGACCTTTGATAACTCTACCAAACTCCTTCGACAATTTTGGGTCTAAATAATTGAAATTTTAAATATATGTTCCATGGGTATGTATCTAAATGAATAACCTGATTTGAGCCCCAAACAATAAATGTTAAGGGGTAATAATAGGGGTCAAAGTTACAAAAAACAATTGACCACTGCGGTCTCTACCAAATTATTCAGACAATTTCTGGTCTAAACATTTGAAATTTCACATAAAGGGTAATCAGAGATGGAGCAAGCTTTTTAAGCGGTTTGGGTCGAAAATTTGAGCTACCAATATATAAATGTATGTATGTGTGTTTGCATGTCTGCCTAAAACTTTTGACAGAGGCGGCGGGTTTTCACAAGATCAGTATCGTTTTGAAACTCGACCCTTCAGATGATAAATACCGAAAATTGGCTAAAAACATTAATTTCTACATTCTCAACTGGGCACTTTTCTACAGGGAGGATCGCTTTTTTCACCGATATTTTCGAAAGTCATCCCCTCTTTTCGATTGTTTAACGTTAATTTAAATCTACGTCCCTTCCGGTTTGGCGGTGGTCGTAAGAGCAAAGACGTCACGTTTTTTCCCATTCTTTTCTTCCTTCGCGGTACGGGTTCGAGCCTGCCTTCCTACTACCACATTTTTTTTCTCAAGCACACCTTCACACACCCGGGCAACGCCGGCCACCCATGCTAGTAATCAATATAAAAAATAACATAATGATAGTTATCTCTTTTCCAACGAAGAGGGAAAACGATTTGATTTATCAATGTGTGGAAAGCAGCTTAATAGTCTACACTTATATATAAAAAAAATATCAATATAAGAGCGAGAAAAATATGAATTTATAGGTATACTAGCAAGCCGTCTGGCGTTGTCCGGTCGTAAAAGACGCATAATATTATATTGTAATTAATGCAGAAATTTTATTTTTTATAAACAGAAACACCGTATAGATTAAACGTAATGTTAAATTCCTTTTAATATTGAAGTAAAAAAACGCTAAGAAACCAAGACAAGTGCATGCTAGTATTATGTTTTTTTTTCTAAACTGTTCACTTCTTGTTATTAAAATAATACTCGAGCTGAGATCATATCCAAAACCAGTAAGTCAAGTACAATAACCATTAGACCGTCTTAACATGCTCTTTGAAAGTGTTTTCAAACCTACTTATTCTAAACATAAGCAATCTTTCATGTGAACAATTATTGCATGCGCATTTATGAAACAGTTATCAGACAGATAAAAATCCGAGGATCCACACGTAAAGATTTTTCAATTTTGACTCCTTACAAGCCCCTTTTTCGAATAAAAACCAATTAAAAAATTTCCACATGTCTGAAACCCTATATACCAAATTTCAAGTCTATAGGTCAAGAAATCGTTCAACATATAGGTTATAAACTGTTCTTACACGCATTCTCACTTTATAGAGTTATAGATAAATTAGCTATATTCTATAATATAAATCTAACCTGTCTGTTTAAATGCGTGTATGTTTGTATGTCTGCCTAAAACTTTCGATAGAACGGACGTATTTTCACGAAATCCGTATCGTTTTGAAACTCGACCCTTCGAACGACAAATATCGAAAATTGGCTAAAAAAAATTAATTCTTTAACTCACAACTGGACATTTTTCTACAGGGAGGAGGTCGCTTTTTTCGCCGATTCAAAAATCATCCCCTCCTTTCAATTGACTAGCCTTAATTTAAAGGTACGTCATCTCCGGTTTGGCAATGGACGCAACAGCAAAGACGTCACGTTTTTTTCACGCCCTTTTCCTCCTTCGCCGTACAGGTTCCAGTCTGCTTGTCTACTAGCATTATTTTCTTTTTGTTCAACACACACCACCAAACAACCGGGCAACGCCTCGCCTGGTACCGTGGCAAGTTGCTCATAAAATAAAAACTGATTAAAGCTCTCAAACCCACTACAAAGTTATTTACGTTTGTTGACATTTAGATTTCGTTTACTTTACTCGGATGTTGAATGAT